>NC_135376.1:62925000-63267500 GCF_049243985.1 Paroedura picta | reverse complement strand
AGATTTAAATAAGTAAATCTAAGCTAGTTTTCTATGTGGAACAGAGTTTTTTTTTTGGGGGGGGGAGTGGTTTTTTTAAGGTAGCAATTTTTGCCATTCTGAGCCCCTTCCCCACCTCCAGTGGTTTCACACTACAGTGAATTTGGCCCCAGTCGTCATGTTTGAATGGATGTCTGTGCAATACCCAAGGGACTTGCAATCGATTTGCCAAAGGTTCACTAGCCACTTCCACAGATTTTTATGTACCTGCTGAATGTGTTCAATTTCAAGAATCCCATGCTATGTCTGGATCCTGAACTTTATTCTAAAGAGTATTGAAATCCTGCTCATTCCATTGTTATTTTTATCTAGAATATGTTTCTTTCACTCAGGTCTTTCCACCAGACCATTTTACTTCCGTCTATCTTCTAGCTCCTTTCTGTCACAAATGCCACTTCTATTGTTTTTTCACATTTTAATGAAGTATCAATTGGTCTGAACAATTTCCAGTTTGTGTTTCCCCTTTTATTTACAACCCAGCTTCCATTCCTGGGTCCTTACGGTTTCTTCCACTACTATAAGAAGCAAAAGAGCTTTATGACAAAAGGATGGAGATGGCCACAGAACTCTTTGGTCATTGAGATAGTCCAAGACTATGGAACATCCTGGCATTTGTCTCCATTCCCATCTTTCTCTATGCAAGCTACCAACTAAGAACCATATCTATAATCTGTGAAACTTTCTCGTTTATAAGAAGAGCTGGTTTTTGTACCCTGCTTTTTATGACTTGAAGTGACTCACAATCACCTTCCTTTCCTCTCCTCACAACAGATATCCTGTGGGAAAGGTGAAGCTGAGAGAATTGACTGTCCCAAGGTCATCCAGCTGTCTGCATGTGGAGGAGGATTGGGGAATCAAGCCCAATACTCTGGATTAAATACTCTTAACCTCTGTACCAACAACTATACCATTTAGACTTGTACATGGGCAGTTTTGTTTGTTTAATTTTTGTTATCAATTCCAAAAGTGAATGTTTTATTATTGGGTTGTTTTGCAGGACTTCATTTCATTATTTTCTTACTGTTTCATTTTTATAACAGTGATCCGCACAACCGTCACGTTTCAGCTAGACTTCTGCAACTTGCTCTATGCAGGCCTAACCTTAACTTTGATTTGGAAAGTACAGCTGGTCCAGAACACAGCAGCCAGGGTACTGGTTGCTGCACTGGTTACCAGTCGAATTCCAGATCAGGCTTAAGGTTTTGGTAATTACCTTCAAGTCCCTACATGGTCTGGGCCCAGTGTACCTGAGGTACCACCTTTCTGCCTATATCTGTCAAAGAGCTCTGCACTCCACGATCTCCAACTGGATAGCAATCCCTGGCCCCAAGGAAGTCCGTTTGACCTCAACCAGGGCCAGAGCCTTCTGTGTCCTGGCTCCCACCTGGTGGAAAGAACTCCCAGAAGAGATCAGGACCCTAACGGAACTAAAATAGTTCCTCAGGGCCTGCAAAAGGGAGCTCTTCCACCAAGCATTTGATTGAGGTTGACCAAAGCTAAATAGCACCTAGTGGGCCCCTGAACCTCCCTCCCTTGAACCCATACAACTGAACTGACCAACCATGAGTCTGTTAGATTGTTTATTCTGTTATGATATTATCTTCTTTGTTTATTGTTATTATTATTATTATTATTACTGTTACCTTTCATTCATTATAATCACTGTTTGATATATTGTTCTTGTTTATATTTCATGTGAATTGCCCTGAGCTTTAGAGTAGGGCAGTATATAAATGTGATAGATAGATAGATAGATAGATAGATAGATAGATAGATAGATAGATAGATAGATAGATAGATAGATAGATAGATAGATAGATAGATAGATAGATAGATAGATAGATAGATAGATAGATAGATAGAAAGACAGACAGACAGACAGACAGACAGACAGACAGACAGACAGACAGATTTTATTTCATTATTATTTCTGAAAAGTTTCAATAGAAGACACTTGGGTCTGTACCTTCATGGTGTTCCATCCAAATTGGACCTCAGAGAGATTGCTCCTTTATGAACCAATGAAAAACACCCATGTTTAACATTAAAGTATATGGGAGAATGCGTAGGAAAGTTTCCAAATGGTTAACACAGACAGCAAAGTGTTGTGAGAGAATCTGGCAATGCACCCACTTAGCTTGAAGTACAACAGTGCAAGAAAGAGGCAGATCCACAAGGTAAAGGAATTCGAAGGCACAAAGAGAGTAAGGCAGCTGGGCAGGCAAGCCAGTACCAGCAAGAAGACCCTGAGTTACATTTACTTGGACAAGAAATAAGGTTTGCAAGGCAGCAGTCAAGCAGGGGAGCACAGACAGCTATAGGAAATTTGATGCAACAGCACAGGCATTGTGGGGGGGGGGGAACAGAAGGTAAAGCACAACCCTGCAGCTTTCCTGATTAGAATACTTCACACAGGTTTGTATACAAACCTAGTGAATCTTATAGTTAATTTAGAAAGTCCAGAGCCTCTCTCTCCCCTTAAGGAACATATTTTATGCCCTTATTAGGGAAAAACTGGCTGCCTCGTCAAAGTGAAACCAGTATAGTGAAGACTACAATAACAATAGATTAAAAACAGCCTCAAAATAGCTCTCTTAATAAGCTGTTCATGTGGGAAATTTGTATAGATTTCATATATTTGGGGATAATTATGAAACACCCTGTTTGTAAATATTAACAAAAGAAATGCACAAGTCTAGCTCTCCTTTCATGGCTTGGCTTCCTGGCCAGAAAGAAGCAAGGTATGACATAACAGGGGAAGGAAGAGTCTCTTCTTGTCAGAGACCATATTGTGAAAGGAATTTGTAAACCTGAATTTCTCACATGCCATCCCAAGTCACTGTCATTGCAAGGCAACAATGGGCCTCTTTCTGTAACCCATGGACCTTTCCTCCATCTTTCCTCCATTTCATATTGATGGGCAGCTGTCTCCTTATAAATAAAAGAATGAAAATGACTTGCATGTCTTTATTGCAAATAATTAAGAACTTATGGGATGCAGCTCTAATGCTTCCACACACACACACACACATTTCCACCACATTTGTGGCAAATAAAGTTTCTTCAACTACCTGTCATTCTGTAATCACACTTCTCCTATTCCTTTTCCTTCCTACACTTATCTTCACATACATGCTACACTGACCTCTGGCTTCTCTTTTCAAGAATTGCCTGCAGTGTACACTTGACTTAACCTTCATTCTGGTAACTTTAATGTAGCCATTATCTTGATGGGTACTGAAGGCTATTTTCACTTGAGCAGCAATCCAAGGCTCAAAATACTCAGAGGAGTTCCACAAACAGCCCCAGGAGTACATTAGCCCACTGATTTCAATAAGAGCTGTTGACCTGAGCCACCTCCCTGTGACAAGAAGAGTGTGACATGAGTTTGTCTTCTGGATTCGAACACACCAAGCCAGAAACAGTGTCACACCACTGTCCTTCAAAAAATACTTTTCCAGTGTTGAATACATTGAAGGATGCAGTAATGATAAAAAGGCTACAGTCATGATTTTAAAAACAATCCAAATATGCACCTGTTGCTCCAGCAGCCCATGAAGCTAGGATTTGAACAGGCTGTCAAAGTTAAGGCATAGGAAACTGCCTTGTACTGAGTCATACCACCTCATCTAGTACTGTGTATGCAGACTGTAGCTGTTCCAAAGGAGAAGAGTTGTCCAGCCCACCAACCAGAGAGCCATTAATATCCTTAATATCAATAGAAAATCACATCTAAATCTTTAAATGTGTATTACTGGATACTTTTTAATATCTCCCACTTCACCATGGAGGATGGATTGTGCTGATTCTTTCATTTTAATTAAAATCATATATAATCATGTCGAACTCCCCCCCCCCCCATAGCCAATGATGGGCCTGGAGAGGGTGGGAGGGGGAAGGGCCTCAGGTGGGCATGTATCCAGCTATGCTTCCCAACCATTTTCTGCATGATTGTGCCACTTCTGGAGTTTCTTGAAGCCTGAAGAATGGTGTGTGTGTGTGGGGGGGGGGGGGGTCCAATGGTAAAAAAAGTTGAGAAAGACTTCTCTATACTTTTGAGGCAATTTCACATTTGTTTTCCAAGCCATAAGGGTGCTGTCATTTATTGATTTGAACTACTACCACCACCACCCCATTAGAAAGAGCTACACTGATAAACCCCTTATTGTTTGGCTTTACATTTATATGCTTGTGTAATAGTTACTTATATTGAGGTTTGTCTCTTTAAAAAAGGTGTTATTGCAGGGAATGCCTTGCCCTGATCCTCATAATGTACCCCAGCCCAGTTGTAAAAACATTTTAAACCCAGTGCATTGGTTTTGCAAGACCTTTCCAGACAGTCTGCTAAAGCCACAGCTTTTCTGTGGAAATTGTCTCACTCCAACCATTTCCCTGTTCACTTGTTGGCTTTTTCCTTTGGGTTAGATTCTTTGGGGCAAGGATTGTCTTTCTGTTGTGTGTTTATTAAATTTCCCTGAACTTTTGAGAATTTGTTAGTATTTTTCCTGGGTTCACCATTTTCAGCACTTGTTGAGATTTGGGAAGTGGTAGGCTCTTTTTTTTATTAGTGCCACATGCTTGCTGTCAAACCACAATAATTGCCTGTGACAATGAACTGCACATATTGGTTTCTGATGCAGTGTTTCACCATGTGCTCCTGTGCCAAACATGCACCTCCACAAGTTACTGAGGTTGCTTGGAGGCTCTCAAGAGTAGCCAACCAGTGTTGTAAGCTGATAATACATATAACTGGACAAGAGTGGGAATTTCAGCCCCATGCTCTATGGCCAGCTTTTAATGGTTATTTAAGACATGCTTGTAAAGTTAATGTGCAGAATTTACACAGGAATTTACCATGCCACAAAGAAAGCTGTTAAGGTTTTACTGGAGTGTTGGCACTAGCTGACAGTTACGTTATCATCCAATCATGTATGTGAGTCATAAATGATATTTCAGTTCTACCCCCTGCAACAAAACAAGGCATAGATGAAAGTAACTATACATTTTGGTTCAAAGACCTGTTGGTCTTTGCAGTAGCACAGTACTGAAATGTGAATAAAGGTTGCCAACCTGAAAAACATTTACATTAGATTAATTATTTGGCAAAAACCATTGTTCCACCTTTGTGACAGTGATGATCTCCACCCTCCAGAAACCAAAAATGACTCCCTACATCACAATGTTCTCTTCATATCATTGATCATTGTGTCAGGAGGGCAGTATCCAAAACCTTTCAATGCATTATAGTCACTGTTTGCACAACGGCTCAGAACCTTCAATAATTGCTATATGGCTTTGCTATCTTAGCAGCCATAGTAGCTTGAAAGGGGAGTTTGTCTACTTTTGCATTCTATCTCTCACTATGCATTTTGCGTAAATCCGGGTCACATGCCAGTACCCATCTCTGTAAATATGTAATTTTTCTAGCTGAATTGCACATCTACATCCCAGGCTCAACTGTAGAAAGATCATGTAAATAATAGAACCTGACAGCATAAGTAATTCTTTTCATGTCTCAGACCTCATGGTTGACTGCTGAACTGTGAGATCAGCTGTTTTTAGACCATGCTAGACTCTAGCCTTTAACCCCTGAAGACTGCAGAAACAAGACACAGTCTTGAGCCATGTGCTTCTGCAGACCCACCCCCCTTTGTACTTTCCACCTTAGTTGACACTTGTTATAGTCACGTGACTTCTTACCAACATACCCCTGGCTTAAACTAAAGGCCACTTGCTGTAGGTAACAGATAACGGGAAACAAGAAAATGTCTGGTCAGAACAGATTTGCCTACTTGTTCAAAGAGATTAAAGCAGAAGCCACAGACAAGAAAAAGGACATAAAACATAATGTACTTTCAAACTTGTCTTTTATTCCAATGGCTGGGCGGGAGGGGAGAGAGAAAACTGAAAATGTTTTCCATGCAAGATATTAAAATGACAATAACTATGCCCAGTTTGATGGCCAACCACAGGATTGTGTGCTTCATGGAGAGAAAAAAACACTACAGGTTCATAACACAATGGACTGTGTAATTGGTTCTTTTGAAGTTTCTAATCACTTTTTGTAAGATCAAGTGAAACTGACAAGCAAGGCTATCGGAAGACTGACTCTATACAATGGTGGCACTTGGGACTCCAACCAGTTTATGTGGTAATTGTTAATTATTTTGAGGCTTCCTCTCAAACACAAAATGCATCCGACAAGTTGCCATTTATTTCCAAAGTTTCTGACGAATAAATGATGTGGTCATTATTTTAGAACCTTGACGAATTATTTGCCTGTGAGGATGCTATCAAAATACAAGCTACTCCCTTCAAATATATTTTAAACAATGTTAATGCATTTTCACATGTCATCGTTTGACAGTTCCACCATACTTGCTAGTCAGCCACCAGGGAAATTTACATGCATTTGAATTCACCCTGCCAAGCACAGTCATCCCAGACTGACAGCCCATTTAACTAGGTGATAAGTTAATCTGTACAATGTTTGATAGATTTCTGTCTTTTACCCAGGCCATACTTTGTGAAAATGATTCTTCTACAAAATTGGCAAACTGGTCGTGTCTCAGCTTCATGTCTCAGTGGGATTTTTTTTCTTTGTATAGAACGTTGTGCATCCATCCAAACTAGACACATAAAGTTAGTATAACTATCTTCTACCCACAAGAAAATAAAATGTTCACGCTCTGTTCACTCCATCTATGGCCTGAGAACCACAAAATCATTAGGAATCATTTAGGTGAAAATAGCCATTCAAAACAGCACATATCCTTTCAGAAAGGTAGTGCAGTATTAGCTCGAACTTGTATGCCCAGAAGCATATCCATTGGTTTCTATTGCAACATATTGTCATATTAATGGCATGTTTCCAATTCACACCCATCCCTATCCCTATTGAGGAAACTAAAGAAAATCCATTACCCCAAGAAATGTTAAGTTGATTGGGCTGAAATCTCAAGAATAGGAGTTGTTCAGCTAATTATAGAGATGCGTGTGGTTTCTGTAGAATTTTTGCTATGCTTCCTCAAAACCCTTTTGATTTAGTTCCTTGATCTTCTAGAAGCAAAAAGACAAAAAAAAGGCATCTTAAGGTCCTCAAAATGCTTTGGGGATAGGGTATACACACGGCATGCAAATAATGGTCTTGATTTCTATGAATGTGCAGTGCTTTATACCAGACACAAATTATTGATGCACTGACGTAATATCTTCTGCAGCAGCTCTTCCATATCTCATACTCCATTGGCTGCCCATTAGCAATTAGGATCAATTCAAGGAACTGGCCATCAGTAACAAAGCACTTCATGGCCTTGGATCCTCATATCTGCAGGACCACCTCTCGCACCCCACCATGACAGCTTTGCTCATCTGAATGGGCAAGCTTAACCTACCCATATTCTTGAATCCCATGTTGTGCCCCCAAGCTTGGTAACTTGTCTGAGGTTGTCAGAAAGGTTCCCATATGTCCAACTGTCCTCAAACAGTAAACAACAGAATTTCTCATACTGATACCACATGGGGGGGCAGGTTGGGCCAGTGCTTACATGGCAGCGGGGCTAATACCCACTTACGCATGATGTCAGCACCGGCTCGGCCCCCTCCAAACCTTGGCCCGCTTTAGGGCATCTGATGCTCTGCGGCAAGGGATTGTGGATGTTTCTTTCTTCCCTTCTTCACCATGGGTAACATTGGCAGCCATGTCAGGCCAGGCCCGTGTGCACAGGGGAGAGTCAGGACTTCCAGGCCCAGTTCTTCCCCTGCTTATGGTGTCCTGACACAGACAGAAAACATCCCATTCAGCTCTGTGGTGCTTCCTAGCAGTGCAGAACGGGGCATGGTTTTGACTTCCACAAAGATGAGATTGCATTGTGACATTATTCCACATTCATGAAAGTAAAACACACACATGCACCTGCCACCGCGGAAAAGTGCAGTGGAAGCTTTCCACCCTATTTGTGTGTGTGCACACTGAAATCCTGGGCAAATCTTGTCTGGCAGGGGAGATCTTCCCCCATTTGTACACAAGAAGCTGGTGGCAGCTCAGCACAGCTGCTGCCTTGCATAATAGGTCTCAGAGGGGCATTTCTATAAAGGTGATAGGGCTCTATTATAACAGAATGGTTCAGGAGATGCTTCAAGGTCTACAGAGTTTCTTGTTTTCAGTGCATTGCATTTCTGCTTATAATGATTTATAATGTTATGTTTGATACTTTGCTCAGATTTCTTCTTTGTTTCAGGTTTCTGCTATCCCACTCCTTTGACATTATTTATTCGATATCTTGGCCTACTGATTTCATTGGCTTGTATTGGGTAATCTTCCTTGCATCTCACCAAGAAAGGCAGACTATCAATAATCTAAATAAATGCTGAGAAAGGTATTTCGTAACACCTATTTGAGACTCCAAATGGAGATGCCAAGGATTGGCACTCACACCTTCTGTCATTCATCCAAACCCTTCCTCAAAAGGCCTTGTTCCCAAAGGTTTCAACTATCAGTTTCTGCAGTGAATGTTCCCTATGATGCCAAGTACATATCATAAGCTAACCAATTGCAACACTTGAACACCTTATAATGGCTAAAATGTGCTTCCATGTATGATATTTCCTAGCCCTGTTCACAAGTTACAGTGAGTAATTCTCAAGTAGTTTACAGCTGAACATCATACAAACATCACATTTTTCCAGATACATTTTTCCAGTGACAAAGCAAACAGACATTGACTGTTTCTTAAAACATATTTAGTTAGTTGGTCATTCATTCATTCAAAACATTTATATGACAGAAAAAATCAAAACATTTCAAAAATTAAAAAGTATTTTAAATGAAAATTGTGTGATTAGGCGTGGATAAGCTTGAATATATTTGAATTGATGCTGATTTGGGTATTTTTCAGGTTTATCTGAAATGAATTGCACATTCCATTAGTTTAAATAAGATAAATCACTGATTCAGCTGATTGAGAGAGACCACGCCAAAGGCCTTATCCTGTTTGACAGGATGTCTCCCTAGCAGGTCCCTCTGAAGCTGTGAGGGGCAAGCACAGCCTTAGACATGGCCTTCTGGGGAGAAAGACCTTGCCAAACAGCTGATCTTGAAGTCTGATCCTATTTAGTAAATCTTTAAATATTTCCTCAGCAAGCCCCTCAGAAGCTTTGGTGAGCCTGCTATCCACAGGCTCAGAAGGTTCCGCTGAATACAAAGCCTGTTCCTCCTTTCTGATGGATGTTATTGTGTTTTATCTTTGAAATGCAGTGTGTTCATCAATATATGCTGGATATATGCTGTATATGCAGTGTGTTCATAAATATATGCTGAACACCAGTGTGTTCATCAGTGTATTCTGTATATGAGAGTTTCCACTTATTGTTAGCCTATCACAGTTTTCTGTCTATATTGGGGGAGAAATACTTGCCAGCTGTTTGTCAGGCTCTGTACTGGGGGGGCATTTAAACAGGTCTAGGTTTATTTAAATGCCTTCGTCCCATCATACCTTTCTCCCCCCCCCCCCCCCAAATCAGGCCAGAACCTGACAAACAACTGATCTCAGCTTTTCATCAGGATATGCCCTGGAGGTGGAGGCATTTAAATGCCTCAAACAACAGATCTGCAGAGAGAGGCTTACTTCCATGGATCAGCTGTTTGTCAGGTTGTGATTGAATGGATTTGGCTGCACTTGAATCATCCAAATCCCTATAACAATAATGAGATTCAGGTGTATTTGGGTATACCCTATTTAAAATACATACAAACAATTTTTAAAACAAAAGTTAAACACATAGGGAGTAAAGTAATGACAGTTAATGAGGAAATACCAAACAAAAGAAAAATAGTCTTTACATGCTGGCTGAAGACAATAGAGAGAAACAGATGAATCTCTTCCTTGAAGAAGGAATTCTAGTTTCTAAGCTACTACCATGAATGCCCTTTGCCGGTTTGCAATAGATGGCAGAAGCACACAAAGTAGGCCCTCTAAAGATGACTGGGGGGGTTAGGTTGGTTCATACGGGAATAGGTGACCTTTCATGTATGCTGGGCCCGAGCCATGTACCACTTTAAAGGCCAGCACCAGTGTCAAAAGGTATTGTGGCCTCAGGAATGAGGGATGGAAGGGAGAGTGCAGGGAAGATAGAACATAGACACCTTGCTGGGTAAAATGGCCATGGCTTTTATTGGGTGGCCATTCAGTACCTTTAATCCCTTCAACTTCACACCACCTTCTTCCTGCCCAGGGCTTCAGGCTATGGTTAGATGAGCTCATCCACTTAGGTCAAGAATGAATGTACTGATGGGTCTCAGGCACCATCAGGTCTCAATCTGCTAGTCAAGATTCCTTTCAGTTGCAGAGGTCAATGTTCTGTCATTGTGCTATGCTTTCTGCATTGCCTAGTTAGATTTCCTACCAGAATAATGTTTTTTTTCCCCAGACTTCCAACAGAAATTTGGATTAAAGTCCTAATGCTAATAAAGCTCCCAGAACTGATGCTTGAATGCCAAAAACAAAATTTCCCCACCTCAAAATGAACAACAACAACAACAACATGAACATTTGATTTTGATTTTTTTTTCGTGCTTGATTCAGAGGCTTTTAAAAATTCAGTCATTGTTTCAGTGTTACTCAAGGATGCTGTATAATTGCTCTCTTTTATACAGTAAATTACTAAAGCATGAAGGCTCAGTGGGGCATTTGTTTATTCAAAACATCTTGGATCTCCTAACTTGCAGTATGTTGTTTACAGGGCACATATTGCCGCTACAGGAAGTAAATGTCAACAGGCAAATTAAAACCAAGTTCCTGCATTTATAAGGAAATATAACAATTGAAAGAATGCTTAATATACTTGCTGAAGATCATGATATCTGATCCTCCAACATGTTCTTTAAGCTAATTAAGGCTTAAAATGTATAACAGTTCAGCTACAGTTGTAAGGCTATTCCATCAGAATGCACTGGCAGAACTCCTTGCCACTGGCACTCCACCAATGTACTAGCAGCATCCAGGTCTTTTGAAATGAATGCTTTTTCAGGATAGAAATAATCTAGGAAACAGGTAAGGACAACACTTGATAGTGTTGTTTTTGTAAATGAAGCTTTGGTTGATACATGAATTGAAAATGTAGAACAGGGAAATATTACTGTGAATTTTGAACTGGTCTGATCAGGAATTTTGTTTTTAGATTGTTTTCTTTTCAGGCAATATTAATTGAATTAAATGAAAGCTAGGCAAACCTTGAAAGCAAATGCCAGCAACTGGGACATATTGAACCTAAAACAATGTGTAGAAAGTCATTGAGTTGTTTGCTTCTCAAACAGAAATGTCTCATTCCAAAGCTCCATGGGGATCCAATGTAAGCATGCAAGTTAAGGATATCCCCATTCATTTCAGTCCTGGGAAATCACTGTATATGGGGAAAGGATATATCAAGATGGGTGGCATGTGCAAAACCTGCACCCACCCATCAATGTGTTTAGGAATTCATCTGGTGAATTTATTTCCTTTGAACATCAGAGTTGAGATTGGATTTGGATGACAAAAATGACATTGCTGCACTCCAGGGCCTGTACATTTCAGTCCCAGCTGTGGGGCTCTGCAAATGGAGTCTTTTTCTACTCACTTTGTGAAACTTATCAGAAATGTGGTATAGATGGCTTCAAGGACTTCCATAATGCAAGCCATAGTGTGGCCTGAAGCCTATATGCAGATACGCATAAACTGTGTTATCCTTCCCGTGATTTTGAGCATCCTTGAAAACAGTAGGCATGTAGCATGCTGAGAAATGTGGAGACAGATTTCCATGGCTCAGCTTGCTAAGAATTTGATCCCCACTTTAGTGTTTGTTACCAGGAAAATGTTCTCCCAGCTGTCCCCCATCCATGATAAGTAACAGGAGGCAATAGGGAATATCTTATTTGCAATGATGAAAACTATACCAAAGGAAGGATAGAGGCCTCCAATGTGATGGTAATGTTACAGTTCCAGTACTTAGCACCTGATCTGGATCTGTTCTGGAGTTCATATGGTACAAACCATCACTTGTGTACATAGGGTTGTGAATCTTGGGTAGTGACTGGATATCACCTGGGATTACAACATCTCCAGGCAAAAGAGATCAGTTCACTGGGAGAACTGAAGGCCCCGTTGAAGTCCCTCCACAAAATTTCCAGGTATTTCCAAAGTTGGCAACTGTATTTGTGGAGGATTTGTCAAATCTGAATATTGAATCTAGATCTGGTGTAGTTTGCTGTCATTTCCATGTGGACAAGACAGTAGACAGGGCAGCTTCTGAACTCCTCTGTGGGCAATGGGGTCACTTTTTTGTAGGGTTCCTGCAGCTTTAATGTTTGCACGAAACACAGAGATTCAGTAGATGCTGCAGTTTACTCCCTAGAGATGCAGTGAGAAGGAAAGGCTATTTCTCATAACACTTGCAGGAACATGGCCAAAAAAACACATTTTCTAGCCTGATGCCCCCTATTCTGTACTACAGTCAGTGTATTGGTTTGTTGTTGTTGTTGTTGTTGTTGTTTTTAGATTTATTTCCTGTCTCTCCCGACAGGCTCCAGACAGGTCGCAGCAACTAACCCCATTAAAATTCGCATTAAAAACATCAGACTACCAACATGACGGCTAAAAATCCCATCCCTCCCCCACTATAAAAAAAAAACCTGAAGAGGAGAGGATGGGGGGAGTAGCGTACACTCTGACTCCTAGGGGGGGAGCGATGTCCCTGGTTCGCTGACCCCAGCCTCAACCTCTTGGAATCCTCTTTTGAGACCTGGTTGAAGACCTCCGTTTTACAGGATAGTAACTATCCCACAGGATAGTTACTGTAATATACTAGAGAGTAAAGAGTTAACTGAAGCCTTATTAGGAGTAGAGGGAAACTCCACCCCTCAAAAATTAACGTTCTTAGGGTTTATGGTGTAGAAGATAAGGTCACAATGCACTTGATAACATACATGTACAGCCAGCTTGATGTAATTATGAAGAGCGGTGGCCTCTAATTTAGAGAACTGAGTTTGATTCCCCACATACAACCAGTTGGGTGACCTTGGGCCAGTGACAGTTCTCTTAAAGCTCTCTCAGCCTGACCTACCTCAAAGGGTGTCTGTTGTGGGGAGAGGAAGGCTAGGCAATTGGAATCCTCTTTTGAGACTCTTTCAGATAGTAAAAAGTAGGGTACAAGAACCCATTCCTTCTATATCAGGAAAATGATACTTTTGTACATATCTAAATTCATCCTTCTGAAGAGGAGTAACCGCTTCTAGAACTATTGTTACCATTATTCTTTTCTCAGATTACTTGAGCAGAAGGGAAGCAACTTGGGACTGTAATGGAACAATCCATGCAAGTGTGTGGAAACAGATTTATTCAAAAACATATATTAAAAAGAATAAAACAGGTAAATTAGTGCAAAATTCCCAACATGTTTCAGGCTACAGATGGCCCCTCATCAGGGGAATTGTTTGTGTGAAGAAGATACAAGTTTAAAGGAGTTGGAGAGTAAAGAAAAAAACATGTTCTGTACTTATTTAAATCTATATCTTCATAATAAACACTATTCCCCTGATGAAGAGCCAGATGCAGCCCCAAACAGTTGAGATTTTTTGAGTTGGTGTGTCTGGGTATTCTTGGACTATGAATAAATCTCTTTCTCTTTTACAGACCATTTCTGCACAGAACCAATTTTACCAGAGGTTATGATGTCTCTTCTGAGGCTTTCTTCCTTCACAAGAATCCAACAGCAAGCAACTGTTCCTCCTGCTTTACACACCTCAACAGTGCCAAAGACAGCAGGAAGTAATTTTATGAAATTTGGTAACTAACCCCCTTTTTTTCTCTCCCAACAGTTTTCTCTATCGCGTGTGTCTTCGCAAAGGACTGTGGGACAGTCACTTTCCTTTTTTCAGTGAAAAAAGATCAAAGTCTGAAGTAACTGTCAGGGTGTGTGTGCGCATGTTATATTGGGATGGTGAACCACAGAAGGAACAGAAGCTGATCAGTAGCGACAGGTGGTATAATACATTTATGTAACTGCTCCTGGGGGAAGGAAATGTAGACACATCCTATCCGTTATCATAGATGCATGATACAAGATAGGCTCAGTAAATCAAAAGGCTGATCTGCTATAATACATATATAAAAAGTCTACTAAACATCAACATGGTTAATAGATGCATTACTCTATCTTAAGACAAATGTATTGTGGACCCAAAACTGTCATCGCACTCTGCCAAATCACATTTTCATCTATTCATGTAGTGCACACCTGTGGCATGTTGACAATACAGAAATTAAGGCAACGGAACACCTTGTGACTCCTCATGGTAGATCAGCACAAAGGTACTTAGCACAGGTGTTACCATAATGTTGATGCATTAGGAAAATTTGGAATGTTTAGTGGCCCACAAATTTGTATCTCCACTTGGATGTGGTGTGAGATTGGCACACTTTAATGGAAATGGTTTTATACCCAATCATAACAAAATGGGAATGATAGTTAAACAGTGTAAGGTTCATTGTTAGTCATACATTTTCTAGAGGAAAAGGGTTAATTAGCAACAACAATACAATACAAAACGTTTAATGGCATTCACGATATAAAACAATATACAAATTGGTTCTGTAATACAAGTCTAAAAAACTGTGAGGAAAGTTACAACAGGCAAGGGTGCAGCAAATACAAAAAGATGAAGCCAGTGACGTTTACTTCTTTACCCTATGGCTCATTACTATAGATAAAAACTTGGCTACCCGTTCAGTGGTCTCCGAGCAATTATTGATAAGCATCAATTCAAGAGCCCTGCCATCTGAGACATTAGGAAAGGGTAGCAGTGGGGAGATCAAGTCAGAACGTTTGCTGTTATACAACTCACATCGCAGAATGATATGGCAAACTGAGTCTGGTTCTGTATGGCAATACCTGCAAATTCTTTCATTGCGGGGAATTTTCCTATACCTGCCTTCAACCACTGCAGAAGGAAATATGTTTAGTCTGGCTAACATAAACGCTCTGTGGTTTGAAGATATTATAAGGTTGGAAAAATAGTGTGCCATAGTGTTTGGGGTATAGGATAGACCAAAAGCTTGTGGGAAGCACGGTCCCCCTGCACCAGCATAAATTATCTGGAGATCAATATCCTGGATTCTTCTTTGGATAATTTGAAAAATATGATCCTCTCCAGAGTTAGCTAAAGAATCAAGGTCCATGCCTATGGATTTAATTTTAGAGGCAATGGCCTGAGACCATTTCGAAGTATAATGGTCAGATGGAAGAAGTGCAAGGAGACTATTTGGCAGAGGGCTAAAGAAAAGATGGAGCCAGTATTTAATGGATAAAATCCAAGCACGTGATTCGATAGTTTGTAGACCCAGCTCGGCACATAAAGTCAAATAGGTTACCGAATTCAGTAAGCCTAAAATTCTGCAGTAAAAGGTCGCAGACATACAGTCGGCTTTTTTATTCAGAGACTGGATCCATACAGGAATCCCAAAGAGCAGTCACGGAGGCTTGAAAAACCCGAAGAGCCACAGGCACATATTGGTTGGCTTTCTGGAAGTGGAAGCGACTAATGGCCTGTGATTTATTCTTGGCCAAGGAAAGACTAGTATTACGGTGGGTAGACCATTTTAGGTTATAATGAAAAAGAAGCCCTAGATATCTGAAGGACTTAACTTGTTCAATCTTTTTTCCTGCAACTCTCCAAGTGGCATGCTTCCAAGATTTGGAAAAGATTAAAATTTTGGTCTTATCAAAATTGATAAGTAGGGAATTCCAATCACAGAAAGAGATGAATTTACGTAAAGAACGTTTAAGACCAATTTTTGTGACTGAGAACCACTACATCATCAGCATATAATAATATAGGAACCTCAGCTGATTTTAATTTTGGGGGATGTCCATCCACAGTGGCCAGATACAGAGGTAGATCGGCAAGGAACAAATTGAACAGGCTTGGGGCTAGTACACAACACTGCTTTACACCTTTTGATACAGGAATTTTATGGGATAAAGTACCCGAGCCATCTAATCTAATTTGGCAAAAATTAGAGGAATGTAATTTTTGAAGTAAAAAAGGGAGACGGTGTTCTATTCCCAACTTCTTTAATTTCTCCCATAATAAGGGACACTTGACTGAGTCAAAGGCCTTACACAAATCAATAAAAGCTGTATATAATTTCCCCCGCCCCTGCTGGGAGTATTTTTCTGCAAGGAAGGCCAAAATTGAACAGTGATCCAGGGTGGAATACTGAGGCGTAAATCCGATTTGTTCCCTACCCGGTAAATTAGAAACATTCATCCAATCTTGCAGTTTTTTAAGCAGATGTTTAGCATATAGTTTCCCCACTATAGACAGTAAACTAATAGGTCTATAGTTTTCTAAATTACTGGGATAACCTTTTTTGAAGATAGGGATCAAAATGGAGTTCAACTAGGAGTCCGGGATAGAGCCATATTTATCTATCAGAGTGAAGAGATGGGCAAGCGAGCCTGACCACCAATCCACATTGTTTCTCAGGAGCTCGGCTGGAATTCCATCTGGACCAGAGGCCTTGTTAAGTTTGAGAGACATTATAAGCTCAACAATCTCATCCTGAGTGACAGGAGGCCACTCAGGTGTATCCAGAGGCAGGGGGTAAATCAGATCATGGAGGGGGAGGTTGTTAAAAGGCTTATGGTAGAAGGTGTTATAGTTATGCTGGGAGACAGTTAATGTGGGAGTGGCTCTTGCAGTATATTTAGTACCAGATACCAGGGACCAGAAGGCTTTATTATCATTTCTTTTGACTCCAGTTAAAAGTCGGGACCAGTTTTCCATAGAAAGCATATGTTTCTTCTGATCAAACAGGTGTTGATAAGCTTTTCTCAAATCACTGTAAAGGGAAGGCTTCCATGGGAGTAAACCTGAGTGCATCAGATGGAAATATTTACGTACACTTTATTTTGCAGACACACACTCATTATCAAACCAAACATTTAAAGATTGTTTAGCTGACCCAGAGGGAATGGGATGCGCAAAGCGACTAAGATTATCGATGATACATTTAAATTTGTTTAACGCCTCTTCTATTGAGCTGCTCCCATGTAAATCATTCTTTAACGACATTGCAGTTGTAGAAGATAACCAAAATTCAATCTGTGCAGCAGCAGTGGCATCTGAGTTGGCAGAAGCATTAGGAAGGGGACTATCTGAGTCATGGCAAATATCTAACGAAAGCATTATCGGAAAATGGTCACTTTCAGAGCGGTTACCTATCGAGAATTTCGTTACATATTTGAGGCAATATATCAGGGGCAATAAAAGTTGAAGACTTCCAGTAGGTTCTTCAGAGTCTTTCCTAAGTACCTCATTTTTCCTCATAGCTGTTCCTGTAACATTGTTGTCATCTGGTCTTTTTAAGCTCACATCCAACAGAAGGGAATGGGAAGATTCCAAAGGTGGCATTGAGCCCATTGGGCATCTCCTGGGTCAGTAGGGGATTCTAAGTCTAGGTCTAAAATATCTGCTGCATCATCAATTTTAGGCCTTTGCAAAGTCAGAAATTGGAGGAAGCTTGGATTTTTACAGGATCCATTTATAGATATTTTTGAGCTCTGCTGGCTACTTTTGCTGTCCTGGGTTATTTTAGCCTTCGACTGAAAAACAATTAGCTCTTTTTTATTATGAAGTAAAGTTTGCAAGTTCCTTTTGATACGTAGAGGCACACAAAAGCTATCAGCAAAGACTCTTGTTAGGTAAATTTGGAAGGACCTCAGGTGTTCCCGTCTTCTCAGGAGTAAGGAGGGTAAATGGACTGAGTTAAAAGTGATCACCAGTCTCTTAAGGAAATTATTGCTTGGAAGCCAAAGGATATGTTCTATTCCCAGGTCAGCATGTCTATATTTCAAAATCTGACTGAGAGAGAGTTCTACAGACCTTTGGTCATTCCATCTTCTCAGGTTAATTTTAGCTTTTCCTATCATCATAGCCACCTTTCTCTGCTGTAGGCAGTGAGTGTTTTGGTTGGAGCTCGCAGGAGAGCTTTCCCTTAAATCATTATTTGTGGTCTTTGACCCAATTCCTTCATTTAGGGGAGCGTCTCTGTCCACTTCCCATGCCAAAGGCAGTAAATCACAAAAACTAAAACTCCCTGGGTTTGTCTGAAACTGATAAAAACAGATGAAAACCACATAACCACAGACGGACGGTCTTGATAAAAACGGGAGGTATAATAGTATGATAGTAAGGTAAAAGTAAAGGTATCACCTGTGCAAGCACTGGGTCATGTCTGACCCTTGGGGTGATGCCCTCTAGCATCTTCATGGCAGACTCAATACGGGGTGGTTTGCCAGTGCCTTCCCCAGTCATTACTGTTTACCCCCCAGCAAGCTGGGTACTCATTTTACTGACCTCGGAAGAATGGAAGGCTGAGTCAACCTTGAGCCAGCTGCTGGGATTGAACTCCCAGCCTCATGGGCAGAGCTTTCAGACTGTATGTCTGCTGCCTTACCACTTTGCGCCACAAGAGGCTCTTAGTATGATAGTATGATAGTAGTAGTAATTAAAAGAATTTTAAAACTTGCAGAGCTCTGAGAAAAAACACCTGCAGATCATGGCGACCGGAACCGGAACCCCCAATTAGAATCATTCCATAAACTAATGAGTCCAGGTTAATTAGCATTATACTGTATTTTGCAATTGTTTAAAAATTGTAATTGTAGACTGACTTGAGCCATATGGGAAAGGCGTGGTATAATCAGTTTATTAAACAAATAAACAATTATGTCTTATTGGTCCTACACCTACAGGTGCTGCATACCAATAAGAGTGTCATGGTTGCAGGCATGCAATCTTCAGTATGCATACGCATATACAAGAAAAACAGGATGGGGAAGAGAAAATTGGATTGAGAGAGCCTTGGTTTCAGGATGCCGGAATGAAGAGAAGCATCCACCTTCAGAAACTTCTCTCAAGGAATAAGAATTCCAGAATCAACTTAAGGATTCAACTCTTTTAATATCACTGGGATGCACTTGGAATAATGTTGTCCCAGTATTCCAGGGCAGAATATTAACAAAAATGAAATTTCCCATGATAGGGCTGTAACAGCTCCTCAGAACTGTGGTCTGTCTCTAACATAGGGAAATGGGGTGGGGATCTTTAGCTCCTGGAAGCTAAATTGTTAAATTCAACTCTAGGGGGTCCTGCTGACATGTTCATGTTTTGTTATCCTGCCACCTGGGGACAGTTTACATGTTGATATGAAGAGAAGTATTTCAGAATGAGTTCCATTTACTTGTCGCTGTGGCATTTCTGCCTCTGCCCTGGCATTTTAGACTTTGTGTATTTTTCTTCCAGCTTCTTCTGCAATATCTCTTCAAACTCATTCTGCATTATTAGGTACCCCGATAATAAATATTTCCTATTCACTCCAGTTTTGTGCAAATAATTCCCTTTTTATCTGCTCACTAAATCATTTTGCACAAAGAATTTAAAGTTCATACAGGGGAGAAAGCGCCACTTGGCTTCACAAGCAGACTTATTTTCAAATTTTTGATTCCTTAACTTTTGAGCCTTCTGAAAGAAGCAACCCAAAAAACCCAGACTCTGCTCAGAATCAATATGCACTCCACCGATTTATGATTTCTAAGCTTCGTATTTAGACTCAGTAATGTTCTCACACTGAAGTTTAGAATGCGTAACATGATAAAGGCTCCTTTTCCTTTGCGTAACAAAAGCCTTTAAATCAAGCAGCTTTCTTATAAAAGCTTGCATATACAGGCATCGTGCTAACCACATGGATACTAATGAAGTGGCTGCGCCTGAATGGTAACTATGTGCAAACACTCCACATTGCTCTTCCCATATGGCGCTTTAGCCATTCAGAGGGTGTAAGTAGCAGAAGGGGGCATTCAAATGCAGGCTGACTTAGAACACATCAAGTATGCTGGAATCAGTCTGCAACTCATTGCCGTTCCTTGTGGACTATGGAACATTAGCAAGGGGTAACATCTGTAATCCAGGGGAAAAAGAATCATTTTCTTCAACATTTTATTCTCTACCATCCAATGCTGAGTTTTGTCCATTTGAGAACCAGATGCAAATACAGACATGTTCCATATACATAGTCTAAGGGAGTGGTTTCCTAGCAACAGAAGCCAGGTGAAAGAGACTCAATTTTCCTTATCTAGTTCTTCATAGGAACCATTTATGAAATGTCTAGTAACATCAAGTAATTAAGTAAAATGCCTGGATATTGTTACTTGTGATTCTAGGATATCTAATGGCACCTTCTGTTGTCACCTTGTGGGAAACATTGCAATGTTTGTTTGTTTGTTTATTATTGCATTATTATTGCCCCACTCCCAACAAGCTGGCTCGTGGCGGTTAGAATCATAGAGTTGGAAGGGGCCATACAGGCCATCTAGTCCAACCCCCTGCTCAACGCAGGATCAGCCCAAAGCATCCTAAAGCATCCAAGAAAAGTGTGTATCCAACCTTTGCTTGAAGACTGCCAGTGAGGGGGAGCTCACCACCTCCTTAGGCAGCCTATTCCACTGCTGAACTACTCTGACTGTGAAAACTTTTTTCCTGATATCTAGCCTATATCGTTGTAGTTTAAACCCATTACTGCGCGTCCTTTTCTCTGCAGAAAATGGGAACAGCTTCTTGACCTCCTCCAAGTGACAACCTTTTAAAAACTTAAAGAGGGCTATCATGTCCCCTCTCAACCTGCTTTTCTCCAGGCTGAACATTCCCAGGTCCCTCAACCTATCTTCATAGGGCTTGGTCCCTTGGCCCCAGATCATCTTCGTCGCTCTCCTCTGTACCCTTTCAATTTTAACTACGTCGTTCTTGAAGTGAGGCCTCCAGAACTGCACACAGTACTCCAGGTGTGATCTGACCAGTGCTGTATACAATGGGACTATGACATCTTGTGATTTTGATGTGATGCCGCTGTTGATACAGCCCAAAATGGCATTTGCCTTTTTTACCGCTGCATCACACTGCCTGCTCATGTTTAGCTTACAATCCACAAGTACTCCAAGGTCTCGTTCACACACAGTATTACCTAGAAGCATATCCCCCATCCAGTAGGCATGCTTTTCATTTTTCTGACCCAGATGCAGAACTTTACACTTATCTTTATTAAATTGCATCTTGTTCTCATTTGCCCATTTTTCCATTGTGTTGGAATCTTGTTGAACTCTGTCTCTATCCTCTGGAGTATTTGCCAGTCCTCCCAATTTGGTGTCATCTGCAAACTTGATGAGTAGTCCCTCCACCCCCTCATCTAGATCATTAATAAATATGTTAAAAAGTACCAGACCGAGCACCGAGCCCTGAGGTACCCCGCTACTCGCCTCCCTCCAGTCTGATGAAACACTATTGACAACAACTCTTTGAGTGCGGTTCTCTAACCAATTCCCTATCCACCTAACTATCTGAAAATCCAGATTGCAGTCCTTCAATTTATCCATCAGAATGTCATGGGGAACCTTATCAAAAGCTTGACTAAAATCCAAGTAAACAACACCAACCGAATTTCCACGATCCAGCAAACCTGTCACTTGGTCAAAAAAGGAAACCAGGTTGGTCTGACAGGACCTGTTGGAGACAAATCCATGCTGACTACCTTGTATCACCAAATTGTCCTCCAGATGTTTGCAGATTTCTCCCTTTAATATCTGCTCCATTATCTTCCCCACAACAGAGGTCAGACTCGCTGGTCTGTAGTTTCCCGGGTCATCCTTCCTCCCTTTTTTGAAGATCGGAATAACGTTTGCTCTCTTCCAGTCCTCCGGGACATCTCCAGTCCTTAAAGAGTTCCTGAAGATGATGGACAAGGGTTGTGCAAGTTCTCTGGAAAGTTCTTTGAGCACTCTCGGGTGCATTTCATCCGGCCCAGGGGATTTGAACTCATCCAGTGCAGCTAAATGCCTCTCTCTGTCCATGTCAACTTGCCACCCAGACACTATCTCTTGGCTACTGCCATCTCTAGAGGTGCCTAAACCCTTTGACCTGTGGGAAAAAAACAGATGTAAAATAGGCACTGAGCCTTTCTGCTTTCTCTGCATCCTCCGTTAGAGTTTGTCCATCCGCACCCAACAGTGGGCCTATTGCCTCCTTTACTTTACGTTTGCTCCTCACATAATTGAAAAATCTTTTCTTGTTACAGTGGGCTTCCCTGGCCAATCTTAGCTCTCTCAGCTTTGGCCTTTCTGATGATTGATCTACAGTGCCTAGTAACCTGTAGGTAATCTTCTTTAGAGCTCTGTTCTTCCCTCCATTTCCTGAACATTTCCCTTTTCTTTCTTAGTTCCTCTTAAAGTTCTCTGTTCATCCAAAGTTCTCTGTTCATCTTGAAGTTATCTGTTCATCTAGAGCTCCTGCAGTGTTTTCGTCTTTCTGGGATAGTCATGGATTGAGCATGCAATAGCTCTTGTTTGAGTAGTGCCCACCCTTCACATACTCCCTTCCCTTCCAGCATTCTCGTCCATGGTATGACACTCATCATGTCTCTGAGTTTATTAAAGTTTGCCCTATGAAAATCCAACATCCGTGTCTGGCTACAAGCTTCCTTGCCCCCCCCCCCATCTCAAAAGGAATTCTATGAGGACATGGTCACTTCCCCCTTGGGTCCCCACCTCCTTCACCTCATCCACCAACTCTTGCCTGTTGGTTAGTAATAAGTCCAGTATGGCTGAATCTCTTGTGGGTTCATCTACCATTTGATAAATGAAATTGTCACCCAGGCAGGTAAGAAAGTTGCATGACTGAGGATGCTTCGCAGTGTTTGTTTCCCAGCACACATCTGGGAAATTGAAGGCACCCATGATGACAAGGTCCTGCCGATTGGAGATTTTCCCAAGCTGCTCACAAAGTGCAGCATCCACATCCTCTTGTTTGTCAGGCGGTCAGTAGCAGACACCAACCACCACGCTGTTTGGTTTCCCCTCACTTATTTTCACCCAGATGCTTTCCACTGTAGATATACTCTTCTTCACTAGAATTTCCTGACAGAATTTCCTTTCCTCACATACAGTGCCACTCCTCCACCTCTTCGATCTATTCTGTTTTTTCTGAACAGTTCATATCCATCCACTATTACATTCCAGTCATGAGAATCATTCCATCAAGTTTCTGTGATGCCTACTAGATCATACCTTTCCATCAGCATGAGACGTTCCAGCTCTTCCTTCTTATTGCCCATGCTTCGGGCGTTAGTATAAAGGCATCTGAATCCTTTTACTTTTGGTTCCCTATGAGCTGGCTTTCCTGGTTGGGCTGCCCCCGATCGGTCTCCTTCCTTACACTCCCTATGTTGAATGTCTCCTTACCCCTGTGGCTTCAGTTTAAAGCTCTTCTGATGAATCTCCCCAGGTTCCTGCCAAACACATTCTTCCCCAACTTTGACAAGTGCAGTCCATCAGGTGCTAGTAGGCCTTCCTCAAGAAAGCCTATCCCATGGTCCCAGAAACCAAATCTCTCCTGCCGGCACCAACTACGCAGCCACTGATTCACCTCCATTATCTTCCTCTCCCGACGCATTCCTCTTCCCTTGACAGGCAAGACTGAAGAGAGTACCACTTGTGCCCCCATTTGCTTGAGCTTCCTCCCTAGATCTTGATAGTTTGTTTTAATAGGAGCGATTGTATTCGCAGACATGTCATTTATTCCCACATGGACCATTACAAATGGGTAGCGATCCCTAGATTTGAGGAGTTTGGGCAGCCGTTCTGAAATGTCTTTAATTTTCACCCCTCGCTAGCAACACACCTCTCAGGTTAGGGGGTCAGGCCCAGCCACACGACAATCCATTCCTCTTAGTAGGGAGTCTCCAATTACCAGTATTCTCCTTTGTTTTCCTTCTCAACACCATTTCCTTCTATCCCCGTGGCCTCTTCACTTTGTCTTAGACTTTGTTTTGGGACCTCTTCCCTCGTTGACCCTTGTACCTCCTCTGCAAGGGCCTGAAATCTATTCTGGAGCTCCAAAGGTCCCAAGAACTGTCTCATTCTACGCCGTTGAGTCTTTTTCCTAACTGTCTGCAGCGGCTCCATAATGAAGTCTTATCCTCTTCAGGACTGGTTGTATCCTCTTTATTCCGAGTTGCACAGCTCCTGTCTATGAACTCCTCCCCTTTCTTAATTTGTGTCAGAGTAATAATCCTCTCTTCCAAGCCCCTAATCCTTTCCTCCAAAAGTCTTACCAGCTTACACTTGAGGCAGATGTAGTCCATCTTGTCTTCAGAGAAGAAGGCAATCATGTCACACTCACTGCAGGTGATGGGATGAGTGTCCTGGAGGTCCATTGTAAGTTCTGGGCACTGCAACTACTAGGAAAATATAATCTACTGATTCTAATTGCTAGGCCAAGAACCCCAGGCTAAGAGCCACAGGCCAAGAGCCCTTTGTCTCTCAAGCAGCCCTTTTTAATCCTCCCAGCAATCACCTCACTCAGCACCACAACTCAGCACCTCACCTGGTCAGCAGCAGCTCTCTCCACGTGCTCCCAGTTGTCTGAGCAACAGAGTGGGGTTCACAGAACAGAAATACAAACAATATCTGTTTTTTAAAATAATATCCTTAAAACAATCCCCTAACAACATACAAGATGGTGGTTTACAACATATCCTAAAAAATCTTTCCCATGCTCCAGGCATTGGTCTCAGCACAGATCAAATATAACTGAAAGGATGTGCCTTCTTTCTTGGCAACTTTGGAAGTATGTGGTCATACGTGCTGGACCCTACTGCTTACTGATCCTACTGCTTACTGCCCTCCATTGTGACAACTATTCATTAGCCATACTCTTTGCTTCCTGTCATTTAACCAGTGCTTAATCCATTAGAGAGCCTCTTGTGGCGCAGAGTGGTAAGGCAGCCGCCTGAAAGCTTTGCTCATGAGGTTGGGAGTTCGATCCCAGCAGCCGGCTCAAGGTTGACTCAGCCTTCCATCCTTCCGAGGTCGGTAAAATGAGTACCCAGCTTGCTGCTGGGGGGTAAACGGTCATGACTGGGGAAGGCACTGGCAAACCACCCCGTATTGAGTCTGCCATGAAAACGCTAGAGGGCGTCACCCCAAGGGTCAGACATGACTCGGTGCTTGCACAGGGGATACCTTTACCTTTACCTTTAATCCATTAGAGGACCCAACCTCTTATCCCATGAACACCTCTTATCCATGGGCACCCCAGTTGAAGACAGATGTTGACAAACTGGAACGTGTCCAGAGGAGGGCAATAAAGATGGTGAGGGGTTTGGAGACCAAGACATACGAAGAAAGGTTGGGGGAGCTTGGTCTGTTTAGCCTAGAGAGGAGACGACTGAGAGGGGATCTGATAACCATCTTCAAGTATTTAAAAGGGTGCCATATGGAGGATGGAGCAGAATTGTTCTCTCTTGCCCCAGAGGGACAGACTAGAATGAATGGGATGAAATTAATGCAAAAGAAATTCCATCAAAACATCTGGAAGAAGTTCCTGACAGTTAGAGCGGTTTCTCAGTGGAACCGGCTTCCTTGGGAGGTGGTGGATTCTCCATCTTTGGAAATTTTTAAACAGAGGCTAGATAGCCCGTCTGATGGAGAGTCTGATTCGGTGAAGGCAAAGGGGTGGCAAGTTACAGTAGATGAGCGATTGGAATGTGAGTGTCCTGCATAGTCCAGGGGGTTGGACTAGATGACCCATGAGGTCCCTTCCAACTCTATGATTCTATGATTCTATGACTGCTAAGTTTTCTCAGTGTCTCTTTCCTATTTCCCAAGTCTTTACATGGAACTGCAGTTCAGACTACCAGATTGTGACTATTGTGAGCTGAATCCAGGATTACCACCTTGTCCTAGTAAACAAATCCCTTAGAAAGGGACTGGCAGCTGAGCAGGAGCATTTTTGCGTAAGCAGGGTGGTAAGGTTATTGTTTCACCACCTGAAGACAATGGAATTTGAATGCTTTCCAGTGAAATACAATAGTGAAAAAAATATTAACTATATCAGAAAAAAAAAAGGAAATGGGCATACAGTCCCACAAAGCAGAATAAGATGTATTCCTCTTCTTTGGAGTAAATCCTATTGAATTAAATGAAACATGTCTGGGTAGATCATCTTAGTGCTGCACTCCAGTCCCTTCTGGAATTATAGCCCTCAGAATATAATGAATGTCCCTTCACTGGGATTGAAACAAGTGCTTTAGGATAGGAATGACAACCCCCCCCCACATAGGGGTGGACCCCTCTTGATAAGAAGATCCCAGGTTCAATCCCCGTCATCTCCAGTTGAAAAAATCAGGTAATAGGTAAGATCCTGGAGACCCACAGTCAGTCTAAGGAGAGACAATACTGATTTTGATGGACCAATTATCTAATCTTTAAACCGCCCGTGGCGCCACGGGCGCCACGGACTAAATAAAAGAGTAAGGGCTGGTGGGGAGGAGTTAGGGCGGGCTCTGTCTGGGATAAAAACTCGGAGGAGTGAATCAGGAGCCGCTTCGCGGCTCCTGATTCGCTCCTCTGAGTGGCACTCCAGGGCCAAGTGTCCAATTGGGAGGCGCGCGAAGCACGCCTCCCTGTTGGACACTTGGCCCGTTTCCCGGACGCCGCACCACAGCCTCCAGTCCTCCCGAGCCGCCATCCTACACGGATGGCTGCCATGGAGGATGCTCACACCACGGCGCGGCCCTTGGGGAAAATCATTTCCCCTCTGCCCAACGACTGCCCTTCCGCGCCTTTAACACCCCCCAGCCCACCGCCACACGCCCCCTTCCTACCCCCACCCCAAACGTCCATCCCCGTGCTCACACCACGGCACGGCCCTTGGGGAAAATCATTTCCCCTCTGCCCTTCCGCGCCTTTAACACCCCCCAGCCCACCGCCACACGCCCCCTTCCCACCCCCACCCCAAACGTCCATCCCCGTGGAGGATGCTCACACCACGGCGCGGCCCTTGGGGAAAATCATTTCCCCTCTGCCCAACGACTGCCCTTCCGCACCTTTAACACCCCCCAGCCCACCGCCACACGCCCCCTTCCCACCCCCACCCCAAACGTCCATCCCCGGCCGACCCCGCCAGCCCCTTCCCACCCCCCCAAACTTGCCGCTCGCCGCTTCTCCGCCTCTCCCCAGCCTTCCCCGCCGATGGCCTCCCAACGCTCCACGGACGCGCCGGCACGCCGACGTGCCCAGCACTCGCCGCACCGCCTCAAAATGGATGCCGCCACCAGGAGACCCCCGTGGATCTGCCGCGAGCACAGCCAGCCAACCACCGCAACCAGAGCCGTCCTCAACCAAGCGGACCGCCCAACCGTCGCTGCCCCGAAAATGGCCGACCCCACCCGCCGACCGCAGCACCCGCTCACCGCAACCCCACCTATCGCCGCCTCCTCCAAGCCACCTTGCCCCTTACTACACACCATCCTCGCCGAGAAGAGGACGCCACAGCTGAGCCGCTCTGCCGCCAACGGCCCACACAGCCCTCACGGCCCGGCAACAACATGGCCGCCGCCACCCACAGATCACCGGCAAGCCGCTGACATGCCTGCGCAGAGACGAGCCGTCGCCGCAAGCTCCCAGCCATTGCCCTGCCGTGCTGCCACCCACTGCCCTGCCGCCACGGTGAGTCTCGCCCACCGGGGAGGGGGCCCAGACCGACACGCCGCCGCCCCCGCACCAATGCCCACCCGCCCTGCCGCCCGCCACCATACCCACCTGCACCTAGCGCCCACTTTATTTTTACCACAGCGGGCTTGATTCCTAGTTTCGTATAAGGCAGCTTTATATATTCATGAAATATATTCATGTGAGTAGATTGCATAAGCTGGTAACCCACAAGGACTTCAGAAAGACAGCATTTCCCCCTGAACACCCCAAACTGACAAAGGGAACATTGACTTTTGAAAGTTTACACCCACAACAAGGTAATGGTAAAAGCGACTAGTTATATTGTTTGAGAACTGCAAGATCTGAAGTGCGAATTACTGTGAAGGAGGAGGACGTTGTAGAAAATTTTTGGTTTTTTGCTTGGCTGTTTTATATAACCTGAAATGTATTGCAATTTTTGAATAATATGGTTTGCTATATATAACCCCTTCTCTCTTTTGTATCCTTTTTATTGCTGTCTCTTTAAAATAAAATAAAAAATTTACCTTAGAAATTGATACAATGGAATCTGGGTTATAACCATGTCAGCCTCTTAATCGGTTCCATTAAAATCAAGCATATACTTTATCTTCAAGGCATCTTTACGGATCCATAACTCATCTAGCCTGTACTAGTTCTGATGCTGCTATTTATAACTTGTTCTTAGTTCTTTCTCTGTTTTTTAAATGATACCCTCCAACTTTACACTGAGTGAGAATGAAGCTACATGGTACAGCAAGTCACCAGGAACCAAATAAATGGGCTCTTGGATGCTTTGAAATCAAAGACAGATCCAAAGTTGTTCACAAAATCTAAATATTGGCTTTGATAGACATTGGCACCCATTAGCAAGCAAATTTACTGCAAATATCTATGTAAGCAAGCATAATTTATCTTCAGAGAAGTGCAGGCTAATGACTCCACTGCCCAGTCTCAAAACTGTATTAAGGCTCCTTATTATTATTTATTATAAAATGCTTGCACAGAGGGAGAGATCTAATTGTCTGATGAAGATGCCAACCCCTGTGGGTATCACAGCATACTATACCTGTAAAAGCCACTGCTCATTAGCTTAATCCTAAAGAGTAACCCTGGGATAGGAGCTGTGGAAAGCTATGGAGTTTTTGCTTTCTACAAGTTTCAGTCAACACTGGCTTTTTAAGTCACATTCCTAACTAGCAATAAATAGCCTTCCAACAAACATAGCACAATAAGGACCACTGTGCTTAGCAGGGCCCATAATATTCAGCACCTCCTATTGCATCTGATTAATCACACAGTCCCTTCCCATAAAACAAGATGTCCTGATGCTTCGTGGAATGGCTAAGCATCTGATGGGATGGCTTGGCTGGGCACCATTTTTGCTTTGTATTGATCCTCCTTGTGCTAGTATTAGTATTGTGCAGAATTCAATCCCTGTTGTGTGCATCTCTTAATTAGCCACAATAGAACTCCTTCGTGACGGGGTTCTTATTCATTCATCACCTCTTGCCTTGAACCATTACCATTTCTGGGCTCCCCCTCCCCCCGGTCTACGCTGTTAGTTGGCAGCGTCAAATATGAAAGACTGAATGTACACATGAATTCTTTATTACAAAAATCAACCAGCATTATTGACAGCTCGGTAGCATTGCTTGCAATGTTGCATGAAAACTAGAAACTAAGTCATTTTTTTCACAAAACTATTTTTTAATCTCCTTTTCGCTTTAAAGTTTCCAAAGATCACTTTAATCACAGCGATGGTCTTCCATTGTTTGAAGTGCTGTAAGATTTCATTCTAGACTTCTGGCTTTCCAAGGGAAAGAATGGCTCCTTGCACATGGGAAACAAAGCCACCCTCCATCAGCTACAGCACTCACCTCTTCTTCATTACCAAAAAGATCCCTTCCATCTGTCTGCTGCTCAAATTCTACACAATTATATGACAGAATCATAAGGAACAAAGGACATGCAGTCCAAGCCTGTCCCAGAAAAAGAAGGATTATCCTCTGGCGCCTTCTGCAAAGATCAGGCATCTGGTGGTGACCAGAGAAAGAACTTTTTCAGTGAGGACTCTCACCTGTGGAATGCATTTCTTTGGGGGACTGGAAAGGCACCTATCCTCTCTTTTCGGTGCCAAACTGAAATGTTTCTTTTTAGCCCAATCTTGTTAGATCTCAGAAGCTATGCAGACTCAGTATTTGGAAGGGAGACCACCAAGGAAAACTGCAGAGAAAGACCATGGCAAACCACCTCTGCTTCTCATGTTCCTCGAAAGGCTCTTGGCAGAGTTACCATGAGTCAGTTGTGACTTGATGGCGCTTACACACATAGACTGGTGGCATGTTCTTTAATAAAGGCAGATGTCATTCTGCAATGCCATAAGAAGGTCTTAAGGGATATGGGGGTGCATCGTGGGACTGAGAGCAAGCAACCTACTCTCCATCCACTCAGAGTGCCTATGTAAACTGGTTTGGACGCTCCTCCCTGAACTGAACAAGACTGCTCTGCCACCATTCATTGTATTTTATATGCAAACTCTGGGGCCAAGTAAGAATGCAGGCATGCATTTCACTAACTTTTTGTCATCCCACAAAAACTCTTTCTTCCTTTCAGCCTTCTTTGCATCCTTTTCAAAGTACTGCTAAACTGTAAGGGGACAGGTGTTCTGAAAGAAGAGGAAACGTTTCCAAAGCAGCTTCCTCATGAATTGTTCCCCAAGGGGGTCACAGCACGCTCCCCTAGTGAGGAGCTTCCCCATGACATTGTGCTCTTTCCCAGCAAGGTTCATGGCATTTTCTATTTTAAAAGCTCAGTGACAGTTCAGCTGTGAGCCATGGCTTAGCTGTTGGGAGCGCTAGACCACGAGGGGGAGGGGGGTAGGAAATCCTTGTCAAGTCAGCACTTTTGCTCAAGCCCATTGAGGAAGAAAGGGATTGGGAGGGGCAGTATTGGCAACAAGAAGTACAAGAACAGGACATGTGGACACCATATGCCTCTATTTCACTTGCTGCTGCATTCACAATGGGGGTAGATTTTCCCAACCTTATGTGGAACTCATCCCTCACATGCTGAGAAAACTAGGATGATTCTACCTCTTTTCTGTTCAGTAACTCTTCCTTATTTGTAGATATGCAATTGGATTTTAATCAAAATGTGGTTCTCAATTCAGCGCATTATTTTTGATAAGGTGTAAACTTTATGAATGTGTAAGTGTGCATTCCCATCTCATTTTGTCACAACTCACATCTTACGTCACATTGGAGCAGGATAGAGGCCAGTATCTAACCTTGCAGTGTTGTTAGGAAGTGAGTGGCCAGTGCAATGCCACAAGAGAAGCAAAATCCCAGTTACCTTGGCCTCAGGAACACATTCCATCTCCCCTTCCCATTCAGAGTGGGGAGGAGTATGTGAAAGCTTTGTTTGTCTCCAGTGATGTCATCATGAACTCAAATCTAATTGCCGGCATCTGTGTGAAAACATTACATTTATTATGTGATCCCTGATCAGCTTGGATTACAGGGAGATAATGGTTTTTCTAAGTTTTTTTTTTAAGGTGTCAAAAGCTCCAGCAGATCTGGAGGAGAGGGGAATATTTGCAAATAGGCTTGGGGAAAATGTCCAAGTAGATGGTGGAGGAGGGTTTGTAAACACTTTCTCTGATTGAAAAGGCAATTATCTCATCAAAAATCAACCATCACAAAAAAAATCGGCACAGTACCAGTAACAACTCATGTGTGACTTGGTGTTAAATTACATGTCAACCAGACAGCAAAATTTTTAATACAGCAGGACTGCTTTGGACTTTGGACTTTAACCAAGATGAATACCATAAATGGGACAGTACTGACATCATCATACAAAGATTTACCAGTTGTTGGAATGAGTAGTAGCAGCATTCAGCTTGGACTTGTAATGACAGCAAATATTATGCATTTGATTTTTAAAATGTATTTGCTTCCACTTACCTGTATATTTATCAAGAATCCTGGTATAGCTTCAGGGACGCATGGCACATGTCTGCTTCTGCTTCAAACAACCACAATGAATCTTCAACAAAATGGATGAAAAGTTGAGCCAAATGACTCATCCTCCTGTGACAGCTTTTAGAGATCAAAAGATAATCTCAATAAACCAACTAATATTTTTCCAAAGCAAAGTAAATTCTCCCAGCAACAAAGAATGACATCATCTTGGACAATAGACTTTATTATTTCCATATCACTTTCATTGTTTTCCAACAGTATTAAGTTTGGGATTTTGAAAAATCTGTATTCCCTCACCAAAGTCTGGCTTTAGCAATATCAAACATCTTCTAGAACTATGCTTTGCAATTCTGTTGGAGACCTTCAACTTATTATTTCATTAACTTTAAATATTGATAGTTAAAGGTTTATATCCCAATCAATGACCCTTGTTCAGATCTCTAGAGCAGTTTACTAGTATGTTTCAACAAAGTTATTTTCAGTCCTTGCAGTGGTATCCTCTCATGCACGGATCATTCAGAGAAGAAGACATTAGCGCTATGAGCAACTAAACAACCCATCTAAAGCTTACACCCTACAGACTTTGTCTGTTTTCCTGTATGGTCATGAATGAGCTTGCAGAACCATGGATCTTGGGCTGCTGTTTAACCAGCATAACAGGTACTAGGCTAGAATGGAGCTTCCATTGAAAGGAAGGGTGGTGATTTCCACAAATTTCCCTCTTCTATTATAGACCCACATGTTACCTGAACAGAATATCAGAGCACTTTGTAAACTGGAGCAGGCCTAGGGAGATGAAGAAGTCTTCATTCTGCTGGTGGTATTTTAGGTAGGGAGCTTATTTAAAATTTTAGAGCTTGTAGGGTTTTTTTGACTTCACATCCACTCCCCTTTGTTCTCTCCTCACTTGCTGTACGTTGCTCCTGCCCTCCTTGCCAGCTCTCCTTTTTCCCTTTAGCAGCCAGCCCCCATATTCCATCCTTTCTCCTTTCTCTCCCTGCTTCTTCCATCCTAACTCACCTCCTTCTTGTTGTGGCCACAGTGTTGGCACCATTTGTATTACTTCATTCAAGCTTAAATGGGAAGTCTACCTTCTCTTCACAGAAGTCATGCATTGAAAAAAAATGTCTTCCCACAGTCAATTTCTATACTTCATATTTTCAATGTGATTGGGGGGGGGAGAAATAACATCCTCTCAAATGGCATAGCTTCATGATTGCTGTTGACATTCCTGGAGTTCTGAGTACCTCAGGTATGATGGAGATTCTCTACCTTCTAAATTGGGATTCTCTATTCTCATACTTAATTTTCCTTTGAAAGATGATCTCACTGGAAGATGATGTTCAGAGGGATTGGAAAGACAAGCATGGGATCCAGTAAGCAGATTTTTCTCTAACTATACACATCATTTGATGTTTCCTTTCTTTAGTTTGAACTGACTTGTTCCAGAACATCCCCAGAGGTTCAGTACTCTTGCCAAGTAATGCATGACATCATACATTTTATTAATATAGTTTATCCACAGATGGATAAACAGATGGACAAAGGTTTCTCCTAAGCTGAAGGATATTCCTCCATTTTTGTCCCTCTACAAGTGCTTGGCTCAAGAGAGAAACAGACGGATGAAATTAAGAGGTCAACATAAGAAAGCCTCAGGATTATTTGGAACCTTTTTGTCTAAAACAGTACACACTCCAGAACACCAACACCAACACCACCTCACTGAAGCCGTTGAATGGATTCAGAATTCTTAGTATACTGAAACAAGCTCTGTGTCATGCATATTCTTGCTTTATATTCAAAAAGAAGAATCAGTTCTTCTTTGCCACTTTTCTCGACCAGGAGTCCCAAAGCAGCTTACAAGTGCCTTCCCTTTCCTCTCCCCACTATAGATACCCTGTGTGGTGGGTGAAGCTGAGAGAGCCTTGATGTTCCTGCTCAGTCAGTGCTGTGGCGAGCCCAAGGTCAACCATCTGACTACATGTGGGGGAATGGGAAATCAAACCCGACTTGCCAGATTAGAAGTCTGCTCTCTTAACCACTACACCACTATACACAAAAGGATCATAGAATGATAGAATAATAGTGTAGGAAGTTACCTCCTCGGTCATCTAGTCCAATCCCCTGCACTATGCAGGACAGTCACGACCCTAACCATCATCCACTTTAACCTGGCACCCCCTTGAACCTTCTCATCTCCAGACTAAACAGACTAAGCTTCCCCAACCTTTCCTCATATGTCATGGTCTCCAACCCCCTCACCATCTTTGTTGCCCTCCTCTGGACATGCTCTGGTTTGTCTACATCCCTCTTCAACTGTGGGGCCCATAACTGAACATAGTACTCCAAGTGAGGCTAAACCAGAGCAGAGTAAAGTGGTACTATCACCTCCTGTGATTTGGACACGATACTCCATTTGATACAGCCCTACATCCCATTTACCTTTTTAGCCACTGAGTCACACTGCTGACTCATGTTCAATGTACGGCCCACTAAGACTCCTATTATTATTATTAGTAGTAGTAGTAGTAGTAGTAGTAGTAGTAGTAGTAGTAGTAGTAGTAGTAGTATCATCGTCGTCGTCGTCATTATCATATTTCAATTTATTCCCTGCCACACCCGGGTCAACTCATGGTCAGTTACAAAGTCCTATAAACCCCATTAAAAGCTGGGGGAAAATCCAACCAGTGGTGGCGCCCAGCTCGGCATTCCCATGTGTGCTGGGATTTGACTGGCTGCATAAGTATGACTCCAGCGACTGCTGCTCCTATCCCTGTTAACGTTGATAAAGACACACACTATGAAGTAAACAAGATCTTGGACTCTCGCTGGCATAAAGGGAAGCTGCAGTACCTGGTGGACTGGAAAGAGTTTCCCATGGGGACAGGGAGTGGGTGGAGGCGAGTGATGTCTGGGCTCCCAAATTATTAAAGGAATTTCATCGAGAGTTCCCTCACTGCCCATGACCCATTGACGGTGGTTAAGGGGAGGGGGAAGGGGCTCTTGGAATGGCGGAATGTCAGGATCAGTCCCCTGCTCTCTGCCATGTCTGAACCAAGCGAGCCAGAGAGACTCCATCTTTTTGTTCTATTGCTTCAACCATGTAACCATTATTCTTATGACTCTGTAGCCTTCCTTTTGATCCTCTGTCCTCCCTTTGATGTCTCAGCTTTTCACACTGCATGTTCTCCCTGCTGTGATACTTTGTTACCAGTGCCCCTGTAAACATCTTATCTGCAACTGGAGACGCCGAGCTGACCAAGGACGCCCCAACAGACACACTTTGGCAGGAAGCCCAGGATGGCACCTGGGTGGGGGATGGCATCCCTCCACTGGGAACGGGTCTGGGTTAGGCAGGAGAATTGTATTGATAACTGCTTGCTTTCCCGATATCGAACAGTCTTTCTTTCTATAGAAGCCTTGTTGTGAGTTTTGTCTGCCTCTGACAAAAGCCCTGTTAAAAGGTATTTAAAAAATCTCAACATGGCGGAACCCCCCCCCATCCCCCACTACAACAGCGGTGAGGAAGTAGGTCAACAATGTACTACTCATCCCCAGAATGGGGAAGGGCATTGATCTACCTTGCCGACCCCAGCCTCAACCATAAACATGGCGGAAGAGCTCCTAGATCCTTTTCGCACATACTACTACCAAGACAAGTCTCCCCCATCCTATATTGGTATAGATGGTTTTTCTTACCTAAATGCAGAACTTTACATTTGTCCCTATTGAATATCATTTTATTTAGTTTAGCCCAGTTCTCTGGCCTATCAAGATCATCCTATATTCTGTTGTGTCTGCTACCCCTCTCAGTTTAGTATCATCTGCAAATTTAATAAGCACCCCCCTCTAATCCCTCATCTAAATCAATTATAAATATGTTGAACAACACAGGCCCCTGGACAGATCCCTGGGGCACTCCACTTGTCACTCTTCTCCAAGAGGATGTTGAACCATATACAAGTACCCTTTGTGTATGATCTGTCAACCAGTTCTCAATCCACCTGACAGAATTAGGATCCATACCACATTTTATCAACTTGTCAACAAGAATATCTTGTAGAACCTTATCAAAAGCTTTATTGAAATCCAGATAAACTATGTACACAGCATCCCCTTGATCCATCAAGGTAGTCACTTTCTCAAAAAAAGAGATAAGGTTGGTCTGACATGACTTCTTGCAAAACCAGTGCTGAGTCTTATAAATCACAGCTCTCTGTTCCAGCTGCTCAAGGACTGACTGCTTGATGATTTGTCCCAACATTTTGCCAGCTACAGATGTCCAGTTGATGGGTAAGTAGTTACCCAGATCCTCCTTTATCCCTTTCTTGAACATGGGGGCAACAACTCCAATCATCTGGCACCTCACCTGGTCTCCAAGAAGTGTCAAAAATACTAGACAGAGGTTCAGAGATGACATCTGCAAGTTCTTTTAGTACCCTTGGATGCAATTCATCTGGCCCAGAAGACTTTGTTTCATTTAAAGAAACAAGGCGTTTATGGACTTCCCCCACAGTGATCCTAGGCCACCATTCCCATTCCCCTTGTTGTGATATGTTTTTGCCACATTAAGCACTATTTACCTCACTAGAGAAGACTGAGAAGAGTTAAGCAGTTCAGTCATATGACAGTTTGCTTGTCACTTACTCATCTAGGCTACAATTAATCTTACCAACTCTTAGATTATCCCAAAACTGTCTGCACACTTTGCAGGCTAAATGCAAAACCTTCCCTTTTCACTTAGGTCTTACATACCTTGCAGCACAATCTTAAATATCAGAAGTGAACCCCTACTGTGTTCAATGAGATTTTCTCCTAAGTAATTGTGCATACTATCACAGCATTTGTCCCATGTGACAGCAGGATTCCTTTTAGAAGAGGAGCAACTTGTACAGCATCACTAAAAGATAATGAAATTTAACTTTTGCATGGCTGCTATTCTGGCCAGTGAGGTAGGGTGGTAGCTATCTCAAACTGAGTGGAAAGAGACACAATTTAGAATTCCTGCTCAGCCATGAAAAACACACTGGATGAACTTTGGGCATTCTGTCTGAGCCTAATTTATTTCACATAATTGTTGTAAGAATAAAAGGGAAGAGACAAAAAAGCAGTCCTCTCCAAAAAAGTACAGAATAAGCATGTAATAGATAAGGTAGATTTTCACATCACATCACAACATAACATAAAATGGGATAGGTGATTAAGTTGTCAGGTCCTCCTCACCTCTGACATTCATGAGGTAGTGATATCATCTGGCAAATGGGTCCTGGTGATGTCATCTGGCAGAACCTGATGTCACATTGAACTGCAGCACTAAATGTAGTCCTACCTATACCACTCAGAAATGCACTTTAGGTCATCCACAGGAGTGTGTGATCACTGTCTTGTATCTTTGATGAGATGGACTACCAACTACACAACAAACAAAAAAGGATATGGAAAAGAACTCTACACGTAATGTAGTTAAGCTCTTCATGCTAGATTATTGCCTCCTATTTATATGTTCAGTGGCTGCTGCAAGCAGCAGGAATCAATGTCCCAGGATCAAAATACATGATGCAGAGAAGGATTATGAATGATAGGTTGTTGGTGGAGACGTCTCAACCCTATAATGATCCTGATGCCATAACTTGTAGGAAAAGGGAGGCCAAATTCAGAATGGAGCCCAAATTATAATGAATTACTTAAGAATTTGCAAACTTAAATGGACTCCGGGGAATGGTAGAGGACAGGAAGGCCTGGAGGATCATTGTCCATGGGGTCGCGATGGGTCGGACACGATTTCGCACATAACAACAACAACACTTAAGAATTACACAACTTTAATTAATTAATTAATTGTGCCTTTATGCTGCCACTCCTAGCTAGTTAGCCCATGGCAGCTCACAACATAATTTTTGTATGTTTTTTATTTGGATCCTTTCTAAATTGAATAGAATGTAACTTTATTTATCACTAGATAAGCACTTGAGAGCCAGTGTGGTAGAGTAGTTAAGAGCAGTGGACTCTTATCTGGAGAACTGGAGCTGATTCCCCAATCCACATAAAGTCTGTTAGGTGTCCCTGAATCTGACTTTGAGTCAGACTCTCCAGACTTTATCAGCTCCATCTGCTTCAAAAGGTGCCTGCTGTGGGGAGAAGAAAGCTTTGAGACTCCTTAGGGTAGAAAAAAGTGGGGTATGAAGACCAACTCTTCTTCTTCTAGATATGGTCAGAGATAGAAATTTCAGCCTTCAATTTTTTTAAAGTTTCACAGGTTGAAGAGCTTCTCATAAAATTTTCCTTATTGCTTTTGCAAAAAAAAAGGATTTGTTCAGAAACCATATCTCACTTTTTTAAAATACCAAAAAAACAGCTAGCCTTGAGTTCACCTTGGCTTCCTTTCCTTGCATTTATCTTTTGCCTTTGACACTGCGCAAAATCAAACATGTATATCTTTATACTTCTTAAGTGGACAACTTGACAAACTCTTGGTCTTGACTTGACAAAGCTCTTTCCCCCTCGTATTGATAAGCAATCATCATTTATCTCAGAAAAAGGCATTTGCCCTACCACTCCTGGTGCATCTTATATCCACTGAGACTCAGAATAACAAAGAAACTTTTTACCAGCTTTACAGACTTCTGACCTAATCAGTGACAAAGCAGTGCAGTGGACATGATATTCTAGCCAAATATAGGAATTTCAAAACAGACACATCCATTTCAATTTTGGGTGGACATGACTCTGAAAACACAAGCAATGTGAAGAAGGTACACGTGTTGTTGTTGTTTTAATCTCACTTCTACATATCAGAAAAAAATATGGATGCTTTACACTTGAAAGTGTAGAACAATTATATTTTATATGACTATGATAACTCCTTCCACACAGGGCTTCTGTTTCTTTTCTGCGTAGAGAAGTATTCAGAAAGCTGTGGAGATTTTCCTAGTGGAGACACAGAATTTTCCTGTTGGTTTCTGTTTATATGCATCTGAGCCCTCAGTTATTCAATGAACTCATTGCATTGGGGCCAAAGACAAAATTACATTGGTCGTATTTCTGATTTCCCCCATATCTGACTCTTCTAGGGGCATGTTCTACAGTTTGTTTCAGGTCATGTTATCCCAAACAGACAAGTTATTTTCCTCTGTGCCCAGGACCATCAATTTTGTCTGCTTGCACCATTCCTGTAGGGAGAGAGATTGGCATGATATAGCCCAGTCTCATCAGATCTCAGAATGTAAGCAGGATCAGTACTTTTCACGTGCCTGGAAAGCCCCTTGCTGGGGCCACCAAAAGTTGGTTGTGACTTGATGGCACCAACAGACATACTTATGTACCATTTTTGTTGTGAGCCCATGCCCAGGGAAACTGCATTTGATTCTGTCATTCTATTCCTTCAGTCAGTTCTAATTATAAATACTTTGGGCCGAGGACACAGTTGAAAATCCTTATCCATTGTTGTTCCTCTATAGTTGAAAATCCTTATCCATTGTTGTTCCTCTATATATTTCTGAAAGAGCCCAGGGGGTGGGACATGTCCAGCTGTCCAAGTTGGAATAGGGCCTATCAGGGTGCAGCCAGCTTTGCCCTGATTGGCCCTGCCCCTGCGGCTCCCGCCCTCTGCCCCTGGATTCTAGCCTCTTTGCTCTCAGATGCCTCAGTGCCTGGAGCCAGCAGCAGGTAAGGGGAGAGGACCCTGGGCAAAGGGTCATGGTGGAGGGCTTGCTAACGAGGGCATCCTGGACTGCTGGGCTGGTCCTGCTCATGAGGACCTCAACGCCTGCTGACTGCCTGCAAAGGAGCTCTGTCTCAGCCCTGCTAACGAGCTGCCCAGCCCCTGCCCATCCCACTTGATTTGGCTGCGAGCTGCGGCCCAAATCCACCTTAAGCTGCCTGGCCAGGAGCCAGGGGAGGGGACCCTTTCAGGGCCCGTTCTTAGGAATGTTCTTTGAAGCTAGTAGCTTAATAATGCTGAAATAATATTTGCTGAATATTTGTGCATCTCACAAGAAACACTCAGGGCTAACTTTTCTGTATACTATTACCATGTATGGTACTTCTTAGACATGCTACCTGCATGAATTATCTGGCCTCCCAAACCAGAACCAGAATAACAACAACAACAAAAAGTGAAATGTAGGAAAAAATGTCTCTGCTGTTCTTCACTTCTATATTGCTCTAACATGCAGCAAGACCAAATTTGTACTCAGATTGCCACATTGCATTTTAGGAATCTATGAGAAAATGATGGAACTGCTTTAAAAGTTTTTGGGGAAAAAACTGATATTTGATTATAGTAGTAAAAAAATAGTTTAATTGAATGACTATCCCACTATATTTATGCAGCAAGAAAGATATCAAGCACATATAGAACATAAAATGCTAAAAAAGGAAAGGCGACTGTAAGCCACTTTAAGACTCCTTCAGGTAGAGAAAAGCAGCATCTAAGAACCAATTCTTCTTCTAAAATAGAACATACTCCGCTGCCCACAAAATACCCATGTTATGTATAAACTTAGGGGAGAAATTTAGAGAAAGAGAATGCAGACTTGAGGGAAAACAGGGAATTTAGATTAACTCAGGCCCCACCTACATATTATGAGATCCTCATGTTTGTTTGGGAATAATGTGAGCACTTGTGTTTCACGTACAATGGGAGTTTTGTTTTGTTTTGTTTTTTGCCTCCCAGACACACACTGAACCTTCTCTGTTTGTGACCAAATCAAGTAGGGAGAAACAGCTTTTGCCTTTCCTCCTGCTGTTTCCACATCTGCAAAGCACTATTTGGAAACACAATTGGCTCCATTGTAAAAACCACATTACTTTCATGGCTATAGGTAAGCTTCACAATGGACCCCATCGCAGCTTAATTATAACACAGGAATTAATCTAAGAGCATTCAGCATGTAATTCAGTTTTATCTCTGGCTTTTATTTTCTCAGGGAACATCTCTCTAGGTTTATCACACTGCCTGAGAATGCTTCTGTGAGCTGCCACTCAGGGTCATGGTTATGATGGGCTGAGTGTCTCTCTTCCTACCTATTTTTTTGGATTTCTCAACATGTGTTTTTCTGAGACTTGCAATCCAGGCAAAAGACTGGCTGACCAGGCCTCAATAGTGGAATATATAGGGCAGACTCCCAAAAAGTGGCGGCTGAAGGGCCTACATGTGTTACTAAAAAAGACTCATCTCTGGTATATAAAATGGGAGAAAAAGCAATTCTGGGGCAGACTGTGTGTGCTGGGGGATTTTGTTCCCCATGCATACACCAGAAGCAGTGGGGCATGCTGCCCTACCACGAGAAACCCGCAGCAGCCCGTACAGCCACCACCATGCATAATCAATCTGAGTGAGGCTGGATGAATGTTGTGGATCGAAAAGCAGCACACACAAGACTGGTTATGGTATGGTATTTAAATACTCAAAAATATATCCTAGGGCCAGGTTTGTATAATTAGCCCCTAAAACAATGTCTGGACTAAACGCAAACCCAATTTTGTTGCATATGAGCAGACATAACAAATCACATATGGCCAATTTGTAAAATACAACATTTATGCAAAAGAAACGTACAAACCAGGTTATTTCCTAAGGAAGTTACATTTCCAAGTCACCTTTGTGATTGCAAGAATGCTATATGGTTCTCTTTGCACTGAATTGCTTCTTACCCCCAAACAATGGGGAGAAAATATCCAGTCTTCATTGTCTACATGGTGACTCCTCTTCATTATCTACATGGTGACTCCTTTGCACTTTAGGCAGCATCTTGCAACAGCTTAGTACAAGATTGGCTCAGCCCAATATAAAGTATTTATTCAAGAAGCAAACTTGATTCTATGCTCTCATTTTCTTTTAGCAGTTCATTTTATTTACAGGTCTATTCCTTTTCCCATACAATACTGGTATTCTTCAAATGACCTGTGATTTATTTCTGCTGGGTTTTAGTTTAGTTTTATTTTCGGGTTATTTTCTGTTTTTTTTACCCACAATTCCACACTTTTCCTAAGCTGATATGGCCAACTTCATGTGCATACCTACAAAATAATTATAAGTAATTATCTCACTTGCAAATCAATGCACACATAAGTGCACAGAATAATCTATATTCCCCAGTTAGAAACATCAGACAGATGATAATATGCTCTTGACTCTGAAAATAAACCCAACCAGCTGTAGAGGTAAGGGCATATCACTTTGGTTTTGATAAAGAAATTTTACTGAAAGAAACAATGATAACCTTCTGAATCTGGAAAAATGTTAAAATGTGATTAAGCAAGAATTCTTGACTCTCTTGTTTTACCTTCTGACTCTACAGTTCAAACCAGGAAAGATTTTTCAAAGACGGCTGAGTAGACTGTGATTTTGGTGAGTGATCATAAGTTTCCCTGAAGTCTGTTTTATTCATCCCAATGGGGAGAAGATCACCAAGGGCAGCTCTAATTGGTCGAGGGCCATTTATATTAAATACAGATTATCACTTCTCGGTGTAAAAAAGGAAGTCATTGGTTTGTTCCACGGCACTGAGATACAGTAGAAATTATAGGTATGAGGATTCTGAATTTTGGTATTTATATATTAATCCATTCACAGACAGTAAAATAATTACTTAACTAAACAACAACATCTGAAAAACAACAATGTATCTGCAAAGATTCAAATGAGTAGCCGTGTTGGTCTGAAGTAGCACAATAAAATCAGAGTCCAGTAGCACCTTTAAGACTAACAAAGATTTATTCAAGGCGTGAGCTTTTGAGTGCAAGCTTATTGCTGGTCTTAAAGGTGCTACTGGACTCTGATTTTAATGTATCTGCAAGTTATTCAGTTCTATATTAGCCCATAGTCTTAATTGATTACAAGAGTTTAACACAATACAACTTGTTATCCACCAGGTGAAATTCAGCCACAAACCATTAGAACACCATCCTTCCCACTGTTTTTTTGAAAATCTAGTCAAATTCTGTTTATCTAATGAGCCAGGAAACATAATTGGGCCCTAGTATGTCTTGGCTCTACTTGGCTTCTACTTGAACAGGACAGCTTCATCATATTTCAAGTTGCAGCTTTTCAATCCAACTAAAATAGATCAGGGAGCATTTCTTGAATGAATGACAATTGGTAGGGTTCACTGGACAGAGCATGGAGATTAGCCTGATCTGTGTTTGGCCATGGGTTTGCTAGAGGTCCTTAGACCTATAGTGAATGAAACTATAGTAATGATTTTGGATCTTTTGACGCAATTTGCTATTTTGTTTTAAAAAATTGTTCATTTTCACTTCTGGATTTGATTGCCTAAAGAGTAAAATCAAGTTTGATGTCATACTCTAAAGTAACCTAATAGGATATGCATAAACTGAGCTCTGGTGATTAGGATTTACCATGCATAAGAATTAAGAATTAAAATTAAAACAAACCCAAAGCGAAGCTCTTGATTCAGGTTATTGACCCTGGATCAACAGCCTGTGTAACAGTCTCCTATTGTATTTTATAAGCAAGCCTTCACATTCTTATCAAACACCATACTTCTGATTTCATATGTTTTGCTCAGTGGTTAAATTTACTATACTGGTGAGCTTCCATTATCGTATGCACCATGCTATCAACTTTGGGGCATTTTTTTTGGGGGGGGAGGGGGAATTACAATAAATTTGCTTTCTTCTGAATATTCAGATGTTTCAAAAGGTACCCAACTACCCACAGGATGCAATTAGACCCTAGGGAGGTGCACCACTATGTGCATATATCATGTTCAGCATAGACTTTCCATCATCTACATAATTTATGTTTTTCTGCATAATTTCCCCTTTTAATGTTTCCTGTGTGTGTGTGAGATAATACAGAAGTCAGCTTCCTACCACCAAAAATGCAGACAGAACTTAAGTCAGTTTTCTTCCTTCACCCAATCTGCTTTATTTCTTGCAAAATGCTAAGGAAAAAAAAACCCTTGAGGGATCCTTTCATATGCACCAAACATCAATGTGCGAGGGAAAATATGGAAGGTTCAGGAATCCTTCTGAAATTAAGCACAGCCTTGTCCATTCTCACATTCATCTGGGTATTCAGTAGAGTCTCTAATGAATAAAGTTAAAATGTTAAGGCTTTTAAACTGTTTATAATCCCTTCTTTGGTTTGAAATAAACAAAAATAATGCTTAAAATCCTGAGTGGGTTTTTTTTTAAAGCTTCCAATGAAAGTAGCTTAAATATTAGTTTGTCTTTAATTGTTAAAAACAGAAGGATTCGATTAGGGCATATTAAAGGTTTATTTGAACTTTATCATCATTACTATATTGCAAACAGGTTTCATGGGGAAGAGAATGTGCTACTTCACTATTTATTAACAGCTGCGGCATGGAATTGCGGGTGGCCCGTCAAGGGCCTCTGTGCACCAGCCCTCAGACACAGCGACTGACTCACTTCAGAGTGGTCTTTATTTATTTATTTATTTATTTAACCATTTATGTCCCACCTTTTGTCTTGATTCAAGGTGGCTGCTCTAGTTGCTTTACTGCTGCAGTAAACATGGGCAGAACCACTTACCTGGATAGGGGGGAAAGGGGGAAGGGTGTCCTAGGCTCCGGATTCAGAGTCAACCCCCATATGCAAGTAAAACAAAAGGTACAGATTTCCTCATACTGTACCCTTCTAGACTATAGAGGGCATATGTCTTAGCATTCCCCAGCATGAAGTTAGTCTCGCTATCCCATGGGAAGTTGGTCTAGCTGTCCCCTGATAAATTAGCTTCCTATGTGCATGGGACTGACAAAGGGAAATTGCTTCATTTATACCCCACCATTCTCGCCAGTGGAAAGCCAAAGCAGCTTACGCTGTTATTTTTTCTTCAGTTACATCCTGAATTCTACCCTGTAAAGTAGGGAAGGAGGGATAGTATGTGACTCACCCAATATAATTCAGCAAGCTTCCATGGAAGTGTGACAATTTGAAGTTGGGATCCCCATATCCTAATCTGATACTCTAACCATTACACTACATGGCCTGCCCCAGGTATTCTGCACTATTGGTTTTATCTGAATATGACGATTAGCTGCATGTCCCCTTCTGTCCTAGTCCAACAAGCGACTGAAGATGTCACAATAGAACATGCTGATCTAGCAGTTTTGCACAGCCCTGAGCAATGATTGCAAGGTGTGGAAGATTCCCTGAAGCATCATGCTTTAGAACCCTTAGTTCACATCCAGGAAGGGAATTCAAGTGGAGCAACCTGCTTCTGTATGTGGGGATCATCCTTGCTGGATTGGCAAAACTTTTTTTTTTATTGTTCCACCAATTGTTTCACCAGTGTGAAAATTTCTCTTTGTATGACAGTGGCACCTTGTGGTGAGGACTGAACTGTATTTCCTGCTTTTGTAACTCTAAATTATCAGAATTCTAAGGAAGGGAGGATACTTTTCATCCCTCCTGATATGCAATATCTTTCCAGTGTGTTTTGTATGAACCCTTGAAATACAGTCTGAATAGTCTGAGAAAAAAATTAAGTAGATGTCATATCTTGCTTGTCATTCCTTCATATGAGAGAACTAGCAAGAAGAAGATTAGCTGGGCAAGAAGACCTACAACTACACAAAAGCAACTACTGGTTGTGACTATGGCACCAAGGGCTGGAAGTCCCTTGAGCACACACAGCGGTAACTTCCAGAGATGCCACGGAAAATTGCCTCCCCACAATTAACAATGCTGTCCACCCCATAATATTGTCAGTCTCTTGCTAGGTGACTTACACCCATCATACAAAGGTTTTCTGTTTTAGGCCATCGTGTCCCAACAGAGAAGCGGAGCAGGTGCAGGAAACACCCACCGTGATGGAGATTAGATATATACATAGAGCATATTTGTAAGCATTGTAAGTCATGCAAGGATCACTCATTGCTACAGTGCCTCTTTGGGCAGTATCCCAGTTTTCCAAAGTAAGTTTTCCATGCCTAAGCCAAGCATATATATATATAGGGATGGAAAACTGCTGTAGTATGTTATATATGAAATGTGTGGGGACTCTAGGGAATAAGAAAAGCAGTTACTATGGGCCTGATTGGAAGAATTGGGAAACTGCCGGAAAGGATTAAAAAAAAAAAAGAAACAAACAATTCCTTTCCTAGGCCCATTATGCATGGGCCATAATGCCCGCATTGTTGGCAGCAGTGCTTCGGGAGAAATCACAGATAACGATCGCTGCCGCCGCCAGCACAGGCATCTCTGGGCCCAGGGTTACGGAAAGTCCACATTAAGCAAACGTGGGATCTTCCATAGCTTCCTGGGTACGCTGGGGCTGTGACGGGCTGGCATTGTGCATAATCGCTAGGGCCTGGTCTGTCAGCCCGCCCAGCCCTGACCTTACGGTGTCCCTGTGGTCTCCGCAGAGCCCCGGAGCTGGCAGGGGCAACCCCCTGCCCACTGGGCATGCGGAGGGGGACTGGGCCCCCCACTCCCCCTGGGCCATCCAAACCTCCCCCCCCGCTACGGCTTACCTCCTGGCCCCAGCGTTCAGCGTGCGCACACTATGCCAGGGCAGCCCAGCATGCCCCCTGTGCATACACGGGGAATGGCATGGCAGCAGCGCACAGTAGCTGCTGCCGTGCATAAAAGGACCTAGTGTTCCAGCTTGATCCACACTGGGGCACCTCATGGCTAAATGATACATCAAGGGATAATAGGTCTCTAATGTCATATGTACTTTGGCACTTAAAATATAAGTATAATGGCAGTAATTAATTGCTAGCTCAGTCATAAGGGAGAATATATCAGCAAGCCATTATTTGAGCAGAATTTAAGCCTGGGCATTTGGTGAAGTGGGCCTTTTGCACTTTGCTCCGTTGCTACAGCCTGTTTTGCCTAGATAGCTGTTCCAAGAATGGAGAATCACTGACTGTACCCTACCTGCTTTTCAAAAGTAGCCAGATTTCCAGTTAGAGTACATATTTGGGCAATTCCCCCCATAAGAAGAAGAATAGTTGGTTCTTATATGCCACTTGTCTTTACCCGAAGGAGGCTCAAAGTGGCTTACAGTCGCCTTTCCTTTCCTCTCCCCACAACAGACACCCTGTGAGGTGGGTGAGGCTGAGAGAGCCCTGAGATTACTGCTCAGTCAGAACAGTTTTATCAGTGCCATGACGAGCCCAAGGTCACCCAGCTGGTTGCATGTGGGGGAGTGCAGAATCGAACCCGGCATGCCAGATTAGAAGTCCGCACTCCTAACCATGACACCAAACTGGCTTTCCCTCTTCCATACACCCCCGGATTGCTTTCTACTAGGATTCCAGGCTGGGTCTGGAGTTCTCCAGGAATTGCAGCTGAACTACAGACTACCTAGATCAGTTTCCCTGGATCAAGTGGCAGGTTTGGACAGTGTCTTACCCCTGAGGAGCTCACTCCTCTTCAAACTCCACTCCTAAATCACAAGGAATTTCCCAGATGAAGTTAGCAACTGTATTTCCCACAGTACTGAGCCCACAATCTGTGATGCCAGAATCTTGTGGGTTGAGAAAAATTCAACTGGTTCCTCATCCTGGGAACTCAAGAAACTGGTCACCCTTGAGCATTCAGCAAAGCAAATCCAGACCTCGAATTGTGTCTTCATATTTGGTTTAACAAATATAACAAATCTAATTGTATAAAAAGCCCTAGACCTTCAAACTGCCCTTTAGTTTTCACAGGCCACTGCTCCATGACACCAACCCAGACATAATAGGCAGACATAAGTAACTGCCAATCCCGTCCAAGTTCTGTACCTTTTTCAGCCGATAAAGAATTTTTGAAACTCTTCTGACTTTTGTATGTGCCTTTCCTCACCTGTATTTTTCCTACTTATATTTAATTGAAATACAATATTTGAATCCAAATCCCCTTTTTGTCCCAGGACTTAGTGCCAGATCTTCTTTTCAGTTCCAAGCCTTAGTCTGAAGTGTTACACAGTAATAGCCCTGAGTAGTGGTTAGAATGTCAGGTTAAGATCTGAGAGACTCTGGATTCAAATCCCCACTCTTCCTGGGAAACCGGATAAGTGATCTTCAGCCAGGCATATGCTCTCAGCCTATCCTACCTCGCAGGGTTCTTGAGATACTAAAATGAAGGAACGGAATATGGCATAAGCCACTCTTGGTTTAGAAAGGTAGGGTATGAAAGAAGTAATTAAAATAATTAAGGAGAAAATCCCAATATTAGCCTATTGCAAAAAAATAAGTGAGAACCTAGTGGCATCTTAAAGACTAACATATCTTAATCCATTACCTGGTCCATAAGCTTATGTTGCAGTACAAACTTGTCAGTCTTTAAAGTGCCACAAGACTCCTGTTTAAATAGTGAAGTTGCTTTGAACATGATCAGAGCATCTACTCACAGACCTCACAAGCATAGTCTGCTTTACTATGAAAATAATTCCACTGGGATGGGGGGAAGCAACTGAGATAACTAAAATTGTGTGCAATGTGAACAGAATGAATCAAATACACAAATGATTCGTAATTATCCACAATACTGAGAGTGAATAGATTTATGATGAAGTGATTCCCACAATAAAAAGAAAAGAAACTTATCTGTGGGATACTCTGCTAGACAGTGGTGTGATTGTGAACTGAGGGGCAATGGTGGGCACAATAACATAACAACACAACATAATAACACAACCAGTTGGGAGGGGACTCCATCGCAGCTTTATTGAATACAACCACAGGACCACTGAAGCAGCATGGGGTTGATCCTGCCTCTGGCAACCCACCAGCCACCCAATGTAACCCATCCCCCCAGACATCCTGTTAAGGAGGAACCATGGAGTGGCAAGCCCTGGGATGCACATGGGTGCCAATGCCACATTCCTAAGCAATTTTTAAAGGATTGAAAAACTGAATATTCCACAACCCAGCATAGTTGATCTTTATATCAACATGCCATTCCTGTTTGGGCACTACTAATGGACATCCCTATGTTCACATGGACATAAATGAACCTCAGCTCAAAGATGCACTGATATACTTCCTGGACTTGGAAAATGCAATAGCTGTCTATGGGAAAGGTGGAGCAGACAACGAGAAATGGTTATCACAGTTTACCATTTGAGTTGTAGATATCCCTGAGGCTCACAACTGGTTGCTGACTGAAACACAAAGAACTCTATGCATCCATTGGTCCAATCTATCATATATCCTTTGGTGGTCACAGATATAAACAGTATTATTCCCTAACTTCCTAAAGATCCCCATGCAAGCACAGCAGTGAATGTATCTGATGTCTTGCAATATTAACCCTAGGATATTGGACCTTTCACGGTATCATGTGAACAAGGGACTTGCATTCAATGGTAAAGTTAATTGGATGAATAATTATCCATATGATTTTTTTAATGAATTGAAGGAAAGGAAGAAGCTCAGAAGGAAACTGGAATTTTGCCTCTAAGGTGCTATTGAAGCTCATCACAGGTTACCTTTCATCTATTAACCATCTTCCGTCTATCATCCCACATAATAAGACTACTGGGTCAAAAATAATGTGCAGCATCTGAATGCCGAAAGCAGAATATTTTAGCATGTGCTTTCAGTAATTTTGGTTGTAAATGATCCTTGTTGCAGTTTCTACCATATTACACAAATGATTTCAAAACATATGTCAATAGACTTTACAGTGTGTGATTCTGTTCTGATTAATTAATCATATACTTTTTTTTCAACTTCTGATGAACTTTCTAATGAAAAGTGTTCATTATTTCTTCTCTGGTTTGTTTATAATGCATCTGCATGCTCCATGGGTTGAACATTAATTATGATAAATAAAAAATAAGGAGAGTAGCAGGTGTTCTTCTATGCAGTCTGAAAAGAATTTTATTTCATAACTTTCCCCCCCAGATTTGTTTTTTGTCCCTGCTGTTATGTGCTATAGATTTTGTAATATAAATATTTTTTATTTAACCATATTCATAAAACATAGTTCCATTTTTGGGCAGTAATTTGGAAGACATAATTTGGGATAGTATGAAATATGTCTCTGTATTTCAGAGATGCCTGACCTTTTTACAGAGAAATTAATATATGTTATGTAGCAGCCTTATTCTAAAGAGATAGTTTGCACCAGTGCAGCTGAAGCTATAAGCAATGATGCTGCCTTATATTGAGTCAGAATGTTCCACCGTCCACTCGTGTACATTCTGCTCTGAATGGCCACAGCCCCCGAGGTTCTCCATCAGTCTTTTGCCGGCCTTACAAGCTGAGGTCCTTTAAACCGGAGCTGACAGGTTTAAATTGAGACCTTCTGCGTGAAAAGTGTGGCTCTACTATAAAGTTGTGATCATTCTCTAGTAATAAAACTGTGGCTCAGAAACAAAGCATCTTCTTGGCATGCAGGAGATCCCAGGTTCAATCTTCAGCATCTCCATTGAAAAAGATCTGGTAGGAGGTGATGGGAAAGCCCTGTATCCAAAATGCCAAAGAGCCACTGGCAGTCTGAGTAGACAGTACTGGGACCAGTGGTCAGATTGAGTCAAAAGCAGCTTTATCTATTCACAAATTCTGTGGATAAGATACATGGTCCTCACTTTTGGTGAGGGTCTCTATCACTTATAATGACAATAACAAAAAACAGATTGTAAGAAATACAAGAAAATACAAGATTAAAATGACTCACTACTTTAAGTTGTGCTGAGTTTGGACTACTGAACTGGAGACTCTTGTATTTAACTTTCTGTGTATATAACATCACCTGGAGCCTGAATAAGTACTTTGGGACAAGGGTACCAAATTATGCTATTCTTTATGCTATCCAAAAGCAAAAAAATAGAGATGGCAAGATTCCAAACGTAATCACTGATCCTTCACAAGGCTTCAAAATCTCAGCTTGATGCACTAACACAATAATAACCAGTTCCTTTTTGGAACCCTAAGTCTCTATGGTACATGTTCTGTTTCCATAGTCTTGAGAAAGCCATGATAATTAATAGGTTTCTTACTATTCATTTGATGCTGGCTTTTCTTTTTTCCCCTTAAATAGTTAATTACATTTTCAGTGATTCCCGTTATGCCAAAGCCTATTCCATTTTCCACCCTTTACATTACTATGTGAAGCTGATTGTCCAGGACATGTGGACTTCTTCCTGTGGTTCTTCTTCTTGCCTACAGAAAGTCCCATTCTTCTGCGGAACATTAGGCACTTGCTTCATTTATTGCAATCTACAAATGCATTGTTACATTTCTTGATCTGAAATGTGATCTTAAATAACAGCTTGTACAATAATTAAATGTAACCGTGAGAACATTGTTAAAGTCAATGACCCAGTGCATTAGCAGTTTAAACACATTTTAAGTTAAGTGGATTATGGGGAAAGTAATTCAAGAGATGTTAAATAAGCAGAAAGCAATGTACATGGATGTCCAGAAGCAGTCATTTCATTGTTTGCAGTAACTGAAGAAGGTTGAATGCCGTATAATGAATCCTATGTTGGGAACATATCATGGTGGCCTGGGTTCAGATGGTGAGGGGTTTGGAGACCAAGACATATGAGGAAAGGTTGGGGGAGCTTGGTCTGTTAAGCCTGGAGAGGAGATGACTGGGAGAGGGTCTGATAGCCATCTTCAAGTATTTAAAAGGCTGCCATGTAGAGGATGGAGCAGAGTTGTTCTCTATTTCCCCGGAGGGATGGACCAGATCCAATGGGATGAAATTAATACAAAATAAATTCCATCTAAACACCAGGAAGAAGTCCTGACAGTTAGAGTGGTTTCTCAGTGGAACAGGTTTCCTCAGGAGGTGGTGGGTTCTCCATCTTTGGAAATTTTTAAACAGAGGCTGGATAGCCATCTGACAGAAAGGCTGATTCTATGAAGGTTCAAGGGGGTGGCAGGTTAGCATGGATGAGTGATAGAGCTGTGCGTGTCCTACATAGTGCACTAGAATCAGTGGTCTCCAACCTTTTTATCACCGGGGACCAGTCAATGATTGACAATCTTACTGAAGTAGTCTTTTGCTGAGGGACGTCGCCACCGCTGAGTGAGTCCCTGCTCCACTTGCTTTCCCGCCAGTGCCCCTGACTTCCCCCCCCCCACTGGGGGGCGCTGCCAGCAGTACCTGCACAGTGCCATGCCTAGGGGGAGCCACAGCCATGGCAGCCACCAGAGAGCTCCAAAGGTGAGCTGTGGGCAGAGTGGCCGGGCAGCCCCCAAGGCAGCAGCCAGGAAGGAGGAGCTGCAGCCTGGTATTGACTGATCCATGGACCGGCACTGGTCTCCGGACTGCGGATTGGGGACAGCTGGACTAGATGACCCAGGAGGTACCTTCCAACTCTATGATTCTATGGCTGTCAGGGTATGAGGAGGAATGACTGCACAAATTGTGGAGAGGCTGAAGAAGTACAATTGGATGCAATCATTATCTCTTCCACCAATACATATCCACTGAGGAAACAGACTGGTTTCATACTCTCGTCTCTCCTTACTTCAGCACACCAACCATGGCTATTCCTCCATACAAACATTTTTCTCAGGGGCTTAAAGGATCTGCAGGAAGGGGCATAAAACAAGAAAATTCTGTGCTTTCTGTACACAAGGGCTGGAAACATGCCAACAACTTCAAAAAAAACAAATTTGTTCCAAGCATTTTCTTAAAAAAGAAAGAAAAGAGCATTGAAAGACTAACATTATTTTATTAGCTACATGCATGTGTGCAACTGTGAAATTCTTGGACCAAAGATGGAATATACATTTGAGAAATGAATGAACGAACGAACAAACGAATGAATGAATGAGGATCTCTGCTGTTAGTCCAATGGAAATGAAAGAAGTTGCAGAATGGCAAAGTTTGTGTGTCACCCAGTTCAGTGGAATTTTCTTAGGGAAAGTTCTTAAATAGTTGTGTTAGTACCAGATGGTATGGAGTTCTGTAAACTTAGGAAGATTGTGAGTGGGTGGGCAGGAAGGGTTGTGTCATTGCATGGCTCTTGTGGCCCTTTCTTGCATGTCCAGGGAAATGCTGATCAGAATTTTGGGTTCGGAGGCAAATTTCCTTCAGACCAGACTGACCAGGGATTTTATTTTTTTGGAGGGAGGAGAATCATCTCAGCATGAAATTGAGATCACTGCGAGTGGACAGGTAGGTGTGAGTTTCCTGCATTGTGCAGGGGGTTGGCCTAGATAACCCTGGTGATATCTTCCAACTCCATGATTCCATTCTATCCACTCTGCTTGTGCCATAGTAACTGAAGAAACGATGTGTTGAAGGTGCCTATCCAGACTCTGAAAACATTTTTTAAATGTACATGACAATTTTGTACATGCACAAATTATTAGCAGTCAACTTATTACTGAGCTCATTTTAATAATGGAAAGTTAAAGAATCAAAATGAAGCAGCATCTTGTTCCACGGTTGTACAAACTCACCTGATGGAACCAATGAAATGTTGCAGTACAGAATCTGAAATGTTAGAACACCAGGGACATGGTTGATGGTACCACAGATCTGTAGTTTGCTGCACTTGATGGTCTAATCATCTGAGAGCCAGTTTGGTGTAGTGGTTAGGAGTGCGGACTTCTAATCTGGCATGCCAGGTTCGATTCTGCACTCCCCCACATGCAGCCAGCTGGCTGACCTTGGCCTTGCCACGGCACTGATAAAGCTGTTCTGAGCAGTGAATATCAGAGCTCTCTCAGCCTCACCCACCTCACAGGGTGTTTGTTGTGGGGAGAGGAAAGGGAAGGCGACTGTAATCCACTTTGAGCCTCCTTTGGGTAGAGAAAAGTGGCATATAAGAACCAACTCTTCTTCTTCTTCTTCTAATCCTAAACAGACTTAAATCCTTCTAATTCTTGGAAATGCCCTTAGGAATGCATGGTTAATTTATAAACAACTGTTATATCAGTGTGTCTGATTGACCCATTGTTCTGGATAACTATACATAATAATAGCAAATAGTATTTCTAAACTGCCCTTCCATAGCACTCAGGGTGGATAGCAACAGTGTAAGAACCTAATATAATCCTCATAAAATTATTAAAATATTCGTAATCCAATAAAGCCCCCTGAAAATCCAGACAAAGGATTAAAATCAGGAATTATTTTCCATCTCTCCTCCTACTCCCCCCAGTGGGGATATCATCATTTCTGGTGGATGTTACTTTGGGCCCTGACCATAACCTGGTGGAACATCTTTGTTTTACTAGCCCTGTGGAACTGACCATGGTCCTGCAGGGCCCTGATCTTCCTCAGGAGCACATTCCACCAGGCTGGGTCCAGGGCCTTTTTGGTGGAAGCCAATTTCATCTCTTTAGCTTGGGGATTCTCAGCAGGTGTTGATCCAAAGAGCATAGTGCTTTTCGAGGAATAAAGGGGAAAGATGGTCCCACAGATATGCCAGTCCCAGACAGCTTAGGGCTTTAAAGGTTACCACCAGCACATTGAACCTGATTCAGTCTTCAATCTGCAGCCAATGCAGCTGGAACAGCACTAGTGTTATGTGTGCTCTCCAGTGAGTTCCTGTCAGGACTTGGGCTGCTGCATTTTGGACCAGTTGTAGTTTCTGGAGCAGTCACAAGGGCAAGCCCCACACTACTGAAAGCAGGAGGAAGTTAGCTTCATTATGAATGTAAATACCATGGGGTGGTGGTGGTGGTGGTGAAGATTGTTGATATAAACTGGTGAAAAATTCCACTGGGCGAGGGTACAGTAAACCAGGACACAGGCATGTTTCACTCAAGCAATGTTTTCTAAATAACAAGATCTTGAAAGAGACTCCTCTAGCAGTACCCAAAACCAACAGTACTGGTTGTGCTGCATTAATACATAGTTATTCAATACTATTGCTATTTCTTCTTTTCCTATAAAGTCAGCTTGGTTTGGAAGTCTCTAGGATTCATACCAAGTATTCACTGTGATACATTTTTATCCTTCTGGGGGGGAAAGACCTTTGGCAACCCTGTAGGTTAATTAAGGAGCCTCTGGCAACTTTACCTGGCACTTGAGATATGCCAGAAGAATGCTGACTATTCTCATTTTTGTCTCATGAAGGTCTCGAGGAAGACAGATGTCAGCATTAGGGCTGTGCCAGATTTTCAGGATAGAATATTTTCTGTGTAAAAATCCCTCCCAAATGGACCACTTTGAGCCTGTTCACAGTAGTCACAGCATCTATACTGTCACCATTCTAAAAACAAAGCAATGTTATTCTTGCTATCAATACAACTCCAGGCAAATAGGGATCATATTGTCAGGGCTGAGACTCTGTTTGGGACAGCAAAAGTGAGGGGGCACTGTTCCACTTTAGTGTACATTTTGTTTCCAGGCCCAGTCCAAGTTGGGATAGGACAGTCATTTGAATTGGGCCCCAAGATCCAATGGGAACTCCTATTTAGAAACTTGCTGGTTTTGTAGCATGTGAGAAGTTTCACAACTTGTTTTTATGTGCATCTTCATCAGACCAAAAATGACACACTACCTCAGCTTAGAGTTGCAAACAAAAGGTGTGATTTATTAAGAGATGTTCTTCAATTATTTAATGTAGATTTTGTCATATGAAAAGATTTAGAATGTATGCAAAATATTTTTAAAATCAATCTGTTGTTATGGCTTAGGGGCCTCAAATGCTAGTGGTCTAGGCCACTCTGAATCTCTGAGAGGTCCCACTTGTGTTTCTTTTTTTGGGGGGGAGGGTATTCATATAGAGGAAGCCCAAGCAACTATCGAATTTATCATGATCAAAGGTGGCAATTATTTCGCCTATTTGGTTTGGGCCGAACAGATGTGAAAACCTGCCAATTCCACTAGCACTAGATTTTCCCAAAACTGAGTATGTACAAAGATGCTGCCTCTTCAACCTGATAAGTGGGCAATAAAACTGCTCAGATGACTACCAAAGGGTAAGGTTTTATTGAAGCCCATCATTTATTGATGACTGATTGATATGATGGGTGAGGGAAGCAAGAGTAGTTGAACTCTGTTGGGTTGTGTGAGAACACACATGCATGAAAAGCCAAATGCATTCTACTACATAATTAGTAAGGCCCATTATGCACGGGCCATAAGGCCTGCACTCGCGGCAGCAGCACTTCGGTTAAAATCACCGAGAATGCACGCTGCTACCGCAAGTGTGGGCGCCTCCCGGCCCCGGGCTCCAGAAGACCCGCGTTAAGCGAACGTGGGATCATCCGGAGCTTCCCGGGTAAGCCGGGGCTGCGGTGGCCCGGTGCTGTGCATAATCGGCAGTGCCGGGCTTGTTGGGCCATCCAGCCTCGACCCCCTGCCACCCCCCACTCCCCCAGCCCCTCCCCACCTCCCCCGCCCACGGCGCTGCACTTACCTTGGCTGGGCCTCCTAGCCCCGGTGTAAAGCACGCGTGCGCTACGCCGGGGCAACCCAGCATGCCCCGCTCCTGTGCGTTCATGGGAAACAGCGGGGCATTGTACCCTGCCGCAATGGCATGGTGCCAGCGCGCGGAATCTGCAAAATATTTTAAAAATGAAACAAGCAAAGAAGACATGAATTTATCCAGTTTGGAACTCAAGACCCCCTACTGCAAGCGTTGTTGGCTTGGATTCTTACCGCTGCCCTTGAAACACGTTTGGAAAACGTCAATCAGAACAGAATGCTGCAGCCAGGATGTTGACAGGAGTGGATCAGAGGGACCATATCACTCCAGTCTTGGTCCACCTACACTAGCTCCTTATTCGTTTCCAGCCACAACTCCCGGTGCTGGTCTTGATCTTCAAAGCTTATGTAGCTTGGGATCAACATATTTGAAGGACTGCTTACTGTTTTATGAATCCATCAAACTATTACAGTCATCTTCAGAAGCCTGCTTCCATTTTCCCCACTTTCTGAGATTAGGCAAGTGGGCAAACAACCAGTGGCAAACCACCTCTGAACATCTCTTGCCTGGTTATCAGACAATCCTAGGATCTCCTGGCTAAACTACACACATGTAGCAACTAACACCAAATGAATCCATGCAGATTCAATAAACCGTTTAATGAGGGAATCTCCTAACAGGAGAGGGTCTTCTTGGTTACAGCATCAAAGCTATGGAACCCCCTCCCCAGGAGACTCATCTGTCCCCTTCTGTTGCCATCTTCAGCCAATGGGTAAGAACTTTTTTTACTCATTTGGCATTCCCTTGATGATCCCTCCTTCCCAACCAATGTTTTTATGCTTTGTATATATTTTAGCTATTTTCTAGCGCTTACAAAATTGTTTACATAATGTATGTTTGGGAGTTAATTTTAATGATTTCATAATGCAGTTTTGTCACATATATTTTTAAATTGTTAGCCACCTTAGTGACCTTTGTAATGGCAGAAAGATGGGATATATATTTTGTAAATCAATTTGTAAAGAAAAAAGAAGGGAAGGTAATTTTCACCATTTCCTCCTTCGTACTGCAAACTTTTAACTCCCTGAACTTCATGGGGATCTCCTTTACCTCAGGATTAACCTTTGGGGGTGATTTGCAACTGCTGTGCAAAGAGGGAAGTCCTTCTCCATGGACAGATAACCCTTCCATCTTCATAATGCCTAGTGGATCCAGACTAATGGTTTCAGTAAGATATTTAAGAATGTGTTTCTTCCATTGAAATTAAACAGAAGTGCTTGGCTGAATCATGACTTTGGTATACACTGAAAGTGGGGAGGTAATGTGTGAATCATCCTTAAGGATTCAGGTAACCTCTGTGCCTTTGACATGTATCAATACGAGTCCTGTATTGGTACTTGCAGCAGTCTTTACTCTTCACAGCAAAGTGAATGCTGGAGCTGGCACGTCCACGATAGAGCTGTACCAAGAGCATCCACTGCAGCTGGCAGAACAAATAATGATGATATTTGGCATATTCATAAGCTTCTTATTCATTTCACCCATTTGCCTTTAAAATGAAGTTTGATGCTGAACCCAGTCCATGTTCATTTTCTCTCACTGATTGGTGATCATATTTGCTCTCTTGGCAAGCACATCCATGAATGGGGGAGTGTATGTGTGTGTGGGGGGGAGGGGTGAGAATGTTTCTATCTGCAGTCCTTAGGAATTCAGTTCCCTGAAATGAGTGCCAAAATGGATGTTCACTGGCTCAAGCATTGCTATGGTAAATAATAAACATTCGGAAAACTCGTCCATTTTAATATTAACAGCATTCAAGAGTCCAAAGCAAACCAATCAACCAAAAAAGCTCCAACATTTGGATTGGAAATCAAATTATGACAGCCCTCGCTCACTTCTCAAATGCACCATGCTGGGTTATTTCAGTGAATGGCATTTAAAAAACACAGACCATTTGCTGGCTTTCTCCACTTTGGTAGATAAAGTTCCACGCAGATGTTTAATATGCTCGGAAAGTCAGCAATTTTACCTTAGTCCTCTTCTTGGCATTGACCAAAACAGTATCATAAGCCAGCTGTAATAAATGACGGTGGGGTAGGTGGGCGGAAGAGATTCTTGTAATTGATTATTTAGTGCTAAAGAGGAAAAAAATTATCACAGGTGGTGATGGCAGATGTGACAACCCAGGATACTTGGCAAAATACAGTGCATATTTGATTACTAAGATACAAAGTTGGATTTGGAGCTGACCATTGAAAATCTACTTTTATTTGTCCTTTGCATAATAATAAGTTTTTAAAAAACTTTTAGAAATAACGGATTCAGCTAACTTTTTTGTTCTCTCTGTGTTAAATCACTGGCATTGGTAACATCTGCTGTGTGAAATTAGGTGACTGTAAAAATCTCTTTAATGCAACAGTGCCAGCAATTAAATGTTTAAAAACTTATCAACATTGTCAGATCCCCAAATTTCCATTAGGGCCACATGACAGACAAACACCACAGATACATGGTTTGGCACAGGACCACAACTGCTGCAGTTCCAGGCAGGGATTCAAAACATTATCATCATTACAGATAATTAGCACGTACTAATTATTTCTACAATTTTTCCTCCCCCTTTTTAGGCTTTCCCCAGTATTTTTAAATATTTTAGAATCATAACAGGTGTATAATATCACCAGGATCATCTAACTCAAAAAAGTGGTATTTAATCAACCATCGTTGGCTTCCAATTTTTTTTTTGGGGGGGGGGACATATGCAAGTGTTTATAAAATGATAGGTACCCATTTCTGAACAGTTTGTGACACCAAGCACAGATTAGCTACCATGTTCAGCAACCTAGTATGTACTTGAAAATGTCCATTTTTTCCTGACTGAGGTAGGTAGCCAAATTAGAAAATATATTCAGTCCAAGGTTTTGTTGTTCTCTTTGTTGTTCTCTTTGTTGTCAGCCATGCTTCCTCTTTCAGATCTGATATACATTGAAGCTTCTCCCACCCCCCACCCCCCACTCCTGCTGTGTTGCCACCCAAGCAAACATTGTGATTCCCACCTACTTTTTGTGGGTGTCTTTGCAGCATTGTTTAGAAATAACACAATATCACTGTCTTGGTAGAACTCATCTACATGGCACTAAGAATAATGCTCTTCAGGAACTCTTCTGTTTGCTCTATTACTTCCATATCCTTTTGCATTGACCTGCCTTTTCTGCCATTGGCTCAAATAGTTCATTTGCAGAAGCTTTGTTTCATTTTTGAATCACTCGTGTAATAGGTGATGATATACTCAAAGCTACAATATGGGTGGGATGTTTTTTTCCCCTCCCTTCCCTTGATTTCTTCTACATGAACAAAATTTGAGTCCAATGACACTTGCTACTTCAGACCAACACAGCTACCCATCTGAATCTATTCTTCTGCATGATTGAGGTTGTCAACAATATTTGTCAAGGGAGTTTTGAGTACTCTTTCCAACATAAAAATGTGGACCCAAAAGTGGAAGGTATTAACTTATCATATGCCATGCCTGGCCCATGTCAGCCAAGATGTTTCACCCAATCAGGAGTTGGTCGCCACCCTCCGGCCTCCTGTAGCTGCCTATCCTCCCAACCCCCGGCTTTCCTTTGCCTTTTGCTTCAGAGGGACTTTGTAGTGCAAACACTTCTGTCTTGGTTCTTCCTGGCATGCTAAACAATCTTGCTGACTGCCTTATGTTTTCACACTGCATTGGGGATCAAATGGACTGACTGTGGGAATGGAAAATTGGCACTTAAATCTGCATTTGAATCAGGGAGGCTGACTGAGTATATCTCCCCATGTCTTCTATTGTTCCTTGTCTTCAACAGTGCCCATATGTGACACTGTCTACCTGCTGATACCACTTAATAAAGACTACCTTAGGTTTTCCCAGTGCCTGGGACTCCTGCATGTTTGTCTTTAAGGGTATGATTTGGGACTGCACCCCAGGGTTGTGACAAACTAGTCATCAATAGGGAGAATTTTCCTATATATAAAGATGAGCCTTTTCCACATTCTCATTCTCCTGGTTTGTAAATTCCTGATTCTATCAGGGGAGATTTTGATCCTAGTATGTTTTTCTCCCACTCGTGGTTGATTCAATATTACACTGGTCTATATCCAGCATAAAAACTTGAAGTTTAAATCTGCAGGGAGAAATGATAGACATAAACCAGTATGATATAGAATTTATCACAAGAGGAAGCAAAACATATACAGAACAAGAAAAAAAACCCTGAAGAATTGGGAACTTACAAGCAAGGGAAATGAGAACATGGAAAAGCCCATTGTAAGAAAGTCATCATTGTAAGTGTGGGGGTGGGGCTAATGGCAACTAGGGGTGTGCTTTCAGCTAAACCAAGCAGTAAAAAATACCTTAGCGGTATTTTTCAGGTAATATTCAGGTCAATTATACATTCTCTTATCTGATGAGCTACTGGTATAAATGAGCCTGAAAAGAAGCCACCCAGCTCTTATTTGGGGAAATTCAACTATACTGATCAACTGGGGTGGCAGGAGCTAAGAACTCCATACCGCCTCTGCTGGGGCTGGCTCCTCATGTAGAATAAAAGAAAGGTTATAATACCAAAGGTTGTCTCTCGGGGGGGGGGGGAGGATGATACTGGGTGATGAAAGTGCTTGAGGAACATAGATAATGTTTCTAATTATCAACAATAAATAAATTTATGCTATCTTTACATGGTATCGGCCAGTAAGCAGGAGCAGGAGGTTCCGCAAACAGTAACATAGTTGACAATGGAAGGAAATCTTTAACCAGGAGTGAGGAGGGGTTGAGAGTTTTCCCATGCAGAAGAGGAGCACAGCAGCACAGTCTCCCACCCAAGGTGTGTTTGATGGCCCCTTGTGAGCAAAGCTACAATCCTACCTCCTCCAAATCAAAATATTGCTGAATCCTAAAATGACTGCCAAGATGCAAGTTGATTGACCAACCTGGTTTACTTTTTGACCAAGTGACAGGTTTGCTGGATCGTGGAAATTTGGTTGATGTCGTTTACTTGGATTTTAGTAAAGCTTTTGATTAGGTTCCCCACAATGTTCTGATGGATAAATTGAAGGACTGCAATCCGGATTTCCAGATAGTTAAGTGGATAGGGAATTGGTTAGAGAACCACACTCAAAGAGTTGTTGTCAATGGTGTTTCATCAGACTGGAGGGAGGTGAGTAGCAGGGTACCTCAGGGCTTGGTGCTCGGTCTGGTACTTTTTAACATATTTATTAATGATCTAGATGAGGGGGTGGAAGGACTACTCATCAAGTTTGGAGATGACACCAAATTGGGAGGACTGGCAAATACTCCAGAAGATAGAGACAGAGTTCAACGAGATCTGAACACAATGGGAAAATGGGAAAATGAAAACAAGATGCAATTTAATAAAGATAAGTGTAAAGTTCTGCATCTGGGCCAGAAAAATGAAAAGCATGCCTACTGGATGGGGGATACGCTTCTAGGTAACACTGTGTGAGAACGAGACCTTGGGGTACTTGTGGATTGTAAACTAAACATGAGCAGGCAGTGTGATGCAGCGGTAAAAAAGGCAAATGCCATTTTGGGCTGTATCAACAGGGGCATCACATCAAAATCACAAGATGTCATAGTCCCGTTATATACGGCACTGGTCAGACCACATCTGGAGTACTGTGTGCAGTTCTGGAGGCCTCACTTCAAGAAGGACGTAGTTAAAATTGAAAGGGTACAAAGGAGAGCGATGAGGATGATCTGGGGCCAAGGGACCAAGCCCTATGAAGATAGGTTGAGGGATTTGGGAATGTTCAGCCTGGAGAAAAGGAGGTTGAGAGGGGACATGATAGCCCTCTTTAAGTATTTGAAAGGTTGTCATTTGGAGGAGGGTAGGATGCTGTTCCCGTTGGCTGCAGAGGAAAGGACACACAGTAATGGGTTTAAACTACAAGAACAACGATATAAGGAAATGTGACTTATGCATGGGGTAGGTGTTATTTGACCTAGTTTCCAAGAATATGTTCTTGGGCAATGCTTCTGAGAAGGGAAGAAATTGAGGACTGCACAGTTCTGTTTCCTACATACTGGAAATACAAGGGGCACATCTGGTGTACAAACCCAGCAACTCCATACATCCATTGGTGAACCTTTCAAGACAAGAAACAGAAAATAAAAACAAGAGGCAGTTAATACAACAGTAATTTTCTTGCTAGGAAAGATTTTCATGATGATACTAACAGTGCAATCCAATGCACAGCAACTCAGTCTGCGTCTACAACAGACTGCACTGTCAGACGGCTGGATATGAAGATGGCATGCACATCTATGATCAGCCCATGTGGTACGTTTTCATCTTTCCGTTTCACCAAAGGGAAGAATTCCCTTCTTTTTTTGTGACTTTTCCCCAGAAATCCACTTGTCTGCTTTTTACACATCCACCCTATTCCATAGCCCTAGTTGGATGCTTAACAGGTCTCTTTTTTCATCTATCAGCTGTTTTCTCAGACCTGCTTTTTGCCCTTCTGTAGTTATGTGAGAAGTACAATGGCAGAATATGTCCAAAGCAGAACCTGCTCTCTTATTCACCCTGCTGAGGTAGCTGAGGTAGTCAAACTGCGGCCCTCCAGATGTCCATGGACTACAATTCCCATGAGCCCCTGCCAGCATTTGCTGGCAGGGGCTCATGGGAATTGTAGTTTGTGGACATCTGGAGGGCCGCAGTTTGACTACCGTGCTAAAGCATTACAAAGCCAACTAGATCCTAAAGTGGTAATTAGATAAGCAGTCAACAATAATCTTAAATGTAACAAGACAAAGATAAAATTTCAAGAACACAACCAAAAATAAAAGTTAAAGTTTTTTTCTTATTGGAGAATAAAAGAAACATCTTTCATTATTGTATATATCTGGATTTTCCTAAAAGCACTGCAGTTTATACTCATACAATAAGAGAGAAATGTGGGGCTTTGTCTTAAAGGGCACTTCTGCCTTGCTTGCCCTAAAACCTTTTCATTTTTCAGGCATGAGATTAGATTCATCTTTTTTTTTTTTAAAAAAAAGAATGTACTATCACTCTAATCAGCTCCAGTCAAAATCCTCTTATCAACCTCTGGTTCCAAAGACTTGTCCAGAAACTGGGAATGTACAGGTCTCTCTTAGCCAAATGAGATTAGAAAATCAAATCACTCCTGCTCTTCCCAGTGAAAATAGTCCTCTGCAGCCTCAACATGGCCAACATGACAGCTAACCTGTGAAATCAAACTCAAATGTCTATCAGAAAAGGAAGCTTGCCCTTCTCTATAGCTTTCATACAACTCCGCTGCCCTGAGATGTTCACATAAATGTCACCTGTCTCAAAAAAGGACTTGGTCATATTTCTGCATGGCTATGTGGCATGAGCCAAGAGCCTCTTGTGGCACAGAGTGGTAAGGGAGCAGGCATGCTGTCTGAAAGCTCTGCCCATGATTATTATCACCATCATTATCATTATCATATTTCAATTTATTCCCCACCACACCCGGGTCAACTCATGGTCGGTTACAAAGTCCTATAAACCCCATTAAAAGCCCTGTTAAAAGGCATTTTAAAAATCTCAACATGGCAGAAACCCCCCCACCCATCCCCCACTACAACAGGGGTGAGGAAGTAGGTCAACAATGTACTACTCATCCCCAGAATGGGGAAGGGCATTCATCTACCTCGCCGACCCCAGCCTCAACCATAGACCTGGCGGAAGAGCTCCTAGATCCTTTTCGCACATACTACTACCAAGAGAAGTCTCCCCCATCCTATATTGGTATAGATGGTTTTTCTTACCTAAATGCAGAACTTTACATCTGTCCCCATTGAATAGCATTTTATTTAGTTTAGCCCAGTTCTCTAGCCTATCAATATCATCCTATATTCTGTTGTGTTTGCTACCCCTCCCAGTTTAGTATCATCTGCAAATTTAATAAGCACCCCCTTTAATCCCTCATAAAAGCCTCTTGTGGTGCAGAGGGGTAAGGCAGCAGACATGCATGAGGCTGGGAGTTCAGTCACAGCAGCCGGCTCAAGGTTGACTCAGCCTTCCATCCTTCCGAGGTCAGTAAAATGAGTACCCAGCTTGCTGGGGGGTAAATGGTAATGACTGGGGAAGGCACCGGCAAACCACCCCGTATTGAGTCTGCCATGAAAACGCTAGAGGGCATCACCCCAAGGGTCAAACATGACCCAGTGCTTGCACAGGGGATACCTTTATCTTTTTATAGGACATGAAGAAGATTGTGCACTGTTCCTCCCCACTATGCAAGCAAGTATTGAATCTGGGATATCAGGGTAGTCAAGGATGACCAAGACATTTAGGAAGAAGTCCCTGACAGTTAGAGCAGTTTCTCAGTGGAACAGGCTTCCTTGGGAGGTGGTGGGTTCTCCATCTCTGGACATTTTTAAACAGAGGCTGGATAGCCATCTGATGGAGTGGCTGATTCTGTGACGGCTCAAGGGAATGGCAGGTTACAGTACATGAGCGACAGGGATGTGTGTGTCCTGTTTAGTGTAGGGGGTTGGACGAGATGACACGGGAGGTCCCTTCCAACTCTATTATTCTATGATTCCCTCTAGAACAGTGGTCCCTAACCTTTTTATCACCGGGGACCAGTCAACGCTTGACAATTTTACTGAGGCTCAGGGGGGGGTATTCTTTTGTCGAGGGATGTTGCCATCACCTGAGCCCCTGTTCCACTTTTTTCCCGCCGGCGCCCTGACTTCCCGCTGCCTGCTGGAGGGTGCCCCAGCCATGGCAGCCACTGGAGAGCACCAAAGGTGAGCTGGCAGCAGAGTGGCAGGGCAGCCTCCAAGGCAGCTGCCGGGGAGGTGGGCGAGGAGGATCCGTGGCCCGGTACCAACTGATCCACAGGCCGGTACTGGGCCTTGGACCGGAGGTTGGGGACCACTACTCTAGAAGACACCCTCAGCCCTGCTGCTTCTCAGCTCCTTGATGGCTATCCAGGTTTTCCAGACCCAGTCCTGTTTCTAAATGTCTAGTCTGACACGCAGTTTAGTAGTATGTTAGTTATTTGTACCTTTTCCATTAATTTACGGTCAAGCTTGTATGCATTAATTTGAATAACTTGTTGGGTATGTCCAAAACCTCCAGGGATCATCCTCATTTTGCTTTCTTTGTGCAAATATTCTGCTTCCAACGGCATCAGAAGATAAGCATTTTGCAATGGGGGAAAAACAAGAGACAATTTTTGAACAATTTCATAGCAATAAATATTTACTGAAAGTTAAGCAGATGCAATACAAAGAAGGAGCAATCACATTTATGATTTGCTGAGAAAAGGCACAAAATTATACAGCAAGCAAATTGACACTTGAGTTGGTGCCATTATGTATACAGATAAATAATAAGTGGTCACAAACAGAAAAAGAATAGACAGTGACATAGAAAGAAGTCCCTATATATATAACCTGACACATTTTCATTTCTCTTCCTGGAAAACACAAGAAGAAGAAGAGTTGGTTTTTATGCCCCACTTTTCACTGCCCCAAGGAGTCTAAATGTGGTTTATAATCGCCTTCCCTTCCTCTCCCCACAACAGACACGTTGTAAGATAGGTGAGGCTTAGAGAGCCCTGATTTCTCTTCTCAGTCAGAACAGCTTTATCAGTGCTGTGGTGAGCCCAAGGTCACCCAGCTGGCTGCATGTGGAGAAGGAGTGGGGAATCAAACTCAGATCACCATTAGAAGCCATCACTCCTAATCGCTACACTAAGCTGTCTTGAGACAATATATGATGATAGTGGATAATTAACACCAAATATCTAAACAATGATTACAGGGATCACAAAGCTGAGAGGATTTATTTTTTCTTGAGCTTTTTCACAAAGGGAATCCCAATATCCTAAGCAATGTGAACTGAAGAGCAGGGCGCTACAAAAGCTGCTTTGAAGGCCTTAGTAGATAAAACAGTGGAATACATTTTTAAAAAATAAACACTAAGGACAGGAGAGTTTATTAAGGTAACAAAGTAGGACAGTATAAACATTATGGGTCCAATCCGGACAAAATTAAGCACCAATTCAATGTATGTCAGTAATAGAGATAATGATGTGCATAAATTGCTTCCGTTGAATTCAGTGGGAATTAAAATTGCTTAGTTTTCATTGGAACACTTTTTCTTTATATAACTATATTGGACACTATTGATTTGTCCTTTGAATACATGCAAATATAATGAAATTATATAAATTTCATTTAGGGCTATTATGCTTTGAATGCTTATACATCTGTCTTCCCTATTGTTAGTCTGCCCATGCAAAACAAGTCCAACAGACACACAGAAAGAAGATTGAGATCTTATGGACTCTTTCCTGAGAGTAAGCCCCATTGAATAACATGGGACTTACTTATGAAAAGTCCTGCTTTGGCTTGTTCATGAAGGACAGTTATATACTCAATTCCTTTTCATAGCATACTTTCAGGCATCTTGGCAGTTGTCTCAGAGCTTGTCATAAAGGAATTTGCAGTGGGACAAAATAACCAAAGACCATTTTTCTGGTGAGATCCCAAGGTATCTCTTCATGTAACGTTTATAATATAACAGACCCATTATGCAGCAGAATTAAACTATTTTCTTCTAATTTTTATCCTCTCTCTCTCTCTCTCTCTCTCTCTCTCTCTCTCTCTCTCTCTCTCTCTCTCTTTCTCTCTCTCTCTTTCTGTGTGTGTGTGTGTATAAAGAGATGTTGCAAAACAATAGAGATAATATAAATTTTTCTTTCAGTTGCATGTTCTGCCAAGTTCTCTCTTATGTGGGCATTTGTCAGTGGTGGCACTGACTGAGAGAATGTCATGGGACATTTAATTTTGGAAGCGGAAGATGCCTGGAAGTCACTGCTGCTTGGCTCACTTCCAGTAATCCACTAAAAATCAGGATTTGTAAAGTTCACACCACAAGCACTGAGATGTGTTGTGAAATGTAAAGAAAACATGGGAAATCCTACATCTGTTGAGAAGTTATTTCATAAATGTTTCAGAGAACTACTACAGTTTGGAACCCATTTTTCTTTTTAAAATCTGTGAGGACATTGTTCAGTGTGTTTGTTCTAAAACGGCTGTCTCTCTGCATTTGCATGCCCCTATGTGCGTGTTTTTAATCTGTAGACATAATACATAGATGACATGTTGCAAAGTGCTTTGCTTAAAATACTTCCCAAGCCTTTTCTACTGTTCCTCGGGGGAGGGGGGGCATTTTTAAATATATATATATGGACAGAAATAGATTAGAACCATCTAGGAGGTCCTGTTCAAAATTTAAATAGAATTGTAAACTTTCTTAAATGTCACCTTTAGAGGCTCAAACATGCCAGCTCTGATTCCATATATCTATGATAAAAATCAAAACAATATTTGTAATCTCCTAGTAAGGCCTTACCCAAGACTTGCTTTATTCGTTTTAGAGAGTATTGCTTGAACATGCAAGGGACATAATAAGATTCAACTTGTTTTAGAAAGTTCTCATCATCTCAACAAAAGTGTGGGAGAAAATATTTCAGCACCACCCAAATCTGCAATCTTGGTGGTTTTGTGGGATGAGCATGAACTAGAGCTGGATGTGCTTTGAACAACTTATCAAACCTTCAGCTGTGGGCCAGGCATGTAAATTCAAGGAATGGTAAAAGTGGCCCAGTCTTCTTTATCCTCTGAAGTACCTACCATGTAACTTGCATGGAGTACACAAGGTGGTTTCAGACCATTTCTCACTAACCCAGTTGTCCACATCACAGAAACCATTACAGCAACTGACACTAATTGGACCCTGTGTTGGCAGTCTCAGCAGAGAGGTTGAGAATGGGGAATTCCCATTTGATCTCTAACATGTGTTCTTTTGTTAAAGACTTATCACATCCAACTGAATCGATTCCACTGTTAAAAGGAGAAGTGGGACAGACAACCAAATGTGCAGCATAATAAAAACCAGTGGAAGTGGAAGCTTCTGTTTAGAGAGAGAACATAATTTGGCAAAACAGATTTTAATTCAAAGATTGTATAGGGCCCATCAGATGCTTCATGTACAAAAGAGCACCTGTCGGCAAAAGGTCTGACCTTGCAAAAATCAGACCATATGGAAAACATTAGGGTAGCTTTACACATACATCTGGTTCTTTTTTTTATTATTCCTAATGCTCCCCACTAGGTATGGATGCCCATGTGCAAAGGGTGGATTTATTTTTAGTAATATACTTGTGAAACTTGTGAAAAAGCAACCCCACCTCATAGGTTGTTCCCCCCTCTGCAGGGTGGGCATCAGGAAGCAAAGAAAGCAAGCTCAACACGCATATACAAAAATTACCTTGTTTTCAAACCTAGAAACGCCTACATACAGGCAGGTAGATGTGTGATTGGTATAGATAAGCGGGGGGGGGATCAACAAATAGGACCTTACTTGCTCTGCTGATAGTATTTTTAAGCTGCAGTTAACACACATTCCTCCGGGAGTTTTCTGTTTTATTTGAGCATGTGTGGATTGCTCTGTCCTGCTGTTCACAATACATTTTACAAGACATTATAGAATACCTAAAGTGGATGAGGATTTACAAGTGCCTTCTAAAAGATCTTAAGGGCTCTACCATCATTCTTCTCCCTGTATGACTTCATACTTATCGCATATATGCATGTCTGGATAAAGAGATCTGTTCAGCATCTGGTCGGAAACATGCACAGATGTCTGGAACCCTTGTTTGATAAAATAGACATGTGACCTTGTAATCCCCACATAGATTGACTGACAGACAGACAAATATGGTGTCTATGTATCTACGTATAGCCTACATGGAGGGCGGTATATAAATATAAATAAATAAATAAATCTACGGATCAATGAGCATTCAAAGCTGAAGGTGTTGCTAAGCTTTCTACTGTAAAAACCCAGTTAAATCACATCAGCATTTCTAAGAAATAGGTGTTTAATAGCTCTCCCTTCCCCCCCCCCAGCCCAAAATAATTCCCTAGTCCAGTGGTTCTCAACCTTCCTAATGATGCAACTTTTTAAAACGGTTCCTCATGTTGTGGTTCCTCATCTTGCATAAAATTATGCAAGTGTTCTTTCACAGAAATTAAACTGAAACTGACCAACGACGTGAAGATCCATTGATCATGACGGTATATAAATAAATATAAATCCAGGGTTTCCCAGTTCAGTTCTGCCTCTTTTCCCACCATGCCGATCTCGCCTTTTAATCATCGACTACCCACTGAGGTAGACCTAGCCTCTGGATGCCAGTTCTAATGGAGCGTCATGGCAGTATCAGAGCCATGGTCCACTTGGGACATACTTTCCCTCTCCCTCCTCCCCTCAATGCTACTGTTGCCTCTGAGGCATTGCAAATTATATTTTAATTTTGTTTTTAGGCCATGATTTTGGGGTGCTGATATTCCCAGACCTAAACAATGTCCACAAAACAAATTTATGGAATGGTATGAACACTCCCGAAATTTTGAAATAATTAAAATGATGCACTTCCTGAAATCCTAAAATGAAAGTGAAATAGGATTTGAAGTGTACCGCCCTACTGCAAGTGGGGAGTTTCGAGGACAGAGTGCTGCCATGAACATAGCTTTGCACTGTCATTTTGTTTTTTTGGGTGGGAAGAAGATTTCATAAGAATGAAAACTTCCATCACCAATATCTGTTTGTAGTTGAAAGGGGTACAGCCCATGGACAGAATTTTCCATCTCATGGATTACTAGTCTGCAATGCCCCCTTCCATTTTCAAGGAGACCTCCTGAGTATCAACCATTTGTAGCTTTCCTTCTCACAATTTCAGAATCAGGCATGAATTAACCAATCTCTGCAGCTTTCTAGTTGACTTGCAGGTGGCGATTCCCCCCAGTAATGATGCGAACCCTGTTCTTGGCAACAAATTGGCCGCAGCCGTTTAGTAACCCAAATCCCCTCCCAACGGAAGGTTGGCCCGGTGCCGGTAAGGGAGCCTGACCCCCATCAGCCATCCAGCTGCATGATGTGAACCATGGCGCTCAGGCTCCATGCCTCACTCCCAGCTGGGAGGATGGGACATCTTCCACCATGGAAACTCCTGGGAAGCAGCTGTAGTGGGACCAATGGGTGTCCGCCTCAATTGAAGTCCCCAGGCCACTTGGCTCCGGGCCCCTGGCCACCCAGCCGGGTGACCGTGTGCAGTTAATGGCCGGTCTCATTAATGAGACCCCCTACCTTGGGGAGTCCCGTGCGCAAATGGGCTCCCCACCTACAGGCTCCCTACCAGGCATAACCTGCCAGGCATAACACAACTGTGACAAGAGAAATGAAACTGCAACAAAGGCGGGATTGGGAGGGAAGCTGTTCAGGTGGCTACGGAGTGGGGAAGAGGTGGGACCCCTCATGGCCAGCCTATTTAAGGCCGGAGCCCCCACTCTTCCCCTACAAAGGCCGCAGCGCGGCCTTATGACACTGCCGAGTCTGCGTCACTCTGGACACCCCTGCAGCATCAACGGCAGCCGCACTGATTTCGCAGCCGCTATTTATATCTGGAAAACTGTGCTACAGTTTCAAGACCAGTCAAATGCCCACTGTAAGAGAATCTCATCTTCCCACTTTGCCCTTCCAAGTCTATCGCAAAGCAAGATTCGGAAGGCATAAATGGTTCAAAATAGGCATGCTTCAAAGGGCAAACTTTGAAACAATTGACCTGATATTCTGTGGTCATTAAATGTCAATAATCAAGAGGTTTTTAAAACAGGGTTTAATATTAGTCTTCTGGACATACACTGATGCATGGGGGATAAGAGCCAGAGCAGGGCTTTTGTGCTTTTTCAATGCATCCTGCTCTATCTCTCTGTGCACTGTGTAGTAACGCATTTGGCCTCAAGCTCACCTCACTTTGCAGTATGTGAGGGAAATAGTTTGCTGCAGCTCTGGTTATAATCAATCCTTCAAAAGAGAACCTTATAATGGGAATTCTGACAGGCTCTTACCTACAGCAGTGCTAGCAATCTCAGCTAAACACTGGATCACACAAGAGAAAGGAATCTCTTGTATTGGAACTGGACGCTTCTAGTCCTATGGCAGGCTTGAAAAATCACAGTAATCATATAAGTCATTTGGGGGCTGCCCACTCATGAGGGGGAAAAGTCGTGGTCTTTCAAATAAACATTGCAGGATTGCTTATTTCCTCTTTGATTTAATTGAAAGAAAAATGGTCGTAGCCTTGCTACTCCATCTGTATGACCTATCATATTTCTATATCAAATACTAGGAAGGGGGAAATATACATCAGCTATCAGTCACTTTCTTTGAAAACTTCAGCGACTCCTGGGAAGGCTTATCTATCATAGCCAAAAGTTTGAGAAAAACTTTGAGGTTGGGTAATAACTATATTCCAGAAACAGGTGGAGATTTAATTGAAATCATGCCACTGGTTTAAAAATGGGGAGAATCACTTTAAAAAATGACCAAAGTATTGCCCAAGCATTTGTGCAAGTTTAGATGCACAGACAGTGCTCTGGTAAGACATTCATACTTTGGTTTTATACAAGGATTTGAGAAATAAGTGTAAGGTTTCCATTATCTAATTACAGAAACCTTTTCACATTCCCTTGAAACTAATTTTAATATGATGAAACACTGACAACTTGGAAATGGGTTTCATACAGTTTATAGATCATGAACCATTGCCAATATGTTTTCCATATACTACAGATATCAGCACTGGAATTCTGGATTAATAACCAGAGTTCCTTTCTGCTATTTTCACATATGTTTGACCCGCCTAATCATCATCCATCTCCCTTCTTTGTATCTCTCATAACTGGTTTCCTCAGGAAGTAATAGCTATAAAAGGCAGATTTGACAATTTTTTGAGGAAATGAATGTAATGCAAATATAAATAACCTTTCTTGAAGAAATTCAGAGCATTTTTTGCTTCACAATATCCAAGTGAAGTAGGTTATGTTAGAATGGTGACCTAAAGTCCTTACAGTGCTTCATAGTCCAATAAAGGCCAATTCTGCATGGTGGCTGGGCCTCCAGCAGTGTGTTGCTGAGGAGCTCCATGTGTCCCCATGGGAAACAAAACAGCTGGATTAGTTCCACCATGCAAGGGGGGCACAGGGGGTTCTTTATTTTGCAGGAGAGTTGGATTGTATTCCACACAATCCCACCTTCCTGCAAAATAAAAATCAATGTCCCAGTCTGCCCTACAGCATGGCAAAGTGCTGCAAAGCTGACCATGGCATTCTTTGCCTCCTGTGGGCCACAGTAGGGCAAGGAGGACTGGCCCTGTTGGCCCCCACAGCAGCTAAGGAAACACAGATTCTCCTATATCCCCTTAGCCAGGGCCAACTGAGGTCCTGCCACTTTTTGTGGGAAGTAGAAAGTAGGGGGTTCAACTTTAAATGGCACACAAACTGATATAAACCAGTTCATTTCATTAACCAGCATTTCAGTGTGTGGTTAATCCACAAATCACAAACCAAACTGCAGAAATGCAATTAATTCCCATCCCTAGTAACTAAGTGTGATGGATACATTAAAATTCAAGACTGTGCCTTATGTAGACATTAACTATCATCAATATATGGCTTATAAACCCCAAAGGAAAACAAGCCCAAATGTAAACTGACCTCCCCCAAAAAAGTGAAAGAGTCACAATCATGACTCTTAATTCAAGAGGATCCCCATAAAAGAGGAACCTCACAACCCAGCTGAAGGGAGAGGAGTTTACCTCTCTCTCTCCATCTGTACGTTCCGGTTCAGCCAGAACACATGGAAGCAGAGCATGCATGAGTGAGCTAATAGGGGACATGTCAACTCCTCCCTTTCTCACTCACTCAGCAGAACAGGTTGGTACACCCAAGTCAAAGGTTACCCCCTTAAACTTCAGTAGATGTTAGGTTAAAAACCGTATAGAATTTGAATTAATATGGCTTGTTTTAGATCCTTTTATTTGATTCTCTTAAGCCACAAGACTGAACATGTTCAACACACAAACAAGGTTAGTATGAGATCTGTTTCTATTTTTGTCCCCATTAAAAAAAAATCTTTTTGTCTTTGCTCATTGGCCCGTTCATCCAGATTTGTCTTCTCTTTCTTGTGACTCAGTTAAAGGAATAGGCAGAGTGTTTTTTGAAGCAGACAGAAGAAGCTGCATACGGATTTTATTCCTTGAAACATTTTAAATAACTTTTTCTTCTATTGAGAAACCCCTGAAACATTTTTCAGACTTTGAGAACCCCCCAAAATGGTATGATCATGCAGACTGTGGTTGGGAAGCATAACTGTGTACATGACCGTCCAGGGCCCCTCTCCTTCCCACCCCCTCCAGGACCATCATTGGCCATTGGGGGGGGGCAAGTCAAAATGACCATATATGGTCATATCACCTGATAAATGTTTAACAAATATTTAAAATATATGAAAAAATTAATTAATTCCCACCGATTCAGGAAACTCATCAAAACCACAGGGTTTCACAAAACCCTGGTGGAGCAAGCCTGGTTTAAAGGGGCTGGCACCTTCTCCATGCAAAGACTTCACAATTCTGTAATTTGCACTATTTTAATTGCATGAAACCTTGGTTCACACAAAGAATTATATAACCAGACCTCTTTGAGTAAAGAGCAGTATAGCTGCAACCAATACACAAACTCAGCCCAACAAATTAATCCTGTAACTCCTTAGAAAAATTTGCATGGTAAACTACAAGTAAACAAAGAATCTGCCATAGCTAATTCTCCTGTAATGTCAGCATGGAATTACATGTTTGATGATGCAAATCTATCATATCGAATGTACAAGAAGTGCCTTGCTATATGTAGGTCTCAGTCGGGACCTCTGTACGCAGCCACATGTATAGCAGTGACAATGACATTCTATTGCTTACCTTCTAGCCAAGCACATACCAGCTAGTAATAGTAATAAGATGCGAAATTCCATTTTTATGTTAATTGAAATTAATGGGAATTGGTAGATTTCACCTCTGAGAGTGCAATAACAATAAATATAACTATTACACATTCACTTTTTAAAAATCAAGAATCATTGTAAATCTCAAAAAATAGCAAAGCAGCTCAATAATCCGAGTGTTTCATCAGTTTGACTCATCTTACCCTGGCCTTTATTTAGTAAGAAATGAATCTGAAAATAAAGCCTGATTTTTGAGAGGGCAATAAAGATGTGTTTTTAATTTGCCTGCCTAATTGCCTGCCTTTTAATTTTAATATTGGCATTTGGTTGCATGGGAAAACCAAGGTCTTCTGGATCAAATATTGTGGAGGCAGCTGTATTACAAGCTTTTCAATACTGCCTGCCAATGGTTTTAACCTCTAACCTGCAACATTAAGCATAAGAGATCTTTATGCTACCACTGTGCTGAACTAGTCCTGGGCTGCTAAATATGCCAAATTGATGTGTGCTATAGATTGGTGTGCACAACAGACTTAGCAGAAGCGTTGCTACACTGTTTACAAGAAGGGTGCCAAATCACTGTAGAACTGAGGTATTATTATTATTAAAATTGTACATCCTGGCCAGCAGTGGCAGGTTGGTTTCATCACTGCCTTTTGCTCAAAAACTAACGGCAGTTTCCACAGAGCGAAAGCAGCCATTTATATTTTAAACCACCTGCCATGTGAAGTTGTCAAACATTTTCACACACAAGGCTAAATTGGCACTTTGTGCTGAAGTAAAGCCCACACTGTTCAATTCACATCTGATTTCTCCTCTTAATTCTCATCCACAATATTCATGCAGGCAGGGCAAATTCATGCAGAAGAACAGGGAGGCTTAAATGTATAGGTTGGTATACAAAGACTAGAGAAAACTGAATCTTTGCAAAATGTTTAACTGATTTGGCCAAATGTTTCATGAAGCAAAACAGAGCCCAGGCACCGGAAGAGAGAACATGAGAAACAACTAAAAGAGAAAGGAAGTAGAATTACAGTGCTTTGGGAAATGAAGTTTAAATGTTATGCCAAATTTAAATAACATAAGGTACATTGAGTATAAGAATCCATTGTGCTAATGATGGAGTTATTCTCTGGCGGAAGAATATGTTCCTCTAAAGCAGGACTCTTTGGGCCTCCATTAGTCTGATTAAGAACATAACACACAAGCCTAATATTGAAATGATGTTTATCCTCTTCTTCTATTTAGAGGAAATGCTGATCTTGTTCCATGGTCATTAATACCGTGCTAAAGAAAACCTTTACTATGTCTAATGAGTTAAAAGTAGTCAGTAGCAAAGCTAAGGAAATTACAATCATGAAGCAGCAGCATATTCTTACTGACATTGATGATGATGATGTTATTATCCATTCAGTCATGTCCGACCCTCAGCAATTCTATAGGAAAGTTTTCGCCATACGTTTTTAGACAATGACTGCTTCTTTTAATTGCATCATGGCCTGCAACTTTGACTGTGTCAAGCCAGCGGGTCCTTTGGCGACCATGTTTCCTTTTTCCGATGACCATGCCAAGCTTTAATGATTTCTCCAACGTGTAAATATTTTTTGACATAGAAATTTCCCTGTATCCTGGATATATGGGCATTCTGATTTTTTATTAACTTGGATTTTAATCAGAGCTTGCCACAAGAAAAGCATGTTATATCATGTGCTTGACTTATGTGAGTAAAAACTCATTGATATTTCCTCCATGATCTAATTTTCCCCCCAAAATAAAAGTTGTACTGTGCCATTAAGGAGATATGTGGAGCAGTATAGCAAACTAATCTTAATTTGAGTAGCTGATTTACTGTAAAAATATTGAATTTTAGATCTTTCTTTTAGCACAGGTATTGAACAGTATTTGGATATTCAAAACAAATCCCATCTCCCACAGCTCAAATCCTTTCTTGGCTTCTTTCTCAAAGTGTTGGGGTCTCATGCCTTTTGTTACCCACAGCCCAACGCCTGTGTATATGTGGAAATCCATCTGTGGAGGACCTGCCCCACTATGTTATGGCTTGTCCCCTGTATTCCGAACCCAGGGGCAGATTCCTTGCCAAGTTATTACCAAACTCACACCCTATTTCTGTTTTTAACAAACATCTGTTATCAGATGTCGACCCCTATATCTCCTATAGGGTGACACTTTTCACTCTGGGTGCCAGGAAGATCGGAGCCAAAGGTGTTTTACAGAAGCCTCCACCTTGATACACCATTTTATCCCTCTTATTATAACCCAGTAGTCCATGTTTACAATTTTATGTACGCAATATTGGAGAAATATTGTTTTATTCGTATTTGTACCATATTGTTTTAATTGTGCTTTGTAATGGCCTTTGGCTATATACAATAAATGTTATTGTATCATATCATGCCTTTTGTCAGAATCCAAAGGGGTGTGCACTTTTGTTCAATTGTTGCACACTTGTTATAAACACAAACAGTTGAGATCCTGTTAAAAATGGATGTGATCTGTCACACTCGGTATCCAGGTTATATTTTGATCTAGCCACATTGAGTTTCTTGCTGCATTATCAAGAGAATCACTGTCAATGCGTGTAACTCACTGAACTCTAGAATCCCTGTTTTCGCCTTCCTGGAGTGCATGTTTTGCAATTAGCACTTTTTCTCTCTTCATGTCCCCATTTCTGGTACTTTTTACAATGCTTGTCCTGGAACCACAGGTCATTTGCACCCTAGGGACTTGTCTTCCCACAATAACAAGTAATCCCTTTCCCAGCAACATCTTATTTTGGCAATTGATTTGGATTTGATTTTCCTTCTTTTGTAATTAGATGGCATACATTATCCTGCTGTCGATTGTTTTATTGCTGCTTTTGCCTATGGAACAATGCACGTATAGATTAGGAAGTTAGCTGCCACTTGTGCCACTAAACAACTGTGTTATGACTCCTGGGTTTTTTTCTGAAGTATTTTTATATGCCTATCATACTGAAGGAGCAACACCTGTATGTCTTCTGTTGCACAATATGCCTTTCAATATTTTTCTATTTCCACCAAATATATAAACCTTTACTTCTGATAGCAGCATTCCACACACACCAATTTTTTTCTCTTTCTTCATTTCTGACACTAGTGAATAATTTTGGATTTGCAAAATTCAGAAATGATAGATCTGTAGTACAACAGGACTTAATTATAATGTGTTCAGGACTGCAGAATTAGACCAATTTCCCTATGGCGCGGATGAGCAAATCACGGAAAGCCCATTTCAAATATGTTCACTGGGGTGTATACTTAAACATTCATTAATTTTGCACTGCAGATTTGAAGAGGCCATACGTTTTTGTAATTCCCGATTTTTGGAAATACTGTTACTGTTTTGGGAAACCAGGTGAGATACATTTTCAGATTCTGAATCTTCAGGACCATTATTTTTGTTACCCCCCCCCCACACACACACACACACGCATGTGCATGTGCATACTGGCATCATTTTGTCCACTAAATGAAACAGGAACAGGCAGGGATGGAAGGAGAACAATGAAGTATGCCCAGTAAACAGTTATTTAGTTGCATGTGTACCTTTTAAATTTTAAAGTTCTATTATTTTCTATTGGAACACCTTGTCAATGCACTCTGGAGACGGTCTCTAGTCATATAAAATAATGAACCTCTAAAATTTAAAGGGCAGGTTTGCTCCAAACATCTTGGATGGTGGGCCAAATAATGAACAGTTGACCTAGTGTACAGAGTCTGGGGCCAGGTCTATCTTGCACTGAATTAATGTCCATTAAAGAGCAAAGGACCATTATTTTTAGTGGAAGGTAATTTAGCCTCCAGACTCTGAACACCAGGTCTCCTGCCTGTTGAATGTCACTTTTAACCTTATTTTCAGTGGGAGATAGTTCCCCTCCCCAAATCTCTGGAATCTGGAAACGTGTCCATTGGAAGTAATAGAAAGAGGTAAACCTAGGTGTAAACTGCACGGAGCTTTTATTCCAACCCCAGATCGATTCAGTCCCTGCCCTCTACACAGAATGCGATTTCCGTTTGGATTTTGGGCAATTTAAATTTTCCTTCTGCAGGAAGGATTGATCCGGAGTGACCCTACCTTTATTGTGCGATATCTTAGAGTGATTTTAATCCTCAATATCCAGATTGGGAAAGAAAGCTTCATGGTAGAGAACCTCTGATAGGCTACACCTGGTCATGTGACACGCTTGCCTTAAAGGAGAAGCCCCTAATTTCTCTCAACTTCTGTAGGTCCTGGATTTTTTCTCCCTCCTCTGCCTTTTTCGATCTTCTCCCCCCCCCCCTCCAAGAAAAGAAAGAGGCTCCCTGCCTGGCTCCTCTCCCCTCCCCCCCTTCAAGAAAAGAAAGAAAGAGGCTTGGCTCCCCCCCCCTTCTGAACTATCCTAACCACGTGCAGAAGACTTTCCTGTTTCAATGGGGAGGGGGGGAGAGGAAGACCCGAGTTCAAAGCGATCTGAATTCAACAGGATTGACAATGGAATAAAGAAAGTAAGTGCAGACTCTGCCCTAGTCTCCAGAATCTGGGTGCCAAATTTACCATGTAGAGGCTCCTTCAAGCTGTTTGTCATTGTATGTGTCAAGACACACAATATTCAGAGATGGTTGGCCATTCAGAGGTGCCTTTGCATAACAGCCCTGGACTTCCTTGGTGGTCTCCCATCCAAATACAAACCAGGGCCTACCTAGTTTGAGCTGTCCAGGTCAGACATTTCTTCTAGAGAGTGATATAGATTATCTGGGAATGTCAACAGTAAGTGCCATCTTGCCATTACACACACAGTTGTATTCTAGGTGATTTATTGGTTCACTTCTAAGTTAGAATCTTATTCTCCAATATATCAGTGAGAACAGAATGGGGGAAAGTATGGGGGAGTCATGAGGCTCTTCATTCTCTCCAGTTTGAGTGTTTTTAGCTTACCTTTAATTCTACAGCACAATAGCAGTCTTTCCTCCATGACAGAAAGTCCTTTTGGTGAGCTTCCTAACAGCACACATTTTTAATGGTTAGTAAAATATCCCTCTGTATTTCTTTGTTGACATGCTCAATAACTCCAATCTGCTAGTGAGGTAAGAGTTCCTTTTTCAAAAGAAAGTTCATCAGGAAATAATTACTTCTCCCACATATATTTAACAATTATATGTACCCTTCTTCCCTGTTTTTGAAATGAGATTGGCTGCACTCTGGTGCCCTAGAATGGAGCTTAATATTAAGCCAAAAGAGATCAACAACTTCCTCTCCATCCATGTTCACCAGACAACTGTGAAAAACCTTCCCTGTTTTTCATCAGGCCTTCTTTTGTCACTCGATGTCCGTGTTGTTACTCTGGATGCTTTCTTGCTTCTGTTACGTGTAAAGGTTTCATAAAAAATAAAAATACTGTTAATTTCTATACTTTAAGCAATTTTCTTTCTCAAATTCCACCCAAGGAAATGTATAAAACTTTCGTGAAACAAAGGAAAAGGGAGGGGAAGTAAAGAGATATAAAAATTCATAAAACATACTGGATCTGTAACTCATAAAACAAATCAAAATAAATGTGTCACACTCCTATATTTACTTCCTTGTCCCTCTTACACTAGCTGGCTGAGTTATAAATTGAATATGGATGAGGAGAAGGTAGTGCACTTAGGTAACATATCCTAGGATTTCAAACATAAATATGTAGTTGTAAAAGGAGGACAGCCCATAAGCATCCCTCCCCCCACCCTCTACTTTTGATAAGCTAATATGTCCTGTGTTTTTTCCCCCTTTAAGGCAGAAGCTTGTAGCTCTAGTCTGACACCATAATCATTTATAGTTCATGGAGGAAAATGGCACCAATCTTTTTTTTTCACTTCCTTAGGACAAGGCCCACATGTCTCTATAAAAAGCTGGGCTGTCATTGATTATGCTCATGAATTCTTCCATTCCTGCCATAAAGCATGTGCTTGGAAGCCACTGTGAAGTTATTACTCAACAATGTTCTAATAAGAGTGTACATGCCATGCTAACAAGCCACACAGTGACTGTGTTTATTTCTCACTTCCGAGGGATAAAGCTATTGGCAAAAAGCCACAGGTAAAAATGGCTCTCAGGTAAAACTGAATATCAGCATACCAGTGGCTTTATCACAGTTCTGAATGTTTGCCTGGCTGGGTAATATCTTCCTGTCATGAGTTGGACAGAAATGTCCGACTTTGCTAACTTTGGGTCTCATCCAGACAAAATGAAGCAGTTTCAACTCCCAATGATCGACAATGTTAAGTACATGCTTAAATCACTCCAGTAGAAATAATTGGGACAATATCAGACTAAAAAAACAAGCTATGTGGGAGGGGAAGGCAGTTGGGATCAGAAAAACGATGTGGTTTACAAATCAAGATTCTCCTGATTTGCCAATTAAAAAAAAAGAACTTGGAGGAATCCAGTCACAGATCTCCTAGCATCTTGTCTATTGCTTCTGAATGCTTCACTTTTGCTCAAATATGTTCAAAGCATGTTTAATACCATCATTGTTTTAGTTGTTCTCTCAGTAAACCATCACAGCTTGCATATTATTATCATTATCATTGCTGCTGCTGCTGCTGTTGTTGTTGTTGTTAGATTTATTACCCACCCATCTTGCAAAATGTCTCATAGCAGGTTACAAAATAAAACTCCACATCAAGTAGAAATATTATAATGCTCCATTGAGGCGTTCTTGAGGAAAAAATGATATCAGTGCTTTGGAGCTGACTATTCCAAAGAAAGTGTAGTGTCCTCTCACATCTTCCTCCAAATTTCTACCTCAGTTTCCTCACATTCATTTTTGTCAAGTTTCTTTTGGAGGGTGCATCTTTGGCTCACTGTATAGCAATATGCTCCATGCATGTTGGTTTTTATATTTGTATCATTTATAGAATGTGTAAAATTTTACATTTCCATTGGAATGTCAAGTGTCTTGACACTGCAACTAAAATATTTTATATATTTTTTTTTATCCTTCAGTTGAGATAGTCAATGGTTCATTTGAAAAAGTGCCATTAATGAGGTATAGTATTTTGAGAATGGAAGGGGAAATGTTTCAGCACAGAGAAAAATCTTTTGTACCTTCAGGGATCTTCAACTGACATTTTTTTTTCTTTAATAGGAGCCAGTAGAAGGCCACCATGTTATTTAAATTCTCTGGTGAATCCAATTGATTTTTCTTGGTTTTTCTTTTTTACTAAACTGGCCCACAGTCCTTGTCCTGAGCCTTCACACAGGGACTAATGGCTCCTGATGATTTATATTCCATATTCAGTTAGGTCTGCATTTCTAAATATCTTTCCAGATATGGACATGGATAGATGAGAGCCATAAATGCCGAGTAAAAGTCATTAAATGTGAAGCTCAGTCTTTCACACACCTGCAAACACTACTTACTGAGTAAGTTTGGGAGAACAGCTAAAGTCAACTTTCAGCGTTCAAGTGGAAGTCATTAATATTCATGCCAAAATATTATAGCTAGCATTTAAATTGAAAGAAAAGCACTGCAGGCGACTGAAATAATATATTTCACCTTCGTTTCACATATGTTTAAGCCATGTGAAGCTTGAAATGATTCCAGTGTTGGACACAGAAAATCATATTAAAATAGAGGTAAAGTTATCAAACTTTATGGATTAAACATAGTGTTTCATCCTTCAGTTGCATTTGCCAGGCATACAGGATGATGGTTCAACTATAATCTAGTTAATTTTTAATTTCAGTAGAATTTTCTAGTTGTGCAATATTCTGGTAACCTGAATCTCCTGCCCACCATTAGTGTAAGGTCACACTGCAGGAAACTGAGCACAATTCCACAGAAGAAAAGCATGTTCAAGTCCCACTAGAGTCAGAAGAAGAAGCAGCCTCACGTCATGTTTCTCTATGCAATTTTATACCCTGGAATACTCAGGGGTAACTAGTACCGAAAAAAGGTGGACATTTTGCTTATGTGCACCATGCTTTAGCAGTTCTTCTAAATACATCTTATTCTTTTAAATATGTATTCTATTTACACATTTACTGTCATGTTGCAAAAGTAAGTATCCAGTGAAGGATTATTATTCTAATCTGCTTGATAGCATTTCTCCAGTTGATAAGGGTGGCATTTATCATGCTTATAGAAACTGTTTGGCATGGTTTGCTACCCAATATTATCAGAAACAGTTGCTATTTTTTCTTAGATTGCTTCTGTAGTGTCGACCGTTGACCTGTTTGCTATAACTAATACAAAGAATTATCCAGTCCTTGCTAGGGAATTACATGAAACTGGTTTTGTATTCTGTCATTGCATGGGGTTCAGTTTTTCATCCATAGTTTTCCGAAATAAGGAGGCTAAAAGTTATAATTAGATCCCCTAGTGTCTCATTTTTTAAAAAACACTCTCAATTTTTTGCCATATTTTCTAAACTCTTCCTTATGTTCCAAAGTCATTCTTCATAACTTCTGCCATGGGATGGTTCTTGGATGAGCTTTTATGTCTGACACCTTGCAGAGCCCAAGATAGACAAATTATAAAAGGGATGGGGGAGGCCAGGCCGGCACTCACATGGCAGCGGGGCTAAGCCCCACTTATGCATGATGTCACCGCCAGCCTGCCCCCCTCCCCGGACTGACTCCGATTAGGGCCTCTGGTGAATAGTTTCCACCTTCCCTTTTTTTGCTGCAGGCACCATCAGTGGCCAGGCCAGGCCAGGCCCACAAGCACAGGGAAGAGTCGGGCCTTCCAGACCCAGCTCCTCCCCCTCCTGCAGTGTCTCAGGAGTCAAATGGGGCATTGCATTGTGACACAATCATGAAAGTAACCCCCGCCCTCCACCACCATGGAGAAATGCAGCAGAACCTTTCTTCCCTAGCTGGCATGTGTACAGGCTGAAATCTGTGGCAAACTACATCTAGTGGGGGAAATCTCCCCCCATTCATACATTAGAAGCGGCAGGGCATGTTGGCCCGCCGCAAGAAACCAGAAGCAGCCCAGCACAGCTGCCGCCATGCAGCCGTGTTCAAGTAAACAGTGACATTTCTCCTATACTGAAAGGATTATATGGGAGGAAATAAAAGCAACCAGTTTCACTGCATGAGCCAGCACCGTGTGTAAAATAAAACTGATAAGCAGGTCTCAGGCATTGCAAGACTTGTGCTGTTTCATCAACTATTATTTGTAGCCCTGCATCCCAAGGAAGAGACATTTCTTGAACTCTAGAAGATTCTTCCCAACAAAAGATGTTTTTAAAATATATATATATATTATCCCTACTTTTTAACTCTTAATAATTATGGACTGTAATCTCTGGCATCACCTACTGGTAAAAGCAAGTAATGCCTTGGTACGTGCTTTCTATCCCTCAGTACAGATTTCTTCTCTCTCTCTCTCTCTCTCTCTCTCTCTCTCTCTTGTCCCCTGCCCCAAACATTTTTCATGGACAGTCAATCTGTAGTTAAACCAAAAGGTAAAATAAAATTCAGTCTGCGGGAAAAAGCCATTTCTCTGTAGGTCCCCTTTCTGATTGCAATGTTTGTGGTTGTTTGTATTTGAAAATATAATTTAAAACAGTGTTTCCATTTATTTAATTCAGTAGATAAGCAAAGCCTTTCCTTCACTGCATTTAGCAAGAATTTGCAGGTATAGTCAGAAAATTAATCCTTCAGCGCTTAACAAGATTTTTTTGCTATTGTTTAAAAAGAAATGTATGGGATCCATACCTGACTAACACAGCATTGTATTATAGGAGAAAGGTAGTAAATCTGCAGTAACTGAGAAATAACAGAAGGTGCAGTAGCATTCTTTATGTTAGTCTATATTGATCGGCTCTAATGAGCACCAGTGGAGCTGTAGCTAATGGTGGTATGTCTGGTGTTAAGGGCAAATGTGGGAGAAGATTATCAACCCAAGGGGTTTAACAGGAGCTGGACTGCCCTCAGCCCTCAGGGCAATGATGCACTTGAGAGGTCACTGTATCAAATGAGGGGAAAGATTTGGCTTGTGCTGCTGGAAGAAATTCAGCAGGAGCTGCATTTCAGCTGAGACTCAAGGCATCAACAGAACGGTTAGTGTGCTTCAGTCTGCTCCAAACCCTGCACAAATACAAGCCATTGTCTACCTGCTATTGCGTTTCTAATTAAGGACCATCACGGCAGTGACGCTGCAAATGAATAATGTGTTGCTTTTCAGTCTCTGCTAGTTGGGTTCTAATAGACAGATGAGCCAAAAGGTGTGCGTGTTGGGGGAAGTGCCGCAAAGAAATATCCTTCCTTTTAATGAGAAAATTGGGACCATAGAGCGAGGAATTGGTGCTTGGATGTGTGATACGCGATCTGTTTATTATGGGGGAGGAGGCAGAGGGGAGGTGGCAGGCTGCCATTTGATCTGTTTGCTTGATATTTCATTCACTGTGGTCCTCACCGCCCCCCACCAGAGATCTGAAAGGGCCAATGCGAGTGACCACAAGAGACGAGAAGGCCATGGGCGTTCGAGGGAGAGTTAACTGGCAGAGAGTCTAAAATGCTTGCAGTAAAATGTTAGTGTAGAAAGGAAGCTACAGGTATTAGAAAAGATGAAAATGTACTGAGAGATGCCTTGAGGTGGAAGGCATGTTGCACACACTATTCTTTAATAGTGTAATTGAATAAATTTCAGCATGTAAGGCTTCCAAAGATAGCTACACACACACACATACACAAAAGACTCCCTATTTCTCTTTTGAGAGCAGACTAAGGAAATTTCAATCACTTACCACAACAAGGCCAGCTTAAAAAAATAAATAAAAACAATGCTATGTTTAATTTAATGTTATGAATAAACAATTGAAACATAAGCCTGCTTCTTTGACTGGCTGCTTTTTAGAGCTATGGAATACTTAGACATTTTTATTGGATTGTCTGTATGTTTTGCTGGTTTATTATATTCCTGTCCCTCCTGGGAGCTCAGAACAGCACTCACTGACTTCAGCACTGCCTTCACTTGCAAGACCAAGTCCTCCTCATCATCAATGAGGTTACTTAGAAATGTACCCTTAATCTACTCTATTTGTATGTTTGAACACTAACAGGTAGTGCTACCAAATGAAGACCTCGTTTTCTAATCTGAACTTATTGGACGGTGTCACAGACTAAATTAAAACAGTTGTCTCTGGCCAAGTGATAGAAATCACGAATTCTGATTTATGGAGGATGATACACCTAGGGTTGCCAATCCCTGTGTGGCAATATCCATGAGCAGAGTCAGAGCAGAGCCTTCAAAACTGGCATGATGTCACTTCCAGTTCCTAAACTAGAAGTGATGTCACAGCAATCCCAACACTGATTTTTGCTCCTATTTTGTTCAAAAATGCTTAGAAGGAACCCCCTGCAAATTACACTTCACCCTGCTGCCCATTCTGCTACAGTCTTTCCAGATAGTTTATGGAATGATTCAGGAACAAGCCATTGACAACAGATTCACAGGGAAATGTTGCTGGGCTGACCCCGGAAGCAAGGCAAGCATCATTCCAGGACTTGCAACCCCCCTTGCACTCAACCATCACCACTGTGGAGCAGTGCACGGTGGGTAAGACTCATTGGCTCAGAGTACCAGGGAGTCAGGTGTTCCAGCAGCTGATAAAACGCTACATCCTCCATGAGGAAGAAGGATTTTGCTAAAGAGGTGACTGACTGCTTCCTGGGCCCTCCATGTAATCCTTCTGGATTGCACTGGGGAAAAAACTTCTTGGAGGGTGGTCTGCTTTGATGTCCCACCACCCAAGGGACCCTGCATGCAAGGACTCTGTCTTGGAAGGTCAACCTGTTCCCTCCCCACTTCTCCCTGATGAGAGGGAGTAGGCTTCTTCCTCCCACTAGTCCCCGCTCTTTACTTCTGCAGCAACATAGTGGAGTGCACCCTTTGGAGGTACCTCTGTAAGATAGAGGACAATTGTTGGGGGGTTGATCCCCTCTGGATTTGGGTGTAGCACACCTGGGATTCTGCCACACAAGGGTCACCGGGGAGGGTACAGAAATGTTTTCAAAGTGTGGGCTGGAAATAATGCCTGAGGTCTGAAAAAGGTGGGACAGCTGCTTTCTGGGACTGGACTAGAAGATACCACTAAGGGGTATACTGGAGGCAAGAGCAGTAAGAGGGAGCTGTATGGCAGGAGGCGATGCTCCCCCAAATCACTGCTGTCAGAGACTTCTCTAAAGCATCTTATCAACCACTGGTTTGGGGGCAGTGCTAAAAATGCTTTGTTCTCTGTGGAAAGCCCCAAAACAGATCAGGGAACCCTGAGTCTACAACATTCTACAACTTCAGTGGGGAATTCGTTCAGGCCCCTGCGTCCATCTAAGTCCCCCAATCCCCAGCAGGGGAGAGGAACACAATCAAACTGTGGGCCTTCAGCCAATAAACTCACTAGCTAAGCTCCTCTGCTTGGCATGAGCAGAGAGACTGCATGGCTCAGAGTGCTAAGTCCACCTGACATCAAAACCCCAGCAGGGGAGAGGAGTTCCTAATCACAAGTGAATGTGCTGTGCTACTCCAATGTCCTGCTTCTTTGTGTATCTGCAAAAAGCCCAGAGAAGAGAAGCTGTGGTGCCGAGTTGAATGTACATATAGCACTCTGATCCCATAGAGCAGAATGGGGCCAGTGCTATTGGCATCAAGTGGCACCAGTTAAACTTTGGGGGGGCTCCTATTGTTGCTTCCAAAGCTGTAGAATTCTGCTCCTCCCCCTGTTGCCTTGGAGTTTTGTAAACAGTTTTAAATGAAGATAGTACAAAAGAATTATGTGCATTATGCCAGCATCACAGAAAACAGTGAGCTTTAAATTTTCACCCTGAGACACAAGGGAGGGCAGTATTAAAATGTAACAAACAAAAAATAAATTCTAGAATCAACAGTATTATACAACCCAGAAACAATAAGAGGATAAGGAAGGCGTAGATGTCCAGGGGGTCCAATGATAACATTCGGTGAGCATCGCCTTTTTCCACAGCTTACAGAATGTCATGTTGTATAGATGGGAAACAATATGATCTCCCCTGGACACTTTTCTCTGAAGGCCTGGCTTTTCTCCTGCATGGCTTGCTCCTATTGTTTTTAGAACACAGCTCTGTAGGCCACAAACACAAATCCATACTACTTTTGACCCCTCCACTCCTTCTGAAAGTTATCCCTTAATATAATAACACTATAAACTTGCAGGTTTATCTCTGTGATCTCATCAAAAACTAACTCTGTGGCACAGCCCTTTTCACAGGTGAAAGAAGAGACAATTCTTCATTTTCATTATTGTCTCAGTCCACCGATAACTGCTGGATGGCTGTTCAGCATTCCCTCAGTGACTCTTTGAAAAGATAGGGTTAATTCAGAGCTCTACGAAGGTAGAGAACCCTTCCTAGTCTAACTCAAAAATATTGGGGCAGGAAGGGCTGTTTGATCCCTGCAGAAAATAGTCTGGGGATTCTAAGCCATGAGCAGACATAAACATTTAAAGATAAAGTTTGCAGAAATACCAACCAGAGTACAAAAGGATGACACAGAAGGGTATTTTTTTTCCAGTCCATCAGGGTGAGTTTTACAGAGCTTTCAGGTTTGACTGGCGGAAATATTTAGATTGGAAAGCATGCTTAAATTGATTGTGAGAAGCTTGCAAAAATATTGCATCTTTTGGAAAGAAATGTCTAATGTTTGATCAAATCACTCAAATGTTTCAAGGCTTTCTTTTTAGGGACAGGTTTCTTTCTTTTTCAAAAATATTTAAAAAATTGTCTTGCTTTTTTAATGTGAAACTGCTAACGGCTGTCCAGTTCACCTATAACAAAAGCCATGCAAGAATTTCCTCACTCCTCCCTTCCTATCTGCAACTTCGGGAAAAGTGAGATTTGCTTTGTTATTTTCAAGTATCCTTGTCCATCCCGCCAGGACCCAAAGCACAAATCAAATATGCCAACTGAAGGTTCTTCTGACAATGAACTCTTTGACAAAGGAGATACCAGAAATGTTACTCTTGAAAAAAAAGACATATTTTCCTGAAGGATTCCCAGTTCAGTTTTGCCTGTTCTTTTTAAAGCTGCAGCCAGAGCCTTGGTTGTTACAGATCAATGAAGTTCTTTTCATTCAACAAGACACTGGCTGACACCAATGTCCTTAACCCATAATCAATAACCAATAATCTAATTATGTAATACTAGAGGATTGTATTTCATAAGTTGAGAGGAATACTTTTAACGGAAGTGAATTGTTTTCCAGAATTAAACAAGAAACTATAGCATATATACTTGGGAGCTTATCTAAGATGGTCTTGGTGATTTTGTGACTCTGGTCAAAAGTTCTTGATGGGGCACAAGAATCACTGCCCCCCCCCTTACTCCAGGTATGTCTAAGTAAGAGGTGGTATTCACCTAGTGTGAGTTGGATAAGCACCACTGGTGCTGCTGGAAGGTGCCCAAACCCCAGACAGGAAAGGTGAAAATGGCAACAGGAGTTTGATTGCCTTTCCCCTTCCTGGGGAGGTGGGGCCATGAGTGGTTGAGGCCCTGCAATTGTCTTAGTCCCAATTGCCATTGGCTAAAATAACCCCTGAGTTTATCTTAATCTTGAATTTCACTACTAGGTAACAACATAAGTCCAATTTACAAAATAGAATTTTCTCTTGTAGATCTTTTCCCACATTTTTTTACTTAAGTTAAACTAGGCACCATTTTTTCTTAGGAGGTCTCAATTTAGTTTTCAATTTTGTATTACAAATTTTGATCTTGAACCTTTAAAAATATCTATCAAGTTAGGATATACAGAAGGACAGTCATCTAAAACTAAACACAACATAATGCCCTTTGCCAACCAAAACGACCCAAAACAGTGTATTTTCCAGCTTCCTGGGACTGGATGTTTTCAAAAGCATGGGGAGTTACCGCTGACCATAACCTTAAGAACTCAACTTTCAAAAATCTTGTATTGGACACTGAGCAAGTTTGAAACAATACTAGTGCCTAGTAGCATCTTTGACCTTTGGCAGGAACATGGAAAAACAAAAGAAACATCCCACTGAAAACACTAAAATCAACAGATGATCAAATGCATCTAACACTAGACAGGAGACAAAGGAATTATTGCCTTGTGTTGTGTGCAAAATCCATAAGAATATTTTTTCCCAAGACTCCTCATCTCCAGTTGGGTAATCCTTCTGTTTATCAGCTGGGTCCAGGTATTCCCAAAGTAGAAAGAGGTGGTAGGCAAAAGATAATTGCCCTATAATATGACAAAACTGCATGCAAAACTGATGGAAGCAGAAGCCCATCTTATCTGATGTTTCAAAAGTTCTGTTTGAAGTTTTATTGAAACAAGCGTTTTTAATGGGCAACCAGTGCCTAGGTAAAATTTTAACAGCAACAACTGTCATAGTTAAATGGGGAAAGGTTTTATAAGTTTTGGAACTAAGGGATGAGGCACAAAGCATTGGCTCATGCCACTGTTCAAAAGTAAAAAATTGTCTCCCTTAGCACTCTAAGCACTATAAGCATGCCCAAGGGCACTTCTTACTTGGTATCCAAATTTTTGAAAACAAAGCAAAGTCATTTGCAACTGTTATTTGTTTTGTCCTCACAAATAACTGCAGGATTCAAATGGGCCTTGTATAGGATAAGGAGCAGGTACACTGATTTGAAAAGGTTACACCCTTAGCCTTTTGTGAGGAAGATTTAAAAAAAAAAAAACTAACCTGAAGCATCTCGCACAATGAGTCATAGTTATACCCCTTTTCCAGATGGAAATCTGAGGCCAAGAAAAATTGAATTGTCCAAGACCATACTGTGTCAGTGCAGCAAAGGTAATACAGATCCAGGGCTTGCATCTTTCTGTCTGAGGTGACTTAGCATTGATTCCATGCCCATTTCTTCCATGAATCTGGGTTACGACTCTAGGGTTAGTCAAGTGTCAATCAAACTCTTTCTACCCTTCCTAGCCAGCCAATAGGATTTTAAAAGGCAGAAAATCAGAAGAATTCATCTTCTGCATGTTGTAGTCTTCCCATATTCAGCTTAGATGCAGAAATTCTACTGTCTATTATAACATAAATGGAACAATATAAAAACAGAATCTTTGAAGAAACATTAATGACTAACTGTTTTGTTTGGTTTTCTGCAACAAAGATATGTCTTCTGGGGCTTTTGTCTCAAAGAAAGGAGTCTGTATATTTTACAACAATTACAAAAATAATAATTCAGAAAGACTTCTGTGAGCACCAAAACAAATGCTGACTGACCAGTGATGGTGAAAGGTTTTAGAGTTGAAAGGCAATGTTGTGTTGTGTCATTTCAAAAAAGTCATTAATACCACAAGGAGACCAAGGGGAAGAAATAGCCAGCGCACTGCTGAATCATGAAAGAAGACAGCAGATCAAGGTCTTTCATCTGTGAAATCTTTAGTAAAGAAAAAAATGCATCATTCTGATATTATTTCCAATTATTTCTCAAATTGGAACAAAGAAAGGAAAATAAACACACACACACGTGCGCGCGCACACACACACACACACACACACACACTGATTTGGCGTTAGTAGAGTTTGTAGCTGGAAGGAAAGTCCTTGCTTATATTGAAGTAAAGTTCTGAAAATAAGCAAAGAACAGATTTATTGATTTTTGGTGAAGTCTGGGTGTAAAAAAGAGAAAGAATAAAGAAGTGCTCTTTGCCCACTATGTCCAAATGACATCCCATGTGGCCTTCTTAATGGTGGGGGAGGGGAGGGGGCAGGTGTCTACCCCAGCACATGGATAGAACTGCCCTAAGGCTAGGGCTAATGGTATTGGCTGAGCCTGCTGTAAGCCTCTCTTTTCTAATAGCCAACTTTCTGTGTGCAAGAAGACAGACAGGTATTGATTGGTCCAAATGCCCTTGAGTTGACAACATCTGAAATGAAAATCCACAAGGCTAGCACAAACTTTCTGCAAGTTCAATTTCTGGAATCTGATTATGAGACTGGACTGTGAAACCACTCAGACATGTAAAAGGTCTCCTCTTTGTATTTTTCCCTCTTTTGCTCATGTAATTATTAGGAGGTAAGTAACTCCTTCAGATTTGTTACACAAACAGCAATTTTAAGAGGCAATCTAAGGATAATAGTGTTCTGATTAAAAGGAAAGAGAGGGAGAGAATCATCTCCACTGCAAGGTTTAATGACAAAAGGATGTAATTCTCAAAGACACAAGTCACATTGCCTGGCTCTAAGCAGTAATTAGGTAGAAATAAATAAAATATTCATTCCGTTTGCAAGTTGCTTTTTAGAACAAGTGCTTTTAGGACTCATTTGGTGATCATGTGCAGAGTCGTGTACAAATTTAGAAGCTCATCTTTCAGAAGACTGCTTTAACCCCCAGCAAGTGTATGCTTTAAAAACTGACCATTTTCTAATGACTTTGTGAGAATTAAAATGCTGAAGTTACAATTCAAAAATGTTGTGGATTGGGAATTGTTAATGCTGTGGGGGTTTATTTGTATCTTATTAAACATTCTCCTGTATGCTACAAATTCCTCCCTCAATCAATACATTGACTACAGTATAAACCTTAAATAAAGTATTATTAAACTGGATGCAGTGTTCATGTCTTGGTGGGTTATTTGGAGGCATAAAAGATGCACTTAAGAAACAAGCCCACACCCATCTTTTGGTAGATAGAATGCACATTAAATTTATTCAGGCATTGATTTGTAATGTTGATCCTCTATGGCTTCATGTTTCTTTCCTCATTAATCTTAGTTAACCCTCTAAAAACAATGCCAGAGCTGTCATTTGATGTGCTGAAAATCCAGGAGGCAACGGATGCTGCTTATCAGGGCTGCAGATTAGGTCAACTTGGGCTGATTTCAAGTCCCATTTTTGGACAACCTTGCTTAGATTTTGATGTTTCCCCCCAGAATTCCAAAAATCTGCCTATGAGACAACAGATTTCAGATGTCTTAGTTCTGAAATATTACAAGATGTGCAGAAAGGATAACCTTTATGAGGGGGATGTTTTCTGCAGTCTCTATGATCATTTAAGCACTGGGAACTTCACTGTCCCAGCTCCCATAAAGGAGCACAAATCGGGAGCAGATGAGGCACACCAGGCCAAATGCTCCCCCATGTGGGTGCACGAAGAAGAGGAGCAACCTGCTACGACTAAGAGGAGGGGCAACCTGCATGTAGCCCAGCATAAAACCTCCAATGCATAAACGGTCAAAAATAGAAAAATTGCAAGCACACTAAGTTTCATATCCATAAAAAGCTAAGGTATGGAGGGAGGGGTTCCTTTTCCCTCTCAACAGTGAAACTGATTTTTGTAGGTGTTTGTATCAGCATGGTTTTAATTAGAATCAAAATTCAGAGTTTCTGTTGATAGTTTCTTTCATAAATATAGTATATTGATAAATAATATACCTGAGTACAAGAGAGGCTAGTTCATTTCCTAGTGACTGCAGTCACCTCTACAGAAAATAATTTCCATTTCATGACACACAACAGACTGCCTAGAATATTCCTCTGCAATCCACAACTTTCTCAGAAAATAGTGGCACCATGAAAGATGAATGGTTTAACCCCAATCCAAGTCCTCAGAGTTTGACATTTCTCCTTTCTAAAAATATCTTTCTAAAAATATCTATATAAGAAATTTGCTTTGGAAAGACCACAGAAGAGGCTTCAAGGGCTGTTATGCAGATACAAGGAAATGAATCACAAATATCAGGGCCTAGCTTGAGGATTGCCAGGCGCACTGGTCCCCTGTTTTCTGGTTGCACCTTGCCTCCCAAACTTACTCCAAAGTGGAGGAAGGCTGCATTTTCAACAAGACATGCTGACATTATCCAGACGTTATGTCAGCAAGTTCAGGTCATCAGGGGGTGATGTTCTGGCTTTGGGGGAAAACTCTATGGTCAGAAGCAAATTGTAATATACAGTTTTGTTGAAAAGCCAAGGCATCAACTCCAACATCTCCAACATGCTGACATCATTTCTAGGTTATGTCAATACATCGTATCATTCCTGGAAAGCTCCCTCAGCCCCCAGCAGCAGCACCAGTGGATCTGGCAACCCGACTACCATCTTGCCAATGCTGAAGAGAGAATCATTTATTTGTGGGGGCACAGCACATCATGTGTTCCAGTCTCATGGTTTCTTTATTGCTTTTATACTGGACATCCAGTGCCAAGATATGGCAGTGAACAACTGATGTTTATTCTAATTAAAAGTATACCGAGATTCTTGACAGATGAGGGAGAGCTTCCCAGATATTCACAAACCTCCTATACATTTCTTATTGCATCACTCAGACCAATAAATGAAGACCAGACCTCGTTTTCCAGATGTGGTCTAATTTTCTGTTCCCCCAAATGAAGCCTTGCTTCAAGAACCTGTGAAGAAGGTAAGGAACTCTGTTCTCTTTGCATTTAGTGTGTGTAACTTGCAATGAGCTCAATTCTATATACTTTTGAACCTGTGCTTGACATTTCCCCAAAAGGACTTTCCTGGCTTGACCTTAGTACAATTGGGCTTGCACTGCCACAGTGACACTGGTTCTGCCAGGCCTCCAAAAATACATATACACACATACCCCAACACCTTCAGTTTCTACTGCAGAGAATCTTGGGGACTTGGATTCTGTTCTGCTGGACTTCTATTGTCCTTGCTTTTTTCCCTTCTCCATTGCAAACAATGGAGGATAAGGATACCTTCTTTGGGAAGCCATAATTTGGATCTCATAAATGCCATCCTCACCACACTTGGATGGAATGTCATTTGGAGATCTTCTGCAAGTTTGGTGTCTCTAGCTTGCACAGGATCCATTGGGTACACTCTTAGACCTTCATCACTTCCACAGAAAGAACTTTCCTAGGAACACCTTCCTTGGAGGTGCTGTAACTCGGTCCACATAAATCCAGTCCTCACCAAAAGAGGTCAGGGTAGAGGAGAGTCATCTGAAGACCCCTGCAACTTCGGTATCTCTAGAACACGAGGGGGTGCTTTATGGCATAATGAACCTCACCAACTGAATCAGTCCATCTAATGTAAAAAAGTGAGTGACCATTCATGGTTTGCAAACTGCACATGCCACAACCCAAACAGCATGTTCCCAGTTTGTGCCCATCCTAAACCCATCTTCTAGTTTTTGGAATGAAAGCACTGGGAACATTGCCTACTGTACTCAGAAGGGCATGGGAGCTTTGCTTCTCCCACATGACCTGTTTATGGCAAACTGTTTCCACCTTTCCACAAGTACAATGTTTATTTCCCTCATGTGAATGAATCCACAGCCTTTCACTTATATAAAAGAAAGTAAATACATTCATCTAGGGGACATTTTTGTGCTGGTTAAAGTTTCCTCTGCTGCTTTCTGCACCTCTCTATTATAGAGCCATTCAGTTAGTATAATGGACAAAACCCTCAGCAATTAAAGAGATAACATGTGGGTGTGGAGTGGAAAGGTAATGTTCCACCCTTTCTTGTCCTGGTCTTTATCATTTATGACCACAGGTGGAATATAGATGGGGCCAAGGCTGGTCTTCTATCAAATCTTGGCCTCTAAAGCCTGAGCTGTAGATAAGGAAAGCTTCCTCTTCCCAAAGCAGAAAGCTGTGCTTGGGATGTGAGGTGAAGTGAGCAATAGAAACAGAGCCCCTTTGCTACACAGAAATCTCACTAATATTTCTGCACCACACACAGAGCTCATCAACCACAGCCAGGTTCTAAGTGCATTGATGTTTCAAGCTAATGGAAAATACCCTAAGTTTGCCTGGTTTCAGATCGTGGAATCCTCTAGTTAGATAAAAGCACTGTAAATATTGAGCATTTAATTCTGAAAAAATAACAGAAGGAAAGCAATTCTTTTCCACTTGCTAAGATCTGTAGTCGCCTATACATGATTGTACCATGCAGGGTTTTAAAATTGTTGTTTTTGTACCACCAAAAAGACTAGATAGAAAGTTATTTTTTTCACAGTCAGAGTAGTTCAGCAGTGGAATAGGCTGCCTCAGGAGGTGGTGAGCTTCCCCTCTTCAGTGGCTGGACAGATACTTCTCATGGACACTTTAGTCTGAACCTGCACTGAGGGGTTAGACTAGATGGCCTCTATGTCTCCTTCCAACTCTATGATTCTCTGATTATATAATTCATTCTAGACCTTTTGAGATACTATAATTTTGGCGATAGAGATCAGCAAATGGAGAACTCAGGGCCAAACCGGATCATTAGGAATACCAATTTTCCTTCCAGTTACCATCTCAGAGAAAACCTGTGTGGAAGGGCTGGCAACTTGTGGTGGTGACATTCAGGCAAACTACAGCCTGAGGTACTACTTTCTCAGCATCCATACCAGCCCTTTCGTCAAACAAGTTTCAGGGATAAAAGCCAGGACAACTGAAGAAGGCCACACAAATAAAGACAATATGTAAATAAACAAGCAAACTATGCATTATTGTGAATTTATCCTATATTATCCTATGGAGATGGCCTGTGTGACACCCCTGGGGAGGGACGGAAGAATTGTAATGTGTCTTATAAAGTGTAGATATCTCCTTAATGGGTCACCCAGATGAAGCAAGGGAACCAAGTTATATGTGTGTGATGATGAAACTGGATTCTGAATGGGGCAAGTAGATAGGCACAGCTATGAGTTGTCTGGTGACCCTTGGGACTGCAAAACCTCTGGAGATCTGCTGATCTGCTGCCTTGTAAAAGTGATCTGTCTCTGCTCTGTCGATATATTTGCAAATAAAGAAAACCCTTCCAAAATGCCAAAAGTATCCAGTATGCCTGTCCCCAAAGGGAGCTAGCCCAGGTAAATCCTATCCCTGGAGTTTCTCAGTATGCAGAGAAGTGGGCAATGTTTAACACTATGCACACATGATTATATTTATTTCACTTACAAGCAGGTGCAGAGCAGCTTGATTTGGAGCAGTTGCATTGATCGGTAGCTCTGATCTAAATAACCCCTCTGGCACCATTGTCACAAACCTGCTGTTTAGCTGGCTGGGGAGAAATACATGTATCCATTCTTCATCAGAAAAATCTGGGGGGGGAGAGCACAATTTAAATTGAGAAAACACCACAGCAGAAAGAGTTAAACACTCATACACACACCCCTCCACAACATCCCTGTTCCAACCAAGTTGATTCCTTCCATAGAACAAACATATTGGAAGACCTGAACACAAATCTCCCATCAAATGTGAAGTTGGCCCTGAAACTCTTATTCATTACAGCACAATCTCTTATGCCAGGAATGCTATAAGGAATATTTTTCATACCAGAAACACAGATCCACATAAACTGCTGTGGATGTACCACCATTTTACTCTCTCCCTCTCCCTCTCCCTCTCCCTCTCTCTCTCTCTCTCTCTCACACACACACACACACGCACACTTTAAATTCTCTCACATGGAAAACTCAATGAATGCTATCTTGTTTCTATTCTTTATCTTTATTATTACTACAATACAGCAGCACTTTCTCTACCATTATAAAGGATGATAGGGGAGACAGCCTGCCATAGCTGCAGGGGATCCTGTGCCTGTTGACTGCTAACGCTGCTTACTGCTTAAGAACTGATCAACTGGCCCCCAAGGCAACAGCTTAACAAGCCCCAGTAGAAGAGGGCTCGAGATTTCTTCCTCAGCTAAGAAAATGAAACCATTTACCTGGCATGACCAATACCTAGAAATCAAGAGAAACAATATCAGCTTGCCTGGTTTCTTTTACAGTGGAAGGGGGAAGTGTGGCTTAGAGCACTTTATAATACAGAGGCAACATGAATGACACAATAGGTTGTGACCCTCAGTGGATGCACCGCACATTGTGTGGTGGGGACATTGGTGAAACATCTATGCCTATTTTTAAGAATCTAGACTATTGAAAGTGGGTGCTCAGCAGACCTGCATTTTCAAAGGCTGCAGAGGAGGTGTGATTTTGAGACTTAAGCCCTTTTCAGACTTAAACCCATGCATAACAGGGGGCTGGCAACTGCAGCTAGATCTTCTCAAGATGCTCAGTCACCATGATGTCTGAATTAGGGCAATAGTAATATGTTACATATATATGTACAGATTGGGTATGTGTAAAGCTAACACTGGGTTTTTCAGAGTTGGGGTTTGGATGTATATACTGTTATATCCATGCAAAATATGCACATTGTTCAAACAACATGGCAACTGCCCATATCAGGAGCATCATGTCTAGTATGTGTTCCTGACATATATGTTTGCCAGGCTCCCTGTAGACATGAATGCAACATCTGAAAGGGATATAGTTATTGCAGGGTGCAAACCGCTTCCTTTCTGTCTTTCTGTATATAATACTGATAGCTACTGAAATGCTGCTTCTTACAGGGGAAATGGGGCAGCTGCTTAACAGCACAAAGCAATCCTAGACAACAGTTTAGGACAGGAAATGAAGAACACCACAGTGAGTTGGAACTACATAAGGGAAGAGAGGAATTTAGAAAAGCAGAATTTAATTACTCAAACTTGGAATTTGTCCAGGACTCCACAGCTAACACCTTAACTCATAAAAAAGTGTTAGGGGATCTTTAATGGCAACAAATGGTCAGGACCTTGATTTTAAGCACCATCTGTAAGATCACATTTCCTCCAGCTATTCTTCCTACTACCCAAATTGCTTTTGTCTCCAAATGAGGGAAATTTCACAAGAGTGGGTTCTTGTCTTATGGGAATCTCAGCCCAATCCTCAACTGGTTTACTTTGAAGTGAGTACTACTGTATTCAAGGGGTCTTGTTCTGAGGTAACTATACCCTAGACTATTTTAGCCTGAAATTACAATTACAAGAACATCTTGCAACATGAAAAACAAGTGAGAAAAAATTATTTCAGAATTTTCAGATATATTTCCATTGGTCCAAATGAAAAAGGCTGCCAAACCTTAGATAGGCCCTATACTGGCTGGAGTTCTCCTGGAATTACAATTGATTTATGTAATATAGAAATCAGTTTTCTCTGGAAGGATGGAAGGAAGAGGGTCTATGACATCATATATCTACTGATATATCTTCTTCAGATTTTAATCTCTCCAAGCTCTGCCTCCAGATCTCTAGAAATTTTATTTAGTTATTTGATTTGGTTTGTTTGTTTGTTTCTCATATTTCTAGGCCATCACTCTCAACCAGTTGGCTCATGGTGGCTAACAACATATAAAATATCAGTAAAACTACAGAAAAACAATGCCCTAACCCCACTCAGCCCTCCTGTGCCAGTTGCCCCCCCCCCGATTCTTGATATGACTCCAGAGCAATGGAGTAGGCTGCACTACTGGTCTAGTACTGTAATAATAAAGACTTGACTTGACTTGGAGTAGGCTGCTTGCTGGAAGTGCTGGAGGAGGGGCAGATCTCCCTTCTCCATCCGTCTGGCCTCAACCAAATGACTGGTGGAAGAGTTCCATCTTCCCTAGTACTTGTTTCCCAGTTAGCATTGGTAACCTTAAATTAGTAATGTTTAATTCAAGCATGACTCTGTAGTTTTTAACATAAGTTATGCTGTTTAGTTACATAAAGGGATCTTTCCCCCACCCACCCATATACCTGATCGTGGGACTGATACTGATGAACCACACTAGGAAAAACAGTGCTTCTCCAAAAATATTTCCAGCCAAAGAGTCACCAATTCAACAACACCAAGACACACACACACACAAACACACACGTTCTGAATCCAAACCTTACTTTCCATTTCTGATTTGTTTAAAGCAAATATAATAACTAAACATTGCAAAGCTGTCAGGGAAATTCCTGGGGATTCAGTGGATGGAGTCTGGACAGGATGGGGTTTGGGGGACATCATAATGCCATAGAGTGTACATTCCATAGTGGCCATTTTCTCCAAGCTGATTTCCAAGCATCACTGATGCCTGGAAATCAGCTGTAATCCCTGGAGATCTCCAGGTACCACCCTAGAAACTTTCCTTTTAGATTTTGAATGTGATTCGTTGAAGAGGAAAGGATTAAGGGCTGCTGCTGACAAAAAATAGCTCAACACCCAATTTTGTACACTCAAGTAGTCACAAAAGGCTCAGAGTATCAAAAACTCTCAGGGGATCCAGAACTCTCAGGATTCAGGCTAAGAAGTTTAAGCTGTGTGACTCATTAGCTCATCCTTGGTGATACAGTTTGATTGTCTGGCATGACATGACCCAGATGTACAGATTTATCCCCAATTGAATTTCACCTTACATGTGAGATGTCCACCACTTTCTAGGCTCTAAAGAGTTGCCTGATTCCCACTTCCAGCTGAAGGTATAATATACAGTTCAGCTTCTGGAGATAATCAGGTTTTACAATCTGCCTGGACTAAAGCAAGTCACTCTGGGTATAAGACACTGTGAGTTCTTCCAAGGAAAAACAGTGCATAAGAGTCATAAAAATGATACAGGTAGCCAACCAGGTACACAGTCCCCTAAAAACTGACAAATTTAAATGAACAACAATTGAAAGAATATTCTCTGTGTGTTTTAGCTGAGCATTAAACTTGGAGACACCTGTTTAGTCTCCCTAACAAAAACCACTTTAACATGAAATTCTAGGCTTGCTAGCTGTCTGACTACTGTGACAGTAAATGAAATGTGAACTCTGTGTCTGCTTGCACCAGGAGGAATTCCTTATCACAAGCCCTAATGATTTCTATTGCTTCATTGCAGGAACCTCTGTAAGAAGACACAACAATGGATCAATGTAGTCATTGACTAACTCACTCTGTGGATAAAAAAAGGGTTGTGCATTAATACAGCTTAAACCTACATGGAGGGTTCCTAATAGCATAACAATCTGACCTCCAAATTTAACCTTTAGCAACAGCTGTGTTAACTTTTCGGCTACAAAATAAGGAAGAAGTATGGATCTTCCTGGCCCTGCATTCATTCCTCGTCCTACATGAACCATCAATCACATGGAGAAAAGCTTCAACCTTGTAGGCTTGGAGATGGGCAGAAATTGATATAAGCACTCAAGCCATTCCTGCTTCAATTATAAGAAAGGTGTTGCTCACACAGAGGACCTCTCCAAATAATCCCATATACAAGGTTACTGATCTGGACTAATGATAAAAAGTTTTATGGTCCTCTGTCTTGCTTTCAAAAAATTAACAGATTAAACTTCTGATTAAAATAAATGATTCAATATCTCACTACAATACAGTATTAAATTATGATTGTATGTACTTCCGACTAGGGTGATGATTCTGTGCACACCTATTGAGGTTTAAGCGCTGTGAGATTCATTACAAAGGAGCAGCCTGTACATTTTTATTTTTAACAATATTATTTATAATTTGATTTTTAGACCGACCTTCCCCAATGATGGGCTTGGATCAGTTTCCAGCAATAATATACATTTAAAACTATAAAGCTCTAAAAACATAATAAAAAGCAATTTGTTTCACAATAGAGCCAGCAAATATAGTAGTCATTGTGGTAGTGAAAATATCCCCTACATATATTGATTAGGATCGTAACACACATTATATGAGTACAAAGATCCAGAGGGACTCTTTAACACATTGTATCCAAAAAACCCTTAATTCTAATTTTAATGTAGATTAATTTATAGATTGAAAGCAATCAATTGATGCATTATTAGAGGTGCACTATAGTTTTCCATATCTGGAATTCTGAGGGACCATATTTACCATGTAAATATTTACTGTGGAAAAAAGGGAGGAAGAATGACCCGGGAAACTACAGACCAGTGAGTCTGACCTCTGTTGTGGGGAAGATAATGGAGCAGATATTAAAGAGAGCGATCTGCAAACATCTGGAGGACAATTTGGTGATCCAAGGAAGTCAGCATGGATTTGTCTCCAACAGGTCCTGTCAGACCAACCTGGTTTCCTTTTTTGACCAAGTAACAGGTTTGCTAGATCATGGAAATTCGATTAATGTCGTTTACTTGGATTTTAGTAAAGCTTTTGATAAGGTTCCCCATGATGTTCTGATGGATAAATGGAAGGACTGCAATCTGGATTTTCAGATAGTTAGGTGGATAGGGAATTGGTTAGAGCAGTGGTCTCCAACCTTTTTATCACCGGGGACCACTCAATGCCGGGGACCACTCAATGCCTTTTACTGAGGTCTGGTGGGGGGGGGGGTAATTCTCTACTCTCAACCAGTGCCCTAGCGCTCTCTGATCACTATGGTAATGTTTAAACATCCCTTCAAAATAAGATACAGACATGCCACAACAATGAAGTGTGTTGTAAAGAGCTGGGGGGGGGGGGTGAAGTAAAGGGCCGGGGGGGGGGGAGAAGGCATCCTTCGGGGCCCACCTCCAATTAGTCAAAGGACCACATGTGGTCCGCGTACCTACTGGATGGGGGATACGCTTCTGGGTAACACTGTGTATGAACGAGACCTTGGGGTACTTGTGGATTGTAAACTAAACATGAGCAGGCAGTGTGATGCAGCAGTAAAAAAGGCGAATGCCATTTTGGGCTGTATCAACAGGGGCATCACATCAAAATCACAAGATGTCATAGTCCCCTTGTATACGGCACTGGTATGACCACACCTGGAGTACTGTGTGCAGTTCTGGAGGCCTCACTTCAAGAAGGACGTAGATAAATTTGAAAGGGTACAGAGGAGAGTGACTAGGATGATCTGGGGCCAAGGGACCAAGCCCTATGAAGATAGGTTGAGGGACTTGGGAATGTTCAGCCTGGAGAAAAGGTGGTTTAGAGGGGACATGATATAAGCCCTCTTTAAGTATTTGAAAGGTTGTCACTTTGAGGAGGGCAGGAAGCTGTTCCCATTGGCTGCAGAGGAAAGGATGCGAAGTAATGGGTTTAAACTACAAGTACAAGTACAACGATATAGGCTAGATATCAGGGGGGGGGGAATTTCACAGTCAAAGTAGTTCAGCAGTGGAATAGGCTGCCTAAGGAGGTGGTGAACTCCCCCTCACTGGCAGTCTTCAAGCAAAGGTTGGATACACAATTTTCTTGGATGCTTTAGGATGCATACTTTCCCCCCCACCACCACCACCTTTCCAATGAATACACTGAGTTTACCATGCTTCCTTGTTGTGCCACATTGTCTCCATTCACATATAAAGGCTTCCTTTGCCCAACCTTCTCCCTGCCTTGTAAGTGCAATCTTTGGAAATTGTACCAATGGGCAGGGCCCATATGTGTGTGACTGCAGGTGATGAATCAACCATTTCTACAAGACATCTCCATGCTGGGGGTCCACTGTAAGGCTACTTTAATTACTACTACTGCAGCAGCTGTAGGCCTTCGCGTTCCTTCTCTGACGTTTATCTTCAGTGGTGAGTGGCTGTGAAGTCTTCTGATTCCTTGCAAGACTCCAACTAGAAGGAATAGTAAGCTCCCAAACATTTTTTTTTAAACAGGGATTTTTCAGGGGGTATTTTTTGTAAATACCTAAGACTCCCATCTAAGTCAGCATCCTAAAAAGATCTAGACAGCATCCTAAAAAGCAGAGACATCACCCTGCCAAAAAAAAAGTGTGTCTAGTCAAGGCTATGGTGTTCCCAGTTGCAATGTATGGCTGTGAATGTTGGACCATAAGGAAGGCTGAGCATCAAAGAATTGAGGCTTTTGAACTCTGGTGCTGCAGAAGACTCTTGTGAGTCTCTTGGACTGCAAGGCAGTCCTAGAGGAGATCAGCCCTGACTGCTCCTTAGAATGCCAGATCCTGAAGATGAAACTCAAATACTTTGGCCACCTCATGAGAAGGAAGGACTCCCTGGAGAAGAGCTTAATGCTGGGAGCGATTGAGGGCAAAAGAAGAAGGGGACATCAGAGAACGAGGTGGCTGGATGGAGTAACTGAAGCAGTGGGTGTGAACTTAAATGGACTCCGGGGAATGGTAGAGGACAGGAAGGCCTGGAGGATCATTGTCCATGGGGTCGCGATGGGTTGGACACGACTTTGCACCTAACAACAAGACTCCCAGGGGAGGGGAGGCAGCCTGGCATAGCCCAGTCTCATCAGATCTTGAAGACCAATCAGGGTCTTCTTTTAAGGGATACTACCAAGGAATCCTGGAGTGAGTGACTTTCCGCTTGCAGAATGAGGAGTTTTGAATCTACTCGTAATAAATTATCTTGGAATAATTGTCATGAATGGCCTGGTTTTGAGTAATTGGGGTCCTACATCTAAACATCAGGATGGCTCAGGGTTCAACCTCTACAAAAGGATAAATATGTATGCAGCTTTAAAGTTTTAAAACATTGACCCAATAACAAGTATGAGTAAACACTGTGGTATATTTATTGTATTTTTTACAATAGAAAATTTAGCCTTTCTCCTTGGGTATTTGTGTGAGTTCTCTTAGTCTCATTGGGTCTCCACTGGTTCTGTTTATTAATTAGAATTGTCAACTATGAACTCCCTTGTCCTGTAAGATGTTGCTACTATCCCTGTATCCTCTTGCTAATAAACTAACGTTGTTCTGAGTACACCTACCTCTGCTATGTAAACCCAGGAGTCAGAATCTGAGTACCTGATTCCTGATTTGTACACAAAAGGAAAGATCACAGATACCATGATGAACCTTTCAGCTATATAGCCTGGATGACAACAGCAGTAGAAAATCTTTGAGATAATCTGAAATGTATTCAGATATTCAGAGCTGCCAGAGAATCACAAATCTCTGGTCACCACCATCTGTCTATTGCTTAGGGCTGTCAAACCCATATCCTGATCTAGCTACTTACAGGGACTGAGCTGTTGGCCAAGATGTGATCTCTGTTATGTTTTTACAGCACTTGGCTTATTTATAAGATAAAAAGGGCATGCTCTTACTAGAATAATAATAACAAAGAGAATAACATCAATCAGTTACTAACCAAGTAAGCTTCCATACTCTTTCTCTTCTGCCCTCTTTATGCAAGAAAAGTCCCATTTGGTCTCTATGTTCTCTTTGTTGGCTCTCTGGTTGTATTATGGATAGCAGGAAACCTTGAAGAAAGTCTGCCCAAAAAGGCATTGTTGTTCTTATTTCTGCACATGGGATCATTTTCACTGTGCAAAACCATCATGTTATTTTTAATAATGCTTGGCAGCCCCTCCTCATAGCGTCAACTGCATTTTTTAGCACAATCTAAAACTAACTTTGCAACAACTTTTCTTGTATGACTGTACTGAGGATGCTCTTTTTTTGATGCATAAATGTTAGTATGTTTTTTTATCTTGTCCTCTGACAGCCTCTTTTCTGCTTGCAGTTCCTCATCCACCAATGGGAGTTCAAGTCACCTACTGCTGATTTTCTGCCTCCTCAGTGTTAGCAATCAATCTCCCTGACAACCCAGCAAACTTTATTGTTTTATTGCATAATCACCTGAGTACCTCTGCTGGAGTACCTCTGCATGGCATTTCCTCCTAAAACAGCCTTTCTCAAACGCTCCTGAGACTACAAAACTAGCTTCTCTGTAGAACTATATCACACAAGTAATTACTTGCAGCGGCAGTCTACTTCTCATCAGTGACCATGGCAGGGGAGGGGGTCTGTTATTTGACAGTTTATCAGGCTGGCATAACAGAGGGATCTTCCCTGTGCCACCTTGCAATGCCAAAGCAGCTGTCTGAAATGCCAGTTCCCTCTTGCAGGAGAATGAGGAAGCAGAACTGCTTCAGACTATGGGCAAAGGCTCCTGCTTTGGGCTCGACAGTGATTAAAAAAAAAAAACAACTCATAGGAGAGGGGATGGTATGATGGTTCATTTCCATGTACTACAATTCCTATGGGGCACTGCCAGCAGCATGTGCCAGAGTGGCGGTCAAGTGACTGTAGCACAAGGGAGGAAGTTCCCCCTCCCAGAGTTATTGTCAGAAGTTTTCTAAATGTCTAAACGTGACAAAAAAAAATGCAGTATCAGAGCACATGCATAAATGGGAATATTCTAAAAATGTTTTTTAAAAGGATGATTTTAAAGGATTGGTGAACTGACTGAAGTGAAAACTAGTACATGCATAATAGCCCCAGGGTAACAATTTGGCCACTATGTAAGACAGTATGCTAGACTAATTGGACCACTGATCTGATCCAGCAGGGCTAGATCTTATATTTGTTGGCAACAGCACAGAGCAACTAGTTGCTTAAAAGAATATAATAGTTTTATTGTGAAGAGAAACAACTTTGCATAGAAATAGGAGGAAAAGACTGGGATTCCTTACTACCTAGCTGTTTATTTGTCTTTATTCAGTTTGTTCTGGAGGCAAGCAGGGAGGAAATGTGCTCAAAATAGCAGGAAGTCTCCAATGAGCCAATCAGGACACATGAGGAGACTATTTGAAAAATACCAGGAAGTTCTAACTGTGCTAAATACACAATGTCCCCTGTAGAACCTTCTTCATATGTTTCTGATTCATGCACGTTACACACCTTGCATATTCCAACAACATTAAGCACTTATTTAATAACAGAATGTGCCCTGAGTTCCATATACCCTATTCACAGTTTAGGCTTGGTTTATACATGCAGCAGAATGAAGTGGAAATGAAACAACATCATTCTGAAAGGAAAGATTGGACTGTATTCTTTTGTACTTCAGGTAGAAAGACTCAGATTGTTTCACTGCCTTTCTGCATATAAATCCCCTGCATATAGAAAATAAGAAGAAGAAGAAGAAGAAGAGTTGGTTCTTATATGCCGCTTTTCCCTGCCCGAAGGAGGCTCAAAGCGGCTTACAGTCGCCTTCCCATTCCTCTCCCCACAACAGACACCCTGTGGGGTGGGTGAGGCTGAGAGAGCCCTGATATCACTGCTCGGTCAGAACAGTTTAATCAGTGCCGTGGCGAGCCCAAGGTCACCCAGCTGGTTGCATGTGGGGGAGTGCAGAATCAAACCCGGCATGCCAGATTAGAAGTCCGCACTCCTAACCACTACACCAAACTGGCTCTCTCTAAGAACTACAAGGTTTAGTTTGAGCTAGTAGCCCTCTTCCTGATATCTTAATTCTTTTCTTGTTGGGAGTTTTGGGGAAGAAAATATTCAAAAATCCTCTTCCATTTTCTGCCTGAGTTCTTTCAGTCCCTCCTACCACCTCAAAGTTCTACTGGGTTGTTCTGCCACACAAACTTGATCAGAGGCACACCATTTTAAGCCCAAGGAAGTCAGGGAGCTGAGAAGAATGTAATTCTATTTAAAATTGCAATGAGTCATCTGAGCCCACATCATGGTTACCATTCTTGACATGCCTGATTATTTCAAAGCTATCTTAATACTTTGATTTATATAATATTTTAAATCAATGTCTCCCATGTTTATTTCCTGGTTTGTATAATTTCTCTAAGGTCAGTAACAGATACTGCAAGAAGAGCCGCTAATAGTCTAGTCTTCTGATCATTATGGTATACAAGCTTGCTTGTATGCCCTGAGATAGAAAGAGAATCAGTCCATAAAAGAACTGAGCTGTTCTTTGGCATGTATGTGTCCCCCAGAATGGAGAGATCCCTGCATGCTCAAATCTGTAATCAATACTACTGTCCAAATGATACCCAGTGGACAGCCAAACATTTTAGATGGTCTTTGGGCAAAGGACAAGGCAACCAATAAACTCACTGTGCCACAAAAACACAAACGTTTCACAAATGTATGCTTCAAATACTAGACTTCTCCAAGCCTAAACTGTTTCTTTTTAAACATTTCTATTAAATATTGGTAGGATTGTTGTACACATCCGTTTTCTGCACACCCACATACACACAAAAATGGGAAAGCTAATTGCTCTGTACCATTGGGAATATTTTTTAAAAAGAGAAATAGGATTGAATTTACTGGAAGAGGTTTAACCTTTCAGCAGCCAGAATTGGTAAACAAGATTGCCCGTTGTATTTTTATGTTATTAACTTATTTGTGCCTTTAGACAATTATTAGATTCAGTTTGGGAAACAAATATTTCTAACTAATGACTAGAGGGAGTAAATTACATGGATAATTTGTAACTAGAGCTCAGGTAATTGAAAAAGATTGCAATGGAAAGGTTTTTTTATTTTGCATTTATTAAAATATACAGTTCTGGGCTGAATTACTATATAATTTGGCAGGCAATTGGTTCTGGCATTGAAATGGCTCAATTCTGCCAGATTGCAAATATAAAAATATACATTGGGAGTCTGAGGGAAACAATGTTTCTGTTCCCTTTTAGTACTGAAAATAATATATTTACATTTTTTAAAAAGAGAGAGCAAAGCATAAGACATTTCTTATTCTTATGTATCACATATTCTTCTTTAACCTAAAACCAAGGGAAACCATTAACTCTAATCATTTGATACAAAACCTATAACTCTTTATGTAACAGTGTAGAGCATAACCCAGACCTCCCCCAAATTAAATCTGAAGCTTCTTGTCTTAATTAATTTGGCATACAATCTTTGAACATTGGAAGGAATCACATTTTCATGTTGGTCCTTTTAGCAGGAGATTTATTATGCACAGGAGAAATGCCAGATATGTTATGCAAACTGCATGCATTGGGGAAAATGACAAGAACCTCTTTAGTACAAAATCAGTTGCAAAATCTTTACCTGTTTGGAAAAAAATCATCTACTCAACTTCACATGCATAAAACAGATCAGTTACATCACTTATTTTAAACTGTTCAAAGTACAGCCCTGAGTTCCCAGCTAAGCTTCTTCTTTAGCCTGTTGTCAAGAGTGTCCTTTTATCTGCTGCCTGTTCCTCTTTCTTCACCCTCCCATTATCTGCCCATTGGGTTCCTCCCCTGTCTGTCTGGCCTGGGGAACTTCTATTGGTCCAGATGGTACTCTCTCTCCCTGTCCTTCCTTCCCTCTGACACTCTTGAGCTCTCCCCAATGAACGATGGGTTAAGGATGGTGGAGGTTCTGGTTCTATCTCTGTTTGCCTCTCTCCCTGTCTGCTGCACTGTCTACCACAAGTGGTGCTGGGTCTAACTTCCGAGGTTCCTGCCCTGTTACTGGGAGAAGGCCCGCAAATTGGGGCAGGTCCATCTGTTTTTTCAGGGGAGAGGGTGACCTTTCTCCTCCTCCTGGCTTCCTCCCTTCTCCTTGCCAGGAGACCAATAGATGGTAGGGCTGCATCACAATTCTGTGGGTCTTCAGAATAACCAGAACACTTTAAAGGTTCTTTAAAGAACCTTTAAAGGTTCTTAACCCTACTTTGACAGCGATGCTCCCATCAACTTTGATAGCTGTTAAAACTGCAAAAGAAGGCACTGACTCACTGTGGCCACTCACTGACGGGCAGAGAAGCTGGTGCCAAAGGAAGGGTGCAAGAAAATGACGTGCAGCAGCATGTCAAGGCATCTGGATGCAGGGGTATCAGCGGGGTGCGGCGAAGAGGCAGGCTGTTATATAGTCCAAGTGCACTGGCCTGGCCTCTTTTGCCCAAAGCTGCAATGACGGAAGGTTTCCCTCCCTCCCATTCTGATTCTTGTTAATCATAATAAGTGGTTCAGTTTGAAAGGCTAAACATTGCATTTTGTATTTTGCTGTTTTGCTATTGTCACAGCTTCAAAAATCTATGGGTTTTTTAAAAAATCCTTGTATTTTAAACTGAATTGCTGTAGTGTTTTATTGCTTGTATTGTGCCCTGCAGTGTGCCCTAGTGTGGGAAAGTGATGTATAACTTTTTTAAAGGAATGATTTGCATTTTATTTTGGTAGCAATGTCATTTCTGGGTTGCACTGAACCAAAAGGCTTTTTGGATTAGCATGCAGGCATAATATGCCTATTGTAATGTTCCTTGTGCTTCCCTCTCACGTTGTGCAAGCCTTGATATGTTCTGGTCTGCCATTAGAAATCCCCCCCAATCCAATTTTTAATATTTATGAACAGCATAATTGCCATACTCTTAACACCCATCATTAAACGTATAGGGCATTTCCTTTTTAAAATTTCTAGCAATCAAAGTATCTTTCCACTTTCTATCTGTTCTGGAAGTACTCTTAACGATTTCGATATGCGCATCAGTGAGAGAGCAAGTGATGCCTAAGCATTTCCTCTCTTACCTCTTGACAACTGAAAAACAAAAATTACCCTTTTAAAACATCGATCACATCTCACATGCAGCAGTCCCTTCTCTAATTCGAAAGCTATAAATAAAGCCCACACTCAAGAACTGAGCACCTCCAAATCTGATGATGAGGTCACAATGAATTCCAGGCAATACATCTGGAAGAACCCTTTAATGCTATCAACTGGCTCTTGTTACTTTATTGGAAAGCCTATAAATATGCACACAATTGTACAGGTACTCAGATGAGAAAAAGACCTGCTGAGAAATATATTTTAAAATCTTTGGCATTGAAAAGGTTTGAGAAGAGCTGAACATTGGTACGTTTTCCTCCAGAGAACAAATCTATCAGGACTTAATTGTGAACCTTGATTCTTTTAATTAAAAGTAACTAACTACTAACATAAGGGGCCATTCCGCACGACTTTAATATAGCACTAGTCTTGCATTTTGTTTTCGCCACTATACTACGTTCCGCATGACGTCGTGAGCAATCTGCAACACTCCTGCAACACTAGCACCAAAATCACTTCATTGTAGCGATTTCCAGGGAATTGGGAAAGGTGGATTCACCCTCAGAAAATCGCTACACTCTTGCCAACAACCTGCAAAACTTGCGGAAAAGACATGTGCGTTCTCAATGTAGCGGTTGCAACAAAGTCCCTCCCCCTGGCTCTCTCCTCCAAACCTCCAGCGAAGCGATCGCCATTTTTTTTCCTCAGAGCGAGTGGGGAAAGCAATGAACCAGTGAGGCTTCATTCACCCAGCGAGGCTTCTCCGGCTACAGTCCCTCCATAGAAGTGCTTTAAAGCTCCCCTAAGTCCCCAAGCACAACACAGCCCCGTGTTCACCAGTTCCCTTTAATTTCGGCCAAAAATCGCACCCATGTGGGGGGGGGGATTTTTTTTTCCACTCAGGGGAGCATGGTAACAATGAATCACCAGCTCACACACCAGCTAGATGGGTCTCTAGGTTGTGAAGAATCAAGGCATATTCGTTGAAACATGTGTGTGTGTGTTTTTAACTGTGCTTAAAGGGAAAGGGGCTTTTTGAAAGCATGATAACAACTGCTCATTGGCTGTTCCATTTGATTGAAGACCTGGGGCGGGAACAAGCAAAGAAAAAAATCGCTTCCTTTCTAGCGATCCCTGCGAGACCGGAAACCTGTGGGGAATGAATGAAACGCTACTGGATTTCACTACAAGTGAAGGTATGTGGAACGCCGAGATTCCACTATTTAAAATAGCGTTTCCGCTTTATGAAAGCAATTGGCAACATTGGTTCTTGTGCGGAATGGCCCAAGGAACTGATTTGGATAGCCCAGACATTCCTGTTCCTGTCAAATCTCAGAAACTAAGCAGGATTTACCCTGGCTAGTGCTTGGATGGGAGACCTCCAAAGAGTTGAGTGGTAGTTCTTCCATAGAACACTAGGAACCATGATGTAGAGGTAGGAAATAGCAAACCACCTCTGAACTTCCCTTGCCTGGCTGCCAGACAACTCTTAGTTCTCCAGTCTATTCTACACACGCCATAGGATAAATAAATAATAACTAACCTAAACTGAAATTCCTAAGCTTGGATTTTTTAGCTTTCTAAATGTGCTGCAGACCTTATGATTAGTGCCAGTGATCCCCAAAGCATACTGTTTTGATAACCAATTCCGCATGGACAACCTTTTCTCTATTTTTATTTTGTGATACAGATAGCTCCTTGGTATGTGATGAGGTCTGATCTGTGCCCAGTTTAAACACTGCATGCACTGAATTCCTTGTTTAAACAGGGCTGCTTGCACATACATTGTAAGCACACCAATGCAATGGCTGCACAGTTTACAGACTTCTCATGTGCCAATATTCCACAGAAAGCTGGACATGTCCAATGTCACACTAAGTTCTTCAGACATACTGCCTTGCATCAAAATTTTAGAGTTGCAACAGAAGGAGGTAAGATTATTGCAAAGAACAGGCATATTAAACACCAGGAAGTTATTCCTTGACATGTGTCTGGATCTGTTGACCCCTGTCAAGTCCCAATCCATGCATAATATATAGGACAATTTAATACTTCTGATGGACAGCCACTCAGACCCCCCCACCCAGATACATTTGCCAGTTGTTTGGAAGCCATAGCTGGATGGTTAGAGCAAAGTCGCCTGAAACTCAATCCCTCCAAGACAGAGGTCCTGTGGCTGGGCAGGAAGCCAACAGATCAGGAAGCATGCTTAACCACACTGGCTGGGGTGCAACTTAACATATCACCTATGGTCAAGAATTTGTGTGTGATCTTGGATGCCTCCTTATCAAGAATATCCCGTGTGTCATTTTTCCACCTGCACCAAGCGAGGCTACTAGCAAAAAGCTACTAGCATTTTTCCACCTGCACCAAGCGAGGCTACTGTCCTTGGATTTCTTGGCTATGGTCATCCATGCAACAGTCACCTCCAGATTGGACTTCTGTAACTCGCTCTACATGTGCCTGCACTTGTCCCTGACCTGGCAACCAATGTAGCTGCTAGGGTCCTCACAGAAACAGCTTGGAGACCTATGTCCAGCCTGTGTTGAAGCAACTGCATGGTTGCCAGTTGCAGACTGGATCAGGTTCATGGTTTTGGGGTTAACCTTTAAGGTCATCTGTGGTCTGGGCCTCAAATATCTGTGGAACTGACTTTCTCCTTATGCACTCTGCAGGGCACTTCACTCTGTAGGGATGAATCTGATGGATATTCCATCTTATCTCCTTAGAGTCAAGGCAGCTAACTAAGCAACAAGCTGAAAACACATAAAAAAACAATACAACCGTCTATCAACAAGATAAATAGGCAGCACACAAAACATGGCCAAATCTGCTGAAACAGTTTACCCTTCACCAAATATCCTCTGAAGAGAAACCATGTGAAACACCTCCTGACTGCTCACTATACCCACTCTGCTAAGCCATTCCAAAGGATTGAATGTACCATCCAAAAATGGCAATGCCCATGAACTGACCATTGCTAGATGAATAACCATTTTTGTTATATGATAGCCTCACATCCATTTGAGTTCAGTGAGTTAAATGTAAAAGTTACATCATATGTTCATGCCTTTGGGAAGATGAAAATATTCTTTTTTAAAAATCATTTTATAGTCTTCAGGATTTAAACAAAAGCTAAAGCAGTGAGCATATTGCTTTTCCTCCTTGGACAAATGGAAGAAATATACCCTTGCTGCCCCTAAATATATATTTTTATGAGTCTAACAGATGCACTATTGCCCACTGCAAGTCCTCTTTAAAAGTAGTCGATTCTGTTTGGTCTAATCAACGCACAGCATGAACTGGATCACCAAGGGATTGACAAGAGTCAGGAACAGCATTTAGCACTTTGCTGACCTTGAGTCCACCTTTTCAAAACTCCTTCTGGAACCAAGATTTTTTTCCAGCCATTTTCAAGTGATTTTTTCCACCTCCTCCTGAGAATAAAACACTTGATTGACCACTAATGTTAAAGCTAAATTCTCTCACAGGGAAGAAAAAAAGGATTGCTAATAGTACTAAGTGAAGAAATATTCATAAACTTTATCACTGGGCATTAAAAATGCTTTAGCACATTTTAGTGTACAGTATATTATTACTTTCAGATAATATTTTCCCTTAACTGAAAACCTGATCTTTGCATACAAAAAATAAAAATAAGGTACACAGGGAAATGTTGCAACTCCTGAAACTATGGCTATAAGAAACTATGGCTATAAGATATGTTATTTTCCTCATTCACCCTCTAATGAAGTATAAAATGTAATAATAACATGATAAAGGATAAACTTTTGTGGAATAGATTCAAAGCATTTGCAAGAACAAAAGGGAGAATTGTGTCCAAGAAGTCATCCTTTATGTTCAGACTGTGAAGGCATCCGTTGGAAAGAAGATGAAGTATTGCACATCTGCAGAATGTAAAAAAAGAGCACTTTTTGGCAACTTGGATTCCAACCTCCCAACACAATAAGCAGCTTTATGTATATGAATATTTAGAAGGTACAGTTTCTCTGGCTTCAATTCAGCAGTGACCCATTCATTTAGCACTGAATTTGACCAAGAGACTCTCTATCTAATTAATGGATCCTTTCTAGTCCCTTTTGGCTGTCTTTCCCATCATAAAGAGGCATAAACTAGCAAGATCTGGACACATGAGAATGAATACCTAGACCATAAAGAGTTCTTCTGGTAGGGAAAAATACTGGGGCAATAATTCTAAACTCCTATTTTTTGCACTATAGGGTACATTCCAAGGTTATGGTCCCAAAATGACTAGGCTTTGCTTATCTTTCATTCATAGAAAAGAGTCATTCATGACAACTCAATTACATTTTTAAGTTAATTTCTCTGATATTAATAACATTTTTTTCAGGAATTCTTTTGCCCCAGTCTTGTACACAAGAATTCTCAGCGACATTAAGGAAGACTAGTAGCAAGTGTCTAAATTTGTTTGGTCAATACTCATACCTGATACTCATACTTCACACAAAACTGTTCTTGAAGACTATATAAAGGCCTCAACTAATTCAGAGCTTAGCAGCCTACTACAAGCACCCTGACCAGGTTTTTAATACTTTCAGTTTCCTGTAGTGCTCTGAACACTTGTTAAACCATTTTGTTTGTGTCATATGAAAAAATGCCCACAACAAAATGTTGTCAGAGAGAGAGAGAGAGAGAGAGAGAGAGAGTTGTCCTGGTTAAGTCAGGACACACTATGCAATACAGCAATTATGTTCTCCCAGTCATTTGAGATCCAATGTAGGGAATAACACAGAAAAAGAAGATATAATAAACTGCTTGGTATCTAGATGTAATTACAAACCATGGTTTGCCACTACATAAGCAAGACTTGAAGGCGTATTGTACTCCTTTGTATGATCCCTGCTCCGTCGTCCCCAAAAAGATAATCCAATTAGTTGTGTCCTTTGTAAGAGAATGCCATGTCTTAAAGTTACATCAAAATCCACCCAGCAAGCCATGCTTTCAAACTGGGAACACATCACACTTTGAATGCAAAAGCAGAAATAAAGAACTGGATTGGGTATATAGGGGAAAGAGGGAGATAACAGTTGGGAATCATTCAGACACGTCCCAAAGCTCTTTTCAGGCATGTTCAATGGTAACAAACTATGGTTTAACAAGCTGCTAATCTTCATATAAAAATATTACACTGGAATTTACCAGACTTACTCTAAGATTTAGCTTACTCCAACAATTTATATGATAAAGGAGCCATATATGTTTCAAAACACTTTCAAAACTCCCAAAATACTATCTTGAATTGGTTGGTTTGATAGTGACAAAACCAGCTTGCAGTTCTTTTGATTTGTGTAATCATCAGCATTAGTGATCTTCCAAATTGGCAGCTAATTTAAAGACTCAGAAAATTTACATGTGTGTAAGATTATTAAATTGAATAGACACCATGCTTTTCTTTCTTTTAAATGTTATTACTTTTGAAACATATATACATATCGGCTCTAACATTCTAGCAAATGAAAAATTTATGCTGCAGCAATAAAAAATAATCCAGGTTTCTACTCACTATTTAAATATAACACTGATTCACAAAAGAATCCATTAGCAAAATGTTCAACGAGTACAGGAATAAGGCAATAAAAATATGAAAGATTTAAAACTTTCCTGATTTCGTCTATCTTGCAATGCTTAACAAACACTGTTTCCTCTCATGATACTAATACAGAAGACAGAAGTCCAATTTTTCATATCTGACATAATTGGAATTTTGTAGATGACTAGTTTTACGAAATTAGTGTTTTGTCTACCAAAATGGTGTAATTTAAGTATACAGTTTATACACATCTTAAATCCTAAACAATTTGATTTAAAAATCCATTGAAGAAAGGAAAACAGATAAAGTTCTATTATAGTGAAATAACAACTCTTTCCAGAGTTACTATCAACAGCCACACAGCATATAGAGAAGCTACTGGGAGTTCTGAAGTAGCCACATTCGTTATGTTCAGCTAGATTGCCAGTCTCACAGGGAATTAATATGACCTAAATAGAATATTTAGTGGATCAGTCTAACTTTGAGAGACAACATAGCAGTAGATCTCAAAAACTTTTTTATTAATCTATGTGAACTTTCAAAAAACACAAATTTCTTAAATTTCCTTCATAGCTCAGTTCAAATATCACAAGAACCATGATTTGTTTCAATCAACATGTTAATTAAGCTATGGTTGGTTTGATCATCTGAATTCTTGTATTTCCACTAACTACAGTTAAGTAATATGTCCAGAGGAGGGCAATGAAAATGGTGAGGTGTTTGGAGACCAAGACATATGAGGAAAGGTTGAGAGAGCTTGGTCTGTTTAGCCTGGAAAGAAGACAACTAACAGGTGATATGATAGCCATCTTTGAGTACTTGAAGGCTGTCACATAAAGGATGGAGCATAGTTGTTTTCTGTTGCCCCAGAGGGTAGGACCAGAACCAATGGGATTTTGGGCTAAACATTCAGAAGAAGTTCCTGACAGAGAGATTCCTCAGTGGAACAGGTTTCCTTGGGAGGTGGTGGGTTCTCCTTCCTTGGATGTTTTTAAGTGGAGGCTAGATAGCCACCACACAGAAATTCTGATTCTGTGAATTTAGGCAGATTATAGTGGCTGGAAAGAAGGGATTGTGCCCATGCTTGACTCTTGTGGCCCTTTCTTACATGACCAGGGAAATGCTGATGGCCACTTTGGACTCAGACTGGCCATGGATTCTGGGGTGAGGATTTGGGGGGGGGCATCATATGAACATGGAATTGGATTCACTGTTGTGGGCAGATAATTTGTGAATTTCCTGCATTCTGCAGAGGGTTAGACTAGATTAGCCTGGAGGTCCCTTCCAGCTCTATGATTCTAGGGTACATCAAACCAGTATCTGAAAGCCTGATTTGGTTTATTAATATTAATTAGCTTTAACAATGTTTCAAATGATATGCATATGCAAATATATGCATACTAGCTTGTTCCCTGGTGATCTGTAGTGTGCATGATCCAAAAACATATGAAGAAGGTCCTACAGTGGGCATTGATGTGAATTAAGCATATTTTGATTACGAACTTCATGATATTTTTCAAATAGTCTCCTCCTGTGTCCTTATTGGCTCCTTTGAGCACATTTCATATTCAACATATAATTCAAAGTGTTTATGCCTAAATAAAACCTTTTTGTTTCCCCCTATGTTAGTGCTACATTTTCAGAAACAAAGTTCTCTTAAGAACTGTTGTCACACTACAAAGCAAACTCGTAAGAGTTTTGTTCAGGGCCTATATCAGCGTACCTTTTGGTGCAGTAGCTGATACAATGCTGGACTTCACACAAGTCCCTCTTCTACTGACACTTCCACATACATGCTTCAACCACCACTTTTCTGTCTTTCCCTTGCCGGTTCTCTTGCAAATATGTTAAAAGCCATGCTCTTGTCTGCTTGTGGAGTCCAGAGCGAGCTGGGGGGGGGGGTCATGTAGCTGGTCACAGTGTTCATGGTTCATGGCTGAATCACAAACCAAACTACGAATCAACCAAACTGATATGCCCGTTCACGAAACAAGTCATTTGTATAGGTTTGTGAGCTATTTAATATTTAAACCCTTGCTTTCTGCCCCTACTGCCTGCCTTTCAAAGTGGTGGGGAACAAAACAAATAGTGCCATTTTGTTGGGATGTGCAAGATTTGTAGCGTGGATGACTCAAGAGGATATGAAGATGGGCATCGGGGAATATATGTAATCAGCATATTTAGATAGGAACTTCCTAATATTTTTCAAGTAATCTCCTCCATTATCCTGATTGGTTCATTGGTAAGGTAACCAGATTTCAACATTGGTAAAGCGGGACACCATTGACTAGGGGGGTTCTTGATTAGAAATTTGGTCTATATGGAGCAACAAAAAGTTTCATAGAACACATAGAATGCAAAAATAGTATTATATATATATATTTTAATTTCAACATAAGTACAATTAAGTGCCCCTAGACGTCCCTCCAAAAGTGGGACAATCTGGTCACCTTATTCATTGGAGACTTCCTGCTTTTTTTGAGCGCACATCCTCCCTGTTTGCCTTCAGATGAAGAAGAACACTGTTAGTCAGGTGGTTAGAAATATCACCCTCCTCTCTCTTCAGAAAGCTGTTTCTCTTCACAATAAAATTATTTATTTTGCCATGGACAGCAGAAAGGAAAGAGTGAAATGCCCTCCTGGAAGGTACTTCTACTCTTCTTGTTTGCTGGCCACAGTGGGCCATGGCCAGAAGAAAGGTGGGAGGGAAGATGTCTCAAAAAGGAACTATACCCTTTCCTTTCTGCTGGCAACAGCCAGCCACAGTCAGCAGAAAAATTTGGGGAAAGATCCCCTGGGAAGGAACATTACCTTCCATTTAAACCTTCCTTTCTGCTCCCCATCTTTTTATGACAATAGAAAGAAGGGCCAGACAAATATCTAGTCAATGAGGCTTACTCACAGGAAAGTTTGACATGGGAACATTCCACAAGTAATCCAGCTGCCTGTATCTCCAAGTGATACAGTCCCAGGGTGGTCAGATAGCACACAATATAGCTAGTTAGTAAAGATAAAACAGGTATCAAACTATTTAGGGCCTGGATAGAAGACTTCCAAAGAACTCTATATACACCAGCTTGAGTTCCATAATGAAAGATATATATTTAATAGATATATTCTCCACATTTTTTCCAACTCAAGAAAGGTCGAATAAAAGGAGAATTTTCAGTAGCATGAACATTAAAGAGGAGGTTGTTACTCAGATGGTGTTGCAGGAATCCCGTGGAGTTGATTTTTTAAAAATGTATAATATACTACCACTAGAACTTCAATTACAATTGTTTATAGTACTGCTATTTCAAAAATACCATATGTTCGAGTAATTAGAAGCTGCATTGTAGAAAAGGTCAGAATTAATGTTGCACTTCTTCATAGTAAAATTGGTAGCTCAGAGGAAAAGAGGAGGTACTTCAAACTAGGAGTGTTTTTTTTCTCCTCCCCTTAATTTCCCCCCCTCCCTTGATTAGATGCAAAGTCATCTCATATTCTCCAGCTGTGCTGATTTAGGGCTGCAGCATATGCCCATTGGCTACACAATAGCTGCATAAGGATGCTTAGAAGTAGATGAGTGTGCTTTCTTACTGCCTGTGGAATCTTTGTAACCACAAATTGACATTTGTGTGTGGTAGTAGTAAGTACACACTGAGCTGGTCACAGGCAAACAGCACACCAAGGATTTTAAAGCAGCCACTCCATGCTGGGTAATCAAGTGGCTCTTAGTGAATATGCATTACCCAAGAATTCATGAAACAATCAGGACTCCATCCATTTTAGCTCTTTAGCTCCAGTAAAGCTAGTGGAAACAAGCCCTACTCTCATTAGTAGGATCAATAACGGAGGATAAATCTTTTTCACAAAGCTCAACGAAAACATTCAGAACATATAACTAAGCAGAATTGGTTCTACAGTTATGTCAGGCAAGACACTTTCAGTGATCCAAAAGAGGCAAGGGCTTTCTCTATATATAGCTTTCTCTATATATAGCTTTCTCTATATATTACAGTGCCAAAAACTGGTTGCCCAAGCAGAAACATGTGAGGATATAAGACTGACTTAGAGCAAGCATGTACCATAAATTTTCCTTTCATTTCCACTTGCACAAGGGTTCTAACAAAAGTGGAAATTCTGTACTATATCCAACCCAATCTAACCAAGATAATGCAAATACATCTCATCTCTTACTTGCATGCATACATACAATTCCACTATGATGACAATTCCATTGGCTTTATGTTTGTTTCCAGGCTCCAATCAACATATTAGTTAAACAAATCAAGCCAAACTGGGGCCAAATTCCTTTCCCAGAATAGACCAACATGCCAACTTTACTCATCACAATCATTTTAATTAAAGACCTCTGACTTATCTGAGATTAGCACCCTTCTCTGTACTTGCCCTACCTTCTGTAATGGCATGCCAAAAGAAGAGTACAGGGTACTCTTCTTTGGTAAGATTTAGGAAATATTGTAAAGATATTTGAGTTCTACAAGCATTGGTAACTGACTGGTTGCGAGGTATGTTTGTTTTTAAAGTGCACCTTGTACTACATTGCATGCCAAGTAGGCAGGCTTGGGCCAAAAGAGCACTCGGATACAGTCTGTGGAATAAACAAGACCACAGATTTATTCATCTACAGGAGCAGGGCACAGCATGGTGAAAGATGTCCTCTTGCAGTCAGTGGACTTCTTGGGCCCAGAAGTCTTCTTGCAGTCAAGGCACATCCTTGATCAGTAAGCAGTAGCATGTGGGACCACCCTGGGGGGAGGGAACAGCAGTTGTTGGGTGTCAGTGGGCATGAGCCACTGAATAGCCACCTTCTGCCATCTGGCACTGAGCACCATCAGGCCTCCCCCACCGAGGCAGTCCTTGCTCAGTGTGTGTCCAACTCTTTAAAGAACCTCCCCATTCTAGGCAATCAGCAGAATGTTTGGCTCTCTGTTCCCAGAGGCCTTCCTGGCTGCTGAGGTCATACTCAGCCCAGTAGTGCCCAGTGCTTCGGCTATCTGAGAACCCTCTGGGAGGTAGCAGTTGTTGGTTGCCATTGGGTGGGAGCCTGTAGGTGGCAATCGTCTGCTACTCAACAGCACAGGCCACCAGGCAGCTTCCAGTGGGGCAGGCCTTGCTCAGAATATGATCGGTCTCTTAAGGTGATAAAGGCCACCTGGAAGAGGAGCCTTGGCATGCATGGAGCCCTTGAAAGTCCCACCCACCTCTTCCCTCATCACTGCAGGGGCCTGGCTAGCCACACCTGGTACTCTGGCAACCCACACCTACACCAGGCTGCTGGTGACCGGATGTTCTGAGTGTTGCTCAAAACAACAAAAATCCTGTGACGATATATCCACCATTTCCAAAAATATGACTAGATCTTGAATTGCAGATCATCTACCAGTCAAATATCCAACAGTGACAATAATTAATAATAATAAGCATTTGCATAATAATTTTAGGATGTCAAGTACTTCACTTCTTATAGTTTTACTACATTCCTGTAAGATAGAGAAGTATAATTATCCCCAGAAAAAAAACTGAGCCTAAGAATGGCTTGCCTGGGCAACCTGATACATTATTGACAGAGACAAGTTTGGTATTAGACAGTTCCTAATTTGTATCTTAGTCATCTTTTAGAAACTAAGTTCTAGTATATTAAGTTTAATAGTTCCATTCTTCTAGTTTGGACCACAAATTTGCAACCGCATTACACACACTCATCGCATTTGTAATTTTTTTAAAAGTTAGGACAATATATCTGGGTGGCAACATAAGACTGGATCCTATAAAGGTTGCCAACCAGTGGGAATAGAAGACGAGTGGGGACAGGGGGACTGATGTTGTGCCATGACATAACTTCAGACTTGGTGAATATACAAAAGTGGCATCAACTTGATGTCCTAGGATATGCTCAAAATGCAATATCACTTCTAAGGAATATGTGGAGGTGACATTACCACACAGATGCAATGCCAGTTATCACAACTATTTTCACATTGCCTCCCTGCAAGTAGTAATAGGCAGAACAGACAGAGGACATGAGTTCTCCTTCCACTCTATACATATCCTCCTAGTGGAAATAGAATTTTTCTCTAATTACTCATCAATCTTCATACCAGAAGATGTCTTGAGTTCATCAGCACAGAGTAAATGTCGTTGGAACCACTGAGTGGAGCTGCATGTCAGCCCCAGACTCCTGATGATGAAGCCTGAGGCTATCATGCCCTCTAGCATCCTTTAGCACTAAGACACTGAAAAAACCTTCAGTGACATCAAACCTTTCTAGGAATCAGAATTTCCTTGGATGTGACATCATGCTATCACTGATGCACTCCACCATGTTCTCCTCAGATTCCAGGCCATCCCTCGAAACCTTATATTAGACAGCAGCCAATTGACTCATCTGCAATTGTAAGAGCCCCATTTCACTCCATCCATCCATCCATCCATCCATCCCTATCTATCTATCTATCTATCTATCTATCTATCTATCTATCTATCTATCTATCTATCTATCTATCTATCTATCTATCTATCTATCTATCTATCTATCTATCTATCTATCTATCTATCTATCTATCTATCTATCTATCTATCTATTATATTTATTATATTTTTATACCACCCTCCCCTGAGGCTTAGGGCAGTTTACATGGAAATAGATAAAAACAGTACAAATAACACGATAAAGTGAACAATAGCAATGCAGTCATAAAAGCAGAACAATCTAATAAAAGAACAAACATGGTGAGAACATCCATTTAATATCCAGCAACAGGGAAAGGAAAAGAGAGACTGTTTATCATTCAAAATCCTTAACTAATGATACACATTTTTACAGAACTGACTTTTCATGACAGCATGACTTCTTCTCCAAAGAAAGTTACCGCCACAATAGAAAGTTACCACTGTGATCTGTCACAGTGCTGGCAATCAATTATGGGTCAGTGTGAAATTGTTTCCATGCCAGCTTCTCCATGTTGCCTCCAAGAACTAGGTCTGTATAACATCAATGTCAACAACTCATAATATAAAATAAGTAATTCTGAGGGAAATTATTTGGGACCTGTGAAGTCATCCCCCTTAGCAGGCCATAGTACCTTTTGACTTACAAGCAGGAGTGGATGGGCATTGAAGTATAAACATTTATGTTCTATTCAGATATTAGAAGATATGTTACTTTGAGTAGCTCAGCCAACAATTATTACAGGGAGCTCAAGGTTATTTCCTTGATTCTCCTTTTCTCATTTTTATCCTCACAACAACACTGTGTGATAGGTTAGGTCAGAAGAGAAGGATTGGCCCAAGGTGACCGCTGGTTAGCAGGGACTTGAACTTGAGTCTCCTCAGACCAATTCCAACTCCCTAACTGACTGCCACATTGGCTCTTAAGACATATTAGTACAGTTTCTTTATGAATTTGTGACACTGAAGTCAAATGAATGCCATGTGCAAAAGAATTCTGCTCACATCGTTATTAAAATGCACCTTTACTGAAGGCATTACAAAGGCATGGATCCACCACCTGTTCTCCTTTTATAAGGGTAAACCTTAATATTCAGCCCAGTGGCAGAAACTTAGTCCCAGTGAGCCAAGAGGCCTTCATAAACCCTCTGGCAAACAATTTAATGATTTCATTTACCCTTTAAACTAAGTGACCAATCACTGCTGATTCCTTTGTTATTCATTGTAATAACACTGATCGTGATGAACACTGTTAGTATTAATATGGATGTAATATATATCCTTTTAATTATAGAACAAGAAAATCCAATTAGCCCCTTGCCTCATCAAAGTTCCTTCCTAACCATTACTATTTAAACACACAGTATGAAACATTTAAACAAAAGATTTGTGCGCTGCAGAAGGGGCTATATCTCTAATGGTATTAACCTTCCTTTCCCTTGTATATTTTGAAAGTTTCTCAAATGCTCAGAGCTATTTGGATTGGGTATGGTATCATGAAGGAAGATGCCAATGTTAATTATCACCTGGATAATATAATGCTATCCAAACTAGGAGCCTTTGTATGTGAGGAGTTAAGGAAGGCAATGAAGATACTCCAAAGATACTCCAAAGTAAAGGGTAAAAGAAGAAAGTAGCCATGCTAATGATCAGTCATTCTCAGGAGAATCCAGAAAAGGCTATGGTATTTCAGCAGAATAGGGTGAGATTCAGATGATAGTTATGGAGAACTTAATGCTAGAGTTTTGACACAGTATTGAAGGCATTTGAAAGAGAAGTTGCTGCTAAAGCGGAAAGTGTTTAAGAATAAACTCTGGCCCAGGCTTTCTCAACCAGGGTTTCATGAAACCTGGGGTTTCTGGGCAGTCCTGGAAGGATTTTTTGAACGGGTGAAAGTTAATTAATGTTTAATATTTTTTTAAAAAAAAATGTTAAACAATTATCAGGTGATATGTCCATATATGGTTATGTCAACCCACCCCTCCCAAAATAGCCAGTGATGGGCCTGGATGTGTGCAAAGGGGAGAGGCCCTGGGTGGCCATGCAGAGTAACCATACTCTGCAAGATTGCATCACTTCTGGAGTTTTTCTAAGCATGAAGAAGGTTTCAGGGAAAGAACGTTTCAGAGAAAGGCTGTTCTAGCCTAAGGGGTCTGAACTGGGCTCTGACTGTTCAGGACTGTGATAGCATAAGACACCACAGCTCAATCCAGAAATAATGGTGCCAGGGCTCCAAGACTTTCCCCATTGCAGCACTACGGCAATATACACATGGACAGAACTGCCAGCCCATGGTCAGCTGCATGTTCAAATACTTTTATTTTTTGCTCAAGGGGTAAGGTTAAAAAAGAGGATTAAAAAGATCCTTGCCCCCTGCTGATCTTCCCAGCCTGCAGTCTCAGGAGCTACATGTTTTAATAAAAATATTATTTTTACTTGAGGCAAAGGCCGTTGTATCCAGGAATACAACGGGCTCTAGAGCTTGGCAGTGGGAAGGGGAGCAGTTATCCAGTCTGTAAGGGCATGGGGTTGAATATGTGTTTTGTGTGGGAGGTTGTGGTAGCATGGAAACAAATGAGGGCATAGGTGTGGAGATATGGGTGTCAAGAACCTGTGGTATGGAATGTTCATTGAGTATGGGAGAGGACTGACCTTTGGGAATTGTGACATAGCGGTTAAAGATGAACTTTCCAGAGCCACGTCTTCAGATATGTGAAGGGGAAATCAGACTCAAGGCTCTTTTTAGGGGGAGATTATATGGCAACCAATTCCTCCCAGTTCTGCATTCAACATCATTTCACTTCTTGTCCCCCTGCCCTAATACACATGGGGTAGTCACAGTACACAGGTGTCTACCCTGCTTCTTCTGTCTCCATTTTTTTACTGATGATAAAATGTTATGTGCCCACATGCTTCTTTCATGGTTGCTCCTTAGAAGAAGAAGAGCTGGATTTTTGTACCCTGCTGTTTACTACCCAAAGGAGTCTCAAAGTGGTTTACAAACATCTTTTCGTCTCCCCACAGTAGACAACCTGTGAGGGATGTGGGGCTGTGAGAGGTATGAGATAACTGGGAATGGGCCACAGTAACCCAGCAGGCTTCAGGTGTCTCAAAGCAGTTTCCAATCGCCTTCCCTTCCTCTCCTTTTTGTGTCTGATTATCACTGAACAAATGAAAATGAAGTTCAGTAAAATTGTTGCTCCCATCTCTACTACCTGTGTAAATTATAGCACAATCCTAAACAGATTTACACGCTTCTAACACCCACTGCATCCGGCCCTCTCAATTCCTGGCAAATAGATGGAGGAGAAATGGAGGTAGTGACAGATTTTATTTTCCTGGACTCCAAGGTGGGGACTGTTGCAAAGAAATTAAAAGACGCCCACTCCTGGGGAGGAAAGCTATGGCAAATTTAGACAGCATCCTAAAAAGCAGAGACATCACCCTGCCAACTAAAGTGCGTTTAGTCAAGGCTATGGTATTCCCAGTTGTAATGTATGGCTGTGGAAATTGGACCATAAGGAAGGCCGAGCATCAAAGAATTGAGGCTTTTGAACTCTGGTGCTGGAGAAGACTCTTGCGAGTCCCTTGGACTGCAAGGTGAACAAACCGGTCAGTCCTAGAGGAGATCAGCCCTGACTGCTCCTTAGAAGGCCACATCCTGAAGATGAAACTCAAATACTTTGGCCACCTCATGAGAAGGAAGGAGTCCCTGGAGAAGAGCCTAATGCTGGGAGCGATTGAGGGCAAAAGAAGAAGGGGACAACAGAGATTGAGGTGGCTGGATGGAGTCACTGAAGCAGTAGGTGCAAACTTAAATGGGCTCCGGGGAATGGTAGAGGACAGGAAGGCCTAGAGAATCATTTTCCATGGGGTCGCGATGGGTCAGACATGACTTCACACCTAACAACAACAACAAACACCCACTGAATTTAGAAAGATGGAAGTGTGCTTGGGATTGCAATGTTAGCAGAAATAACTGAAAGTGATGTGCAATAACTGACCCATAACAAAAATTTCCCCATGTCTAAGTAATCTGGCAAGAGCTACAGTGTGTTTAATGGGAACAAAGTGTTACCCAAATGGCCCAAAGGAGGAGAAATTAGCTTTAAAAGGGCTGCAGAAAGGAATAACTCAGGGTCTTGGTATGTGTGTACCAGGGTGGATCTTGGTAGAGATACCCCACAATAAAATTAGGGAAAAGGAGAATGAGAAAGTGATTATAAATAAAAACAAATACAAAATAAAACAAGTGAAAATTTAAAGAATATACACTAACCACCTGAGAACATTTTCCATAAGTAATTACACACAGCAAGAGGGTACATTTGATAAAAAGGAAAAGAGAAAAATTCTAAAGTTTTAGGGAAGGGACATATAACATGGAATAAATATGCAAGCTGAGATCAAGAAATAACTTGATTTTGATGTACCTTAGAGAGAAAAGCACTTTAAAGGTATCCTTATTCCTTTTTCATCTTGTTCTTAGTTTTTGAATCATTCTGAAAGATTGCATTGCCATCCCCCCCCTTTCTATTATGTCTCTATAATATCCAAACTGAGGGAGTTACCAGTATCTTTACCAGAATCAGGATAAAATAAAGAGCTCAAGCCAATGAACATACTGAATTTAGCTCAGTGGAAAGTAAATGTATAAAGTCATAACTAGCCATAAAATCAATCCTGGCTTGAATGACTGAAATCTCTCTGGAAAACATTTGGCTTACATTTCCAAGTCATATAAGTGTGAAATAATTCCTGATGATGAATGGTGTTAGAACCTTTAAGGGATACATTTAAGTTTATATGTTTCTAAAGTCCATTAAACTATCACAAGCCTTCCGCTGCTGGGACATCATGGGTTCTAGAAGCATATGGGTCCTAGTTAAGGAATACATTCACATCCACTGCCATTGGAAAAGCAGATGTTATACATCCTTGGTCATTCTCATTTTTCTCCTTCAATAATTTGCTTTGGTATGAGGTTTTCAGTGGATAGGAAGACGCTTTTATTTCCTTTGAAACCCCAGTTAATCTAAAAAGTATTTCATTTCTCTTTTAAACTTCAATAATTAAAGACCATGTCTAATGCATACCAAAATACTTCCAAACTAAGTATGATTATTCTTTCCTGGCTGAATAAAAGCATGTTTTAAAAATAAATCTCATTTACATAGCATCATTTATTATTTGCAAGTGTAAGATATTGAATTGGATCCAAAGGCTGCCTTCTGTTCATAGACGAAACTTGTGTTCATGAAAAATAGATAGGCAGAACCCAAGTGTTAGGAAACCTCTTTCATTATTGAATGGAGTTCTGCCATGGAGAGAGGTCCCCTCTGTGAACGGAACAGTCCTACATGAATGGAAAGAACTTTTGGATCCAACCCCTTGTACTTATCTGTGATAAGGTTTCAATAATTTTAAAAAGCAAATTTTTGAGCTGATTAAGGACTGATTAGCAATAAATCCACATCATTGGTCCATTTATTGTAATTAATTCTGATCATTCCTGTGATTCAGTTCCCTTTAAGCATTCCTTCATTGAGATAGATGCAATGTCTTTCAAATAAACTGATTTCCTATAATTTCATTTCAATACAAGTATTCCACTAAATTCAGTAAATTAGTGATATTTTAAGCCAATTTTTTTTTTTACTGCAAAAGTCAGAATGAAGGCAACATACCTTAGTGATCATAGCCTGTGTAAAACTGATTCCGCACAAGGAATTTGCCCCCAGGACAGCCTATCGTTGCTTGTGGGATTTGGTGCTCTCAAGTGGCTGGTATGAGTTTTCCCCAGATTTGCTCAAAAATGAGGAAAATCGCCAAATCCCGATTTCCCTCTTCTTGCCATACTATGATCCGGGAAGCAAACAGAGGCAAGCCTGCATGGAGGGAGAAATGCATAACAGTCTCGGTAGCATTTTACCCACCCTCGCACCCACCCTCCTCTCTGTTTCCGAATTGAGAATTTTTTTTTTTTTAAATGGCACAGTCTGCGTTGCTGCCGGACCCCAAAGCTACCCTATGTAAAAATAAAGTGTTCTCCTCATTGTGCACTGTAATTTTGGGATAGGGCAGCCAAAACACATTCCTGTTTGTGTTTTCTAGCAGTGAGATGTGAACAGGGAAAGTGGGGGAGGTGACGAAGCAGTGAGTTTTACGCCTCTGTGTGTAATAGGTCTAAGTGATTTGTTGGATGATATCAAATGAACAGCACATCCCTATATTACGAACTATGTGCAAGGAATAGGTTAGATCTCACAAAAGGTTTCTGCATGTGCAATAGTCTGTACTATCTGCCTGTGCTAAGTGAAAGTGATTCATATCCCCACTTTCTCCACATGCTCGTGACATAAAACAAGATATTTCTTCTGCATTTCAAAGCCAAATTAAATGAAACCATGTGAAACACCTGTTGTACCATCAACTGCGCCATATATGCACATTCTTATAGCATTAAAATTAGATTAACGTGCTATGTTCTAGTGTAGCCATTGTACTACAGCTTTCTCAAGCTGAAGTGCTTTCCTCTCTCCTTATGTGTTGCTGGATGCATAGGACCAAAGACCTCCCTATATATTGAAAGAAAATGGTGCATGGTCATACTGTAATCCACAAAATACAAATGAACTTCTATGCATGAGTTTTCTCGGTTTTCTTGTCTGTACTGAGTTTCTTTCTGCAAGGAACAATGGACGCATCCGATGCCAAATTTCAGTCACCCTGCCTTCTTTAATGCTATAGATGACAGAATGGAATGAAGATGTTTTAAATGCATTAAACATCGGCCTTTCTTTTAAAATTACACGACAAAACCTTTTCCAAAGCATTATTTCAATAAACCCTCATTACTCACAGTCCAAAGAAGTTCATTAGGAGAAGATCACTTTGGAAAGAATTCAACTAACTAGCCTTTCTTCTCAGCAGTGAATTACATTAGCTACTTCCTAGTTATTTAAATCTTGAAATAAAAGATGTAAACGCTACAGTGACATCTTAAGATCATTGGCAAGGCAGGTCTTGCCTGCATGGGGGGAAAAATGCCCAGCTGGTCTGGAGATAAAACAGATTGATAATTAGTTGCAAAATGTAACATTTCATCAGGAATATTTTGAATAATCCAATTTATCTTTGTCAGATATGCAGCACATATTTCTTTTTCCTTTGGAGACTCTTTGTTCTTTAACATAATATTATAATTTCAGCCTCCTAATTAACGCTCCAGTCGGTCGGACCTGCCTTGATGTCGTGTTGCCGATCGGCGGCTGATGTTACTGCACAGAGATAAGGTGCGTGCCCTAAGCCACATGCCACCACTAACTACTGTGGTGCCTGCTGCCTTCTTACCATCCTACTGAGGCTTTAACTAGTTTGATATTGATGAGATCAAAGACAGGCAGTTTGAAGGGAGGAGGGTTTCATTCTGCTGGCTAGTTTGAGTGATTGGGGCCAGTGTACAGCAGCTGGGACCACTATTTCTTTGCACTCTCAAAAGCTGAAAGCTGGCTCACTAGTGTGAACTCCTATTGGCTTGGGTTTCTAATTAACTGATAAAAATGCATTGTCCCTCCTTAATGTCTGAACTTAGTCAGGAAGGTAAAGATATCAGACTGCACATCCCTCAGCTGAGCCACTGACTCCCCCAGTGAACAAATGTACCATCTTTTGATGTTCCTGATGGTGCAGTGTTAATTCCCCTCAGTGGCAGCCTGAAGGGTGGAGGTCTACATGGTTTTTACAGGGGGAGACAGCAGTTTTGTTAGAACCAGGGTAGGGGAAAGTTGAAGAAAGTGCCAGCCATTTGAATGACAGAGGAGTGGCTGGAAGCACTTCTTAAAGAGCTGCCAAAACTAGCACCACAGATGTCCCAGTGACACAAGACAGTTAATGCCTCACTTGCTGATCTTCTTTGTCTTCTTATAACTTAACACTTTACATTATTGCTGATTGGAGAAGGGAGGGAAGGAGTTCATTGTATTTCTTTTGGCAAGTTATACCAGACTTAACATTTGCTGTGGGACCTGGAATGCCGCATCCCAAGGCTTGGTTATAAACATGCTAATATTATATTTCACAGATTTGCCAAAAGATTCTGGGTCAATAAAAGTTAATCACAGAAGACACTTCTATATTGCACATTTGTATCAGTTTTATACTTGTGGGATCCCTAAAGTGTCCTGGAAATTATAGCTTGGTCAGGTGTGCTCTCTCTCTCTCTCTCTCTCACACACACACACACACACACACACACACACATCTAAATGAGTTTAGGCTGTGTGTAGATAAATACAGTGGCATGTGTTTTATCATAAACAAAAAGCTAGGGCTCATAGCCCAATTTTGTATTCTAGTTGGTTTTAAAATGTTATTTCTTCAACTTTCACCTTCTGATTGAGTCTCCAGAGAACATGGCCACATCTTGTTGATTTTCCCGTACAGGAATAGCAGCCTATCTGGATCTTAGAGTGAATATGAACTCAATAACATAATGAGCTTTGACTGGCCAACCATTTGCTTGGTGGGTAGAAATAAAACTTTTTTGTGATGGTGAATGTGCTTGAGCTGGAGAGCAAGGATCTAGGAATTCTTGGAGTTTAATGATGCCAAGAAGAAGAACTGGTTTTTGTACCTTGCTTTTTACTACCCAAAGGAGTCTCAAGGCATCTTACAATTGCCTATCCTTCCTCTCCCCATAACAGACACCCTGTGAGGTAGAATCATAGAGTTGGAAGGGATCATACAGGCTATCTAATCCAACCCCATGCTAAATGTAGGTTCAGCCTAAAGCATCCACAATATGTATTTGTCCAACCACTGCTTGAAAACTACCACTGATTGGGAGCTCACCACCCCCTTAGGCAGCCTATTCAACTGCTGAACTACTCTGACTGTGGGAAAAAATATTCCTGAGAGCCAGCTTGGGGTAGTGGTTAGGAGTGCGGACTTCTAATCTGGCGAGCTGGGTTTGATTCTGCGCCACATGCGGCCAGCTGGGTGACCTTGGGTTCGCCACAGGACTGATAAAGCTGTTCTGACCGAGCAATAATATCAGGGCTCTCTCAGCCTTCCCTACCTCACAGGTTGTCTGTTGTGGGGAGAGGAAAAAGAAGGCGACTGTAAGCCTCTTTGAGACTGGGTAGAGAAAAGTTACTTATAGGAATCACGTCTTCGTCTTCTTCTTCTTCGTCGTCTTCTTCTTCTAATATTTAGCCATTACGATTCTTCATACATTTTAAACCCATTACCGCAGGTCCTAGCCTCTGTTGCCAACTGGAACCATTCTCTGCCATCCTCCAACCTTTCATACAGCAATCAGGTCCCCTCTCAATCTCCTCTTTTCCAGGCTGAATATCCCCAAGTCCCTCAGCCTTTCCTCATGGGGCTTGGTCCCCAGGCTCTGGATCATCCTTACTGCTCTCCTCTGCACCCTCTCAATTTTGTCCATGTCCTTTTTGAGGTGAGGCCTCCAGAACTGCATACATTACTCCAGGTGTGGTCTGACCTATGTGGTATAGAATGGGACTATGATGCCATTTCGATGTGATGCCTCTGTTGAGACAGCCCAATATTGCATTCACCTTTTTAACGACCGCATCACACTGCCTGATTTTGATGGTGTATATAATCCAGTCAAGTCAGTAAATTGTGAATATTGATTATCAGAGGCTATCTCAGCAGTCCCCATACTGAAGACAGAACTGTGCAAAGACAGAACTTCTAGAAATGCTGCTAATTTTGAACTGAAAGTGATTGCAGCAATGCTATGAGTTATCCTACTGCAGTCTTAACAATGTAAATCATAAGTGAAGTAAAATTTATTTTTTAATCATTTGGATCCTTTTTCGTGTTGTTTCTGACCTAATAATCAATTATTATTCTATTCATGGAATCAGGAAGTCAAGCCACATTGTTTTTGCTTTTTCTGATAATTGATTGGTATCAGAGTCATATGGGAGGAGCAATGGGATAATTGTCTGGGGGGACATGGTGGCTCTCAGGCATTCTGGAAGGCACAGAGAGAGGATAGCATTCTGATCATTTGTACTGTGTGACAAAAAGGAGCCCCATGATGATGAGTCAGCTGATGGGTGCTGCTCTCTGCCCCCACGCCCCCTGGATAGTGCCAAAAGTCACAGAAGTGGGGAGGCTGGGGGTCATATTGCTTGTTTGTTCTAACTTCTTTTTGAAGTTAGTGGTTTTTTTGCACCCTGCTTTTTACTCCTGGAAGGAGTTTCAAAGCAGCTTACAGTTGCCTTCCCTTCCTCTCCACACAACAGACAACCTTTGAGGTAGCCGAGGCTGATATAGTTCTGAAAGAACTGCTCTGTGAGAATTAATTCCCAAAATGCAGGGAAATGACTGTTTGAGCTTGCTCATATACATCTGGGCAGAATCAGGACATACCTTTTCTTCACCTAATATCATTCATTCACTGTGCTGATAAGCTGTACTTGGATAGGTTCTAACGAGGGATATTTACATACAGCTTTAAATAGATTTGGCCTGGATGATGTTTCATCTCTTTATTTCAGGTGTAGCTTGGAAACTATGTATTGCCCTTAAAGCTCTACAATTAGTTTTTGACAATTATGTTTTAGCCTTACCCCAATTCTGGCAAGACAAACAGCCTGCAGGATAGCAATAGTTTTAATGTAGAGTTGCCAGACCCCACAGTAGGGGATCCCTCAACAGGTGCTCTGAGTGGCAACAGGAGAGGAAAAAAAATAAGTGGCTCTTGGCTGAGGGCATGACATCACTTTCGAGGGAAACTTGATAGTGACATCATACCTCTCAAAGAATTTGTTAAGTTTTGGCACATTATTAGACAGGTGTTACGTCACTTCTGTGTTTTGCCAAAAATTATGTCATGCCATTAGTCCCCCTCAATCTCACACTGGTTGCCAGGCTGTGCCTGGCAATTCTTGTTCTATTATTTGTGAGTGGAGAGCATTACACTCCACATTACTTTAAAGCCTATCCACAGTCATCTACTATAATGGTAAGCAGGAAGGCCTGAAGAAATTCAATACCATGTTTTGTCTTCTCATTGATATTACTCATTAATCCCATTATAAACCCTGGAGCCTTGTTACTTAATAATGTAATAAATGGTCCAGATCAAAACTCCTACAGCTATATAAGATGATAGATGAAGAGAGAGCTTTAGAAAGGAATTTCATGTACACATCTCTGAGAATTTCATGTACACGTCTCTGAAAGCCAGCATAGTATAGTGGTTAAGAGCAGTGGACTCTAAACTGAAGAACCAAGTTTGAGTCCCCTCTCCTCCACATTCAGTGTGCTAGACACTAGACTAGACACAATTCTCTTAGAGCTGTTCTCACAGAGCTGTCCTCTCAGAACTGTCTCAGTCTCGCCTATCTCACAGAGTGTCTGCTGTAGGGAGAAGAAGGGAAAGGTATTTGTAAGCTGCTTTGAGACTCCCTTGGGTGAAAAGTATGGTATTAAAAACAGTTATGCTGCTGCCTTTCATCAGTAATTACAACTTAAATATTATCTCCAAGCCAAATTCAAGCCTGATGGCCTATCGGCATTTAAACCCCCAGAACTTTTGTGACATTTGAAATCTATAGAAATGTTTGTACACATCTTTTTGCCTTTGGCTTTCTCTCAACAGGCTACACTTTAAACAGAAGCTGAATTACAGCTTCAGACGACATGGTACAATAGGACTATTAATGCCACTAAATGATCCTCCTAGGATTTAATATTGTAGTTTATCCAAAAAGGAGATTTCTCGGGAATTCGTTGAATGCCTGAGAGATTCTTCAAGTTAGGACTGATGGAAATGTAGGAGATGTTGTTCTGATGAAGGCACATAGCTGAACATGCCTTAAACATGTTCAGTGCTGATGACTGGAAGAAACAGAGAGGAAAATAAACATTATCTTGAATTTGTTTTTCCCATTTTGCTACAAACACCAATATTTGCACCAATATTTAGAACCTTAAACCAACACAAAAACTCTGTGTTTTGAGAATGGCTTTTTAAAGAGTGTTTTTTGAAAAGTAGGGAATTCAGCAGAAACATTTTTCATTCAGAAAAGGGAGGAAAGTCCACTAGAAGACATTCACCATAACTGTTGAGAGCACAGGAGCCCCATCTTAAGGTGAGTTTTCTTGAAATCATCTGTATTTATGCAGCTCTGCATTTAAACATTGGTGATAATTGCTAAAGGCTCCTAACAAACCTGAGCATTGCTCTTTTAGATTAGACTTGCAGAGCGGCACATCTTACCTTCCTCTTTATTTTTCATTGCAGTAGGAAAGCTTCAACTAAAATTTCACTGCTATTTAGCAAAAAGTTGTTGGAAACAGGATGCTTTTCTTGGCCATTCTTGTGGCTGCCATTGTGAGAAACAGGATCAGATTAGAAAAATCTAAATGATTTGTTGGATCAAGAACAGGTTTTTAAAAACAAATTTCTCACTAAGATTCAAGGCGGGTTACAAAATAGAATAAAAATAATACAAATATTTCCTGATAAACAGGACAATGCAATGGGGTGCCCTCCTGATCAATTATGTTTTGTCCCTTTTTTGTTTTAATTCCCATCCAGATCTGTTCCAATCAGAAACACATATATACCATTACTTTCCATAGGCATGCTTTATCACCCAGTTCAGAATAAGGATAGATCCCAATGCCCTTACCAGGAGTCCCCAAAATGGTGTCCCTGAGACCAGGTGCCTGCCAGTACCTTTCATAGCATTCATTATATGTTTTTAGAGATGGGATGGGCCAGGTAGGTATTTTGCCGAGCTAGGCTTCCTGTGCGAATTTTTTAAACACTGCTTTGGCAGCACCTGCTATCACAATACAAGGACCGTCACTGTGCGACTGAAGATAAGCTGTGTATAAACAGTAAAATACACCATTCATTTTAAAAGACATCATATTTAAAATACCTTTTGTCAGAAATGGTGAAGGGTTACTAATTAAAGTGATGCATAACCTAATTCCCTGACATTTTGTGCGTGGCCTCCACCTCTCATGGTGGCCATTTTAGAGTTGTTCCCTGTGTCAGAATTCCAAAGATGCCCACAGGCTCAGAAATACTGGGGGACCCTGCTCTGCACTCTAGAAGGTCAAGTTTCATGTCATCATCCATTCCATAGTTCACAAGCTTCCTGGCTTCTAAGTCCCATTCAATCTCCATCTCTAGAGGCTTGTATCAACCAATAACGTTGACAGGAGTCCACAGGGATATGTGAACAAAGAAATATTTTAGATTGGTCCAGACCACTGTTTTGGTTATTGAAACATGAGGGAAAATATAATGGATAAAAAGATCCAAATTTAAGTAACTATCCTTGTTCTGTAGACAGTGTAAAGGCTGAACAGGTAGAGGAGAGGCACTAATTTGACACCGTTTAAGACAAATATAGCAGTGATCTTGGTTAGATACAAGGACTAAGACAAGATTTGTGGAGACAGCTTCAACAGAAGCAGAGATAAAACAGACTGTGAAGACAGTAAAATGCATGGCAATCTAAATCCCTCCAATCAAATCCCTTGACAAGTCAAATCCTTGGTAGGTTATCATCCAGTTTAGAAATGCATAGATATCTGTAGTTCTAATCAACACTGAGCTATTTTGTTCATTGTTTTGCCATGTTTGTGTCTAAATCTATGTATGCTGTGACCCTGACAGCCCAGGCTAGCTCAATCTCATGAGATCTCAGAAGCTAAGAAAGGTCAGCCATGGTTAGTATCAGGGTGGGAAACCACCCAGGAAGTCCCTGGCTGCTACACAAAGGCAGGCAACGGCAAACTACCTCTGATAATCTTTAGCCACCTTGAAAACCTTACATTAATTCAAGCTAGCTAAAAAGTCAACACACACACCTAGAACTTGAAAGGAGCAACTCCAGTTAATGGTTTTCAAGTCCTGCCTTACACACTGGCTACCTCATCTGGCCAAAACAAGAAGGGATACAGATTTTTTCATTAGCTTTTAAGATATTTGAGTCCTTATGCTTCATTGCCTCATACTTTGAACATCCATTTGCACCTGCAAAAATGGTTCTACAGCAGAATGACAGTGTATTACACCTACTTGCCAAAGTTGTGAACAGCTTCACCGACTCAAAGGCAACAGAAAAATTAGGTAAAGGTAAAGGGTAAAGGTATCCCCTGTGCAAGCACCGAGTCATGTCTGACCCTTGGGGTGACGCCCTCTAGCGTTTTCATGGCAGACTCAATACGGGGTGGTTTGCCAGTGCCTTCCCCAGTCATTACCGTTTACCGCCCAGCAAGCTGGGTACTCATTTTACCGACCTCGGAAGGATGGAAGGCTGAGTCAACCTTGAGCCGGCTGCTGGGATCGAACTCCCAACCTCATGGGCAGACAGCTCCAGACAGCATATCGCTGCCTTACCACTCTGCGCCACAAGAGGCGCAGAAATTAGGGCTATATTATTGCCTTCAGAATGGCTTTTGCATAAGATTGAATGAAAGGGAAGTACCAAACACCTTTCAAAAGCAGGTCCAGTTTATAGATCTAGATAAAAGTTTCTTTCCATTCCACACAGTATCTTTATTTAACTTTAAATTTCTATTCCACCTTCCCTTGTGTTTTAAGCCGTTTACAATCAATATTGTATGACAGAAAAAAGGTGTGGGTTTTTTTAAGCATTAGACCTGTATCTCCATAAAACATGAATATTTCTGGATTTAATGTCTGCGTACATCTAAGATCTGAATACCCGTATCAGCACTGAGCCACTCTTAGTAATTCAACATCTTTGTCACTTAGACAGGAACTTCAGGTCTAGGAATTTAACGATTTGGGTTGTAATGACTGGATTCAGATGAGTGATCCTGTTATTGAAACTTGAGGAATGGGGGTGGGAATGGAAATCATTTGTTCCCTTCTCAAATGAATATGGTACTAAAAACATCCAGGGCCCTTGAGGGAAAGAGAAGACAGCTATATACTGCTGGGGCCCCCAAGGGGTCTTGGCTTGCTCTACATGCCTGTAACTGTGATACAGTCTGTTTATATCATTTCAGAAATAAAACAGACATTTTTTTTCATGACTCATGCATAGGATGATGCCAGGAGGCATACTACAAGTCTCTTTCTGTCCCAGGCAAATGATGCTTGGGCCTTAGAAACATCTGCCAAGAATTTTCAAGATTAATAGGAGAAGCCTGTTTTATTTATTTTCCCTCAGATGAAACCCACAAGCCACGTCTCCTGTAAAGCTCTCCATTTAAGTAAGTGGAACTGAGGCAAAAACATGTAGATTCACAAAGGATGGTGGGGTTCCTTGTGACTGTACTCATGGTGACTGTAACTGTTTCTGGGTATTGAGCCCAGCAGAGCTGAAAGGGTTTTGCAGGCCACAACCCAAACTAAAGAGCAGGTGAATTGCTCTGGTTATCACCTGCCTTTAACAGCAGCTCTATATGCAGGGACTTTCTTCAAGTCAGGATTTACCTGTTAAACTTCTGGTGATTGCCAGGGGTAAAAAAAAAAACAGAGCTAGTACAAAGGAGTTTCAACCCTTTGCATATCATTTTTGTGATATGATACTGCTGACAACAATTAACTTAGAGTTGTGGTTACATCTGCTGACAAAACTATTCACCAGAAATGGAAGTCTTCTGGGATGCTGCAAAGGCTTCTGGGGAAATCTTCCCTTTCCCACAGGAAGAGACCAAACACCACTCTTCGGGGATTCATTCAACCTACTCCAAGAGGGCTGTGTATGTTAGAACATGCATGATCTGTAGTGTACACGATTCAAAAACATATGAAGAAGGTCATACAGGGAACATTGGGGGAGATGCATATTCAGCATAGTTACAATAGGAACTTTCTGATCCCCCCCCCAAAAAAAAATCTCTTCCAGGGTCCTTATTAGCTCAGTTGGAGACATCCTGCTCCTTTGAGCCCACTACCTGCTGCTTGCCTCTAGAACAGACCAAATGAAGACAACAGAACACTTAGACTGTTAGGTGTCTACATTGTTTCTCTTATAAATAAAACTATTTTACTTCTTTAAACAGTTTGGTACGTTGTTCTTCTTTGTTGGTTTAAACTCTGCCATGCATGCCTGGGAGGGGGAGACATGGAAAGGACTGTTGCTAGAGCTCAGCCTTGTAGGAAGTATTTTCCTGTTAAGGATCAGGGTGATTTTTTAAAAATGTATTATCTTGCAGGAAGGCATTTTGGGCTGGATTAAGACGTGACACAATGTTGGGATAAACAATGTCACAGCTTTTATTACCTCCCCCAGGTGAGTTGACCTAGCAGTCAGCGGGCTGTACCACAACCCGTGGAATCCAGAGACGCCCTGGGGACCTTCACCATTCCCAGCTGGGACAGCAGATCCCCTTGCCTATTGAAGTCTGCCTTAAGGAAAGCAACCTATGCGGGGGAGCCAACGGGCATCTACCTCATTTGGCTGTCCCCAGGCCACCTGGCAAAACGAGCCCCTGGCCTCCCAGCTGGGTAAGCCACGTTCGTTTACATGCCCTGTCCTATGGAGTCCCGAACCCCAGGGAGTCCAATCACACACCGGACTCCCTGCCAACAGGCTCCATCCTATGCAGTCCCGCAATTGTGATGAAATATTAACAGAGAACATCTACCTCTCCTTTTTATGCTGTGCGCGCTGCAAGCACGCATTGCACCAGGGCTGCTGGGGCAGTCGCATCCACCTCGAGCCAGCCCTCCACAGCGTCAACTGGCAGTTGCAGTGAGTCTTTGCCGTGCTTTTTTATTGTGTTTTTTTTTTTTTAACTGCAAGTTTAGTAAAAATCCATAAACATTCTCTGGTCTTTTTTCCCTCCCTGGATCTTTTGCTTGACACAATTAGCTGTTTGTTTTTCCCCAGCGTAATTAATTGGACCACATGTTCTTTCCTTACCTTTCTTTACAATTCTGCCTTGTTACAAAAGATCAGCATCCACTTCTATAACAGGGAAAGCTGATCTTCTTTGCTGTTCCCCCTCTCACCATTTCCTTGTTCATCCTTTCCATGTTTAAGAAACGTAGAGAGTCATTTCTAATTATATCTCCTCCTATTCCCTCTTGTTCATTACCTGCCTCGTTGCCCAATCTATTTCACTGTGCTTAGAAGGATACAGTTATTTTGCTACCTCCTTGTGATCACAAACCACTTAGAATTCCCACCACTGGCCTTATGCTAACACTTTGAGCCCAGACACACATTCCTGACCATGTGAGGTAGTGCCTAGAGGATTCTTGAGAAGGTAACTGCAAAGTCTTGAAGTCTTTTGCAAAGCCTATGCAATTCCCTGCTTGGTGGCTTTGGAAAAGCCACAATAGAGGCTACACAATGATCTTTCAAACACCTGACCAATGTAGGTTGTACTGGGTAGAAACTTGACTGCCCAAACATTTAGTGTCTTCTAAAGACTACATAAGATGATAGAAAAAAGAAAATAAATTATTTTTTCTAGTAATTCACACCCCACTGGCAGCTGAAGCACTGTGCATGGTATTCTAGGTGTGAACAAGGTTTCTCACTGCAGTACCATGCACTGACAACCACCTTTGCCAAAAAAATCCACTTTGGAGAAAGAACGATTTCTTCTGAAACTATCTGTAATATAAAAGACTGGGGGGAAATAGCTCTTTTTTTTTTTCAAATGTGAACAAAACTGTTTTCATTGAATACTTGTTAGGATCTAGTCAGCAATGATAATTAACAGACTTTAAACGAGGACTAAAAACATACTGAAATATTAAAACAGGCGTTAAAGCAGAGCTTGCAAGTTATACACGTTCCATAGTCAATCCACTGTTTACCAATTGGTGACTGGGTTTAGTTCAATGTTCAGTTCAAAGCTTGTGGATCTAGGACAAATCTCTGCAGACCATCCTTTTTCATTTGTTCTTTTGCAGCTGTTTCATTATCAGAGCAACACTTCTGTGGGTGCCACCCAACAAGTGGGTGAGATCAATATCTGCCTATACCTGAGTATTGACTGGCAGGTGGCAACTCAACCAGCGAAGACACGACTCCAGCTTTTGGCGTGTAACTAGGCCACAGCCGTTTATTAACAGACCACCCTAACGCAGGGTTGGCCATATGTAGGTAAGGGAGCCTGACACCTTCAGCCGTCCGGCTGCTTGCTTTTGAACCGCGGCACTCCGGCTCCACACCTCACTCCCAGCCGGGAGGATGGGATGCCTTCCGCCGTGGAATCCAGGGAAGCGGCCGCAAGGAACCCAAAGGGCGTCTGCCTCCATTGGTGTTCCCCCGCCACTTGACCCCCCCCGGGCCCCTGGCCTCCCAGCCGGGTAGGCCGCGCCCAGAGCACTGCCGGTCTCTTTAATGAGACCCCCACCTCAGGGAGTCCCGCACGCAGACGGGCTCCCTGCCAACAGGCTCCCTACTGGCATATCCGCGACTGCGACAATACAATTTCTATAACCAAAAACGGGAAGAGTGGGCGGGTGTCTGTCCCTGCGAGCATCTGGGCGCAAAAGAGGGCGGGAGCCGCGTCCACGCTGGGCGCCCCCGCAGCATCAACGGTGGCCGCGCCAAGCCACGGCCACTATTTCTCTTTTGTGTATCCCACCTGATTGAATGGCCAGCCTAAGGAGGTCAGGAAGATTCCCATTCTTTTATCATTCCAAAAAATTTACAAAACAAAATTGTTCAGGGGAGGGATTTCTGTAAAAGAAATGTGTGTGTAACTTCTGAAATTTTGGGCACCTCATTGCATTATCCATCCATGGTATATATAATACAGTTTGTAGTACCATTTTCTTAACTTTGTAACGCAGTTGCATTGCAGGATTTGTTTTATACCTTATACTGTCCATATGGCACTGTTTTTAATTGTGCAATCTGCCTTGAATATCAGTAAAGTTTTAAAAACAAACAAAGGCTGATACCATCTATCTAAACCGTTTTTTCAGCTACCTTAGGTTGGAAAGTAAGAACGTTAAGAACATAAGAAGAGCCTTGTTGGATCAAAGCAAAAGTCCATCCAATCCAGCATTCTGTCTCACAGTGGCCCACCAGTTCCTCTGGACAGCCAACTACAGGGCACAGAGGTCAATTCCTCCTCCTCAAGTTGCCTCCTGGCCAGCAGTCCCTGTTAAGCTTTGAAAAGCTCCAATTGGTGTTTCCAAGACTGAAGAATTCTATCCTACTGTTGCCTCGGAGTTTTGTAAACAGTTTAAATGAGCACAGAGCGTCTGTCTGGAAATGTAATCATTCACAAATTGAGATATATAGCACCAAAGTTTGTAAAATGTTCATGCTACACAGCCTTGCAAACTACGAACAAGCCAAAATTCACAGTGAACTTTACTGCATGAGCCCGTTTGTGCCTATCCCCAGTGGTTACTTCCTACACCAAATTCTAATGATAACTACCTATAACAAATATATATGCACATGAAGTATATTTAAGTCCAATTATTTTGTTTTTAAAAGGTGTTATCATCACACCTGGGCCTGGCCCATTTAATCAAGAATGAGATTTTAAAAGAGGCCTAAACACTCTGAACATTTTCCATTATATTATTATTTTCCTTTGCATATCAAAGTAAGCTAGATAAAGAAAATTACAAGTTATTTTAGACAGCCCAAAAATTTTAAGCTCAGATAAACTGAACCAGCTTGGTGTAGTGGTTAAGAGTGGTGACTTCTAATCCGGAAGACCTGGGTTTGGGGAATCCTTTACATGCAGCCAGTTGGGTGACCTTGGACTAATCACAGCCCTGTTAGAGCTGTCCTCGTATAGCAGTTCTGTCAGAGTTCTCTCAGCTTCACCTACCTCACAGGATGTCAGTTGTGGAGAGAGGAAGGGAAAGCAATTGTAAGCCACTTTTAGACTCCTTCAGGTCATGAAAAGTGGGGTATAAAACCAATTCTTCTTTGTGTTCATGAGTTATAATTAATAAAATGCTGTCAAAGTTTGAAGTTACCTTGCTTGGAATAGTACAAATTCATCTAACAAAGTATTCAGATAAATTGGCCAGCAGAACTTGGAGCCTTTCTCAAAATTAAGTGCCTTTTTTCAGTGGAGGAATTTGGAGGAAGTCTTCTTAGGCTATAAGAAAACCTCAAACTTATGCTAAGTAAAATCAGAAGATTATGAATTGAGTCATTTTTTGCAAGCATCCCTAAATCAGAATGTAAAATGAGGGCCATTTCGCACAGAGCTCAAAGTTGCTATTTGGTTGCCGTTTGTGAAAGCGCTACTTCAAGTAGCGAAATGTAACTAGCCGTGCCCGTAACGCACAGCTGCGGTTTTTGCGGAATTTGGCACTTTCACTTCTCGCCACTTTCGTAACCCACAGGCTTCCGGTTCTCCGTCTTATCGCTACAAAGGAGGTCCCTTTTTAGCGCTTCTGGCCTCCCGTGCCCGTCAATCAAACTGCAGGCACACCTTTGACCTCGACCCTAAAGCCGAACTTGTCGGGGTCCCCTTTTTTTTTAAAAAACCCAGGAAACCCCGTAGCAACGCGTTATCGTCCAATCATTGGCGCCCTTGGAACGTGTTTTCTATTGTTTTCTAGGAACCAGATGCATTGACATGTTTGATTGGTTAATCCCCGCCCACAGTACACGCCCACAGGTTACCTGCTTATATGCACCTGGGCAGACACGCGGTCGGCCTCACTCTTTTGTTTGCGTAGCCTACTGCCCGCAGCACAGGTCAACGTTGCAATGGAGAGGCTTATTTTTCAATTGCTGGCTCACATGCTCGCGGTGGTCCAGCGCATGAATACCGCCTTGTCGCGTCGGACGTCTGCTATCGCGGAGTACCGAGAACGGGTGGCCGGAACGCTGACCAGCAGCAGAAGACGTTCTGTAAGGGTAACCATGGCGGCCAAGAAACGCTGGCAAGCTCTGGCAGAGGTCCGGTTCCCCAGACAGTTCTGGGTGGACGAACGATCCTCTGACTGGTGGGAGAATTTTGTGTGGACTCGCTGGGATGATGACCACTGGATTGCCAACTTCAGGATGTCGAGGGGGACATTTTTTGAACTCGTGGAGGCTCTACGTGGACGCATGGAGAGGCAAGTCACTGGCATGCGGCGCCCCGTTCCAGTTGAAAAAAGGGTGGCTGCCGCATTGTGGTACTTGGCCACCCCTCAGTACTTCCGGACAGTAGCCCAGCAATTCGGACTCGGAGTCACTACGGTTGGCGATATCCTTAAGGAGTTCTGCCTCGCCATGGAGGCGGAATTGTTCAGCAAAGTCGTGTGCCTCGGAGACCGGCTTGGAGCGGTGAGTGTCATTCTATCCCCTTTGCCCTTTAAATTTTTTTTCTTGTTTGACAGGTCAGCAACGAAGACGCGATACACCCCACGCTGACATGCAATGGCTTATATTCTTTTCTTTCCCTTATTCCAGAGTATGGACGGGTTTGCCAGGCTTGGATTCCCGCATTGTTTTGCGGCCGTCGATGGAAGCCACATCCCTATCCGTGCCCCCGGGGGAAGCATAAAAGAGTACGGGAACAGGAAGGACTTTTGCTCTGTTCTCCTGCAAGGAACAGTGGACTTCTCCGGCCGGTTTATCGATGCCGAGGTGGGGTGGAGTGGCAGGAGGCATGATGCCCTTGTTTTCAGGGAATCCAACCTCAGGAAAGCCATGGACGAAGGGGTCTTTGTTCCAGGAAACCCCACCGCCACCATTGAGGGCGTGCGTGTGCCGGCGTTGGTCCTCGGGGATGGAGCCTACCCATTACGACGCTGGCTCATGACTCCCTACAAGCGGCCAAGGACGGACGTGCAGAGCCACTACAACCTCAGTCACTCCCGGGCAAGGAATGTAGTGGAGCGTGCCTTTGGACGTTTGAAGTCACGGTTCCGTTGTTTAATGTCACGACTCCATGTACATATTGACAATGTGACTCCGCTGATAATCGCATGTGTGATTTTGCACAACATATGCGAGGACAAGGGACATAACATCCCCTTCCCTGAGGACGAACCTGAACCTGTAGTCCTTCAGGATACACAGGACATCCCTGAAGCAAGGAGAAAAAGGATATATGCTGAGGGGTGCAAGGTTCGGGACGCCATAGCCACCCACATCTACAGAAACAGGAGGCGTGTTTAATTGTTTTTCCTACTCTGTTGTTGAATAAAGTTTTGTGTTCTTTGTTTAACCTTGTCTTGTGCGGTTTGTGTACTTTGCCAGCAAAAAAACGGGGATTCTCTGGTCCAAAAGCACTTTGACAGCCCTAAATGCTAACTCCCCACTGAAATTGACAAACACAATACGGAAGCGCTGAATGGGGAAAGTTCGGGGAGGCGGGTAGCCAGGAAGTATTGGCGACCCCTGTCAAACCGGAGGATCAATCCACTTATGTTCCAATGAATAATTTTATTGGTGGGCAGCTTTGATACATTTAAAAAAGGGGTGGTCGATCGGAGCAACGCACGTTCGTTCCCTAACCGTCATTCCGAAGATGCCGAAGCCACGGAAGGGCTCCTTCTGGCAGCGCGCCGAGGCTGAGGCACTTCTGGAGCTTGTGCTCCAATCGAAAAGTGTTGGCCGCCTTATGGCCAGCACCCACTGCCACACCAAGGGTGCTTACCTGGTGTTGGCTTCAAAGCTGAGGGAGAGGGGCTACGTCCGGACCTGGGAGCAGGTCCGGACAAAATTCAAGCGACTTAAGCTGGACTTCCTAAACAGTCTGGAACAGTGGGGGGGGATCCCGCAGCCAAGTGGGAGAACGGTCTTCCACGACCAGATGGTTAAAATATGGGAGAAGGCTGGGAAGCCCCCCCTGGACATGAGGAGGCATATGGGTGAGTGCTGCCCTCGTTGTGTTTTGCCCTTAAACATGCATGGAATGACTAGCTGCCTCTTTCCCCTACTGTCCCCAATGAAATTCGAGAAAGTATTTAGATGCTGTCAACCCCCTCTGACTTAGCCAGCCAGTACTGTAGAACCACTTTGGTTATGCGCTTAGACTCTAACTGTGGTGTGTCCACCAGCTGTGTTTCATCTCTGGTTTGTGTGCTTTTACTTATGATTTGTCTTTTTCTTTGCCCAGCCACACAATCACCATCCAAGCTGGCAACAGCACCTGAGCGTGAGGAGGGGGAGGAAGAGGGACCTTCCACCTCGGGACAGGCTGCAGGTGAGAGTTTTATGTCTGTGAGGGAGACCCATGTGTGTGTACCCCCATGGAGCCATATGGGAGCCTGATGTGATGCTTCCTTTTGGAGTGTGATCAAATTCTTTGTTTGATTTCTATAGCTGAAACTGTGGAGGCAAGGCTGCGTGCCATGGAGGCCAGAGTTACTTCCCTGGAGGCTCAAGTGGCAGAGCTGAAAGGGGAGATTGAGCAGCAAAGGCAACAGAGGGAGGCGGAAGAACGTAGGTTATGTTCCCCACTGCCCAACTCTTCTCACACTGTGGCTAAGGCCACTTAAAAGTGTATGCATGTAAACTAAAGAAATTTGAAAATATGTGTGGCACTAATGTGTACTTTTTCTCCCTCCCCACACAGTTAAGAAGAAGGAGGATGAGGACCTCTTCCGCCGCAAAGTCCGGGGGTCCGTGGGAAGGTTGAGCAGGAGAGTGAGGGAGATGGAAGGGGCTGGGCAGGGGAGCAGTGGGACCTGAGTTTTGTTTCCTGTTTGTGTTTTGGGGTAGGGGTTGGGGGGGGGCTCCAAGTTTCATTCCCTAATGTTTTTCCCCTGTTAAATGTATACTTTTGTTAAAAAAAATAGGTTTTCCAGGGGGGTGGGGGGTGGTGGTGCTGGTGGGGCTCCAAGTTTCATTCCCTAATGTTTTTCCCCTGTTAAAATGTTTTTTAAAATAAAATGTTATTGCAAATTTTATAACAAGACTCCAGTGTGACTTCTTAAACTCGCACATATTTAACCCCACACCACACTCCTAAAACTCCTTGAACTAACACCCCTCCAACCTCCAACCCACACAGCAGTACCACAATATAGACAATCACTAGAGAGGCCGCTTTCGGCCTTGCAGATTCTACAGTAGGGTACACAGAGACAGAGTCAAAAATATAAACTTTATTCAACAAACAACAAAACACAGATACCATGAAATAGAAAAAGTGGGCAAAACTAGGAGGGGGAGTACTTGTCTGCTGGTTTTATTTTTCTCTTTCCGAGAATAGTCCTCCTTCTTGTTTGGGTGGAGGCATTCTGAGAGGGAGTCGGTGGGGTGGGTGCTGGAAGTGGTGGTGTTGGTGTGGGTGGTGGTGGGGGGGGGGGCGATTTGTGGAGGGTAGGCCCTTTCCATGACCACTACAGCCCTCTCCATGAGTCTCCTTATCAGTCGCACCTCCTCCACGCCTTCGCGTAGGATTTGGTTTGTCTCTCTAAGGACTGCCCTCAATTTTCTCCCCTCCTGGGCAATGAGTGTGAGCATGGCTTGGTCAGCGGCCGCGGCACGCCGTGACTCCTCATAGCAGTGCTCAAGGAGCCTCTCTCCCACGCTTGTCAAGACGGAGACGCGCCTCAGCCTGCCGCGTTCCCTCGTAAGCCTCTCCTCTGCTGGGAGCGCACCTCTAGGTGGTGGGCTGCCTGGAGCCAGGGGTGGTTCCTCCTCCTCATCTGAAAGAACCTCTGTTGGCAAAAAATGAGAAACAAAACTGTTAGTAACATCAATAAAGTCAAAACACACCATGGTGGACATGGTGTTCTTTTTTGTCCCCGTGTTTTCCTGCCAAGAATTTAAACAATCCCCGGCGAGCACATGGCTATTGTTTGTTTGCCCATGGTGTGCTTTTACTTTTGCCTACTTTCACAGCAGGACTCTCAACAATTAAAAGGGAGCACATGGTTAGTGCCTAGCGACATTGTCCTGCAGCTATGGCTCGAAAGGAACAGGTCATGCACGCTCACCATCTTGAATCTGTATCCGCCTGCGCCGGGCAGGAGGTCCAAGCACCCCAGGCTGTTCCTCCTCCTGTGTTCCGGGTATGAAATCTGCAAAAAAAGGAAAAAAAACAGATCTAGGACCAAAGGGTGGCAAAGCCAGCTTCAAAGCCTACACCAGCAACGCAGAGGGACTCTCTTCTTTCTCTTAGCAGTGCTGCTGCCCTGCACAAACAGAAAAGCACAAAGCAGTTAAAACAGCCCCCCCCCTATTTTTACTAATACTTACCAATGTTAGTTGATGCCCCCGAATCACTATCCACGTCAGGTGCTGCTGGAGACTCTAGGGGCCCCGTCCCTGGCAACTGTGTCTCTGTGGACAAGAGCAGAAAATAGTGAAAAATGAGCAAGCATACACCATGAACCACAAAGCAAGCTCCCAAAGTAGTGAGCCAAAGTACTGCAGAAGGCCTATGGGCGAGGCATGCAGCAAATATTTTGGGGCTGTTGGTTAAACATTACCGTTTCAAATACTAACCACATCAAGCACTCCACAGCCAACCATCTTATTAAATCTTTTAAAAATTAAAATTAAATTATAAAATTAAAACCGTTTCAAATAGTAACCACAGCAAGCACTCCACAGCCTACCATCTTTTAAAATCTTTTAAAAATTAAAATTAAATTATAAAATTAAAACCGTTTCAAATAGTAACCACAGCAAGCACTCCACAGCCTACCATCTTATGCGTTGCAACGAACACACGAGAAAACGATGCCCAAACGTCAGAACACACATTTGCTCAAAAGGAAATATAAAATAAAAAGAAAATCACTTACCGGAGGCAAGGGGCGTTTGCTCAGGAGCCTCCTCTGGCTCCCCAGGAACGATGGCGATCAGGTCCAGCGTTACCGATTCCGCGGCTCGTTGCTGGACGGGGGGTGGAGGGCGAAAGCTGGACGAGGTGCCCTCGCCGGGATCCTCCTCAGCGGGTGGTTCCTCGACCGGGGCAGCCGGCTTCCGAACCACCTTAAGGCTCCGGCCGACGCGCTTCGGCCTGCCGGATCCTTCCCCGTCTCCGTACAGCTGGCGCTGCTCCTCGAAGTAGGGGCAGGTAACCTTTTCGTTGCCGGAACCCTTATTATGGTTCACGGCACGTATGTACTCTGCCCTCATTGTCTTGGTCTTCGACCGGCATTCAAGGCCGGTCCTGTTGTGGCCCAGGGCGCGCATCTTAATGGCCACTTGTTCGAAGACCTCCCTATTCCTGTGGGAGGACTGGAACGCGTCCTGGATTTTCTCCTCCGAGAAAATCCCGATCAGGTCCCTGATCTCCGCGTCCCTCCAAGTTGGGCCACGGCCGGTTGCAGGGACGGACGAGGCTTGAGAAGACGATTCCATGTTGCTTTCGCTAGTAGCTGAGCAAAATGGTGGTGGGAGGTGCAGGGTGCAACGGATCATATACCTTCCCGCACACAAAGACAAAGGGACTAGCCGGCTCCTGATTGGTAGAGGGCAGTAGGGGACACGCGCATTGGCCACATTAGGTCACATGTCACGTTCAAAGCTCCTCGCGCGGGAACAGGATCTGCTCCTAATGGCCAGATTGGCGCCCTTGTTGTTTGACTTAACGCATGCGCTTATTCGTTTACACGCGAGAAGAGCAGTTTGAACATGCAGCGGGAGCCATTTTAGGAAAATGTCCGCCATTACACAAACGCATGCCGGTGTTCAACCGAGAGCAAGTGCGGCAGTACTCGGCAGTTCCCCAATAATATTCACCAGCCACAGCATAAATCAACCAAACATGACATGTTACTGGCGTACGTTCGTTGGCACGCTCAGAGGAATGTTTTTTAAAATGAACGGGGGACGGCGACTCCGCTTGCCGGAGGTCTAGCTGCCAATGGAAGGGGTTGTCCGCACCCAAGCACAAGCACGCACCGGGAACCACACAAAGACCCACTACACATAAGCCGCCCCTCATGATATCACCTCGAATCATGTCTATTGAACCCCTGTAAGCTAAGCAGGAGACTGCGAGCGGCGACCGTTCGTTGGCACGCTCAGAGGAAAATTTTTTAAAATGAACGGGGGACGGCAACTCCGCTTGCCGGTCTAGCCGCCAATGGAAGGGGTTGTCCGCACCCAAGCACAAGCACGCACCGGGAACCACACAAAGACCCACTACACATAAGCCGCCCCTCATGATATCACCACGAATCATGTCTATTGAACCCCTCTAAGCTAAGCAGGAGACTGCGAGCGGCGAATGTTCGTTGGCACGCTCAGAGGAAAATTTTTTAAAATGCTCCCTGTACGTTGACTCCGCTAGGACTGGCCGATGGTAGACGGGGTTTTAAGCTTTGGGCAAATTTTGGGAACGTGACGGTGTGTGCCACTGTGCTTGTGAAAAACTCTTGTGGTGTCCGGGCAGAATTTCCGAAAGTGATCGTGCTTGAAAGCCAGTCGCTGTCCCGTTGCCTCGTAGATCCCCGCTCGCTCGGAGAAAAAAAAAATGGCGAACAGTTCGCCGGAAGTTTGGAGGACAGGCTCGGGAGGAGGGACTTTGAAGAACCCGCAACAATGGTAACGCACAGGTCTTTAGCGCTACTGTTGCAGATTGGTTGCAGGAGTGTATCGCTATCCGGAGGGTGAATCCAGTTTTCTGGATTCCCCTAAAAGCGCTACAACGAAGCGCTTTTGGCGGTTCGGTTTCAGGATTGTTGCAGATCGTTAACGACGTCGTGCGTTATGGCAAATTAGTAGCGTTTTCAATCAGCAACCATTGTGCTATTTTTAAGCCGTGGGAAATGCCCCTGAGATTCTGCATATGTGCTTTTGGTGTTCAGATTGTCTATGCTGCTGCATGTGTAAAAGTTCTTCAATGTTAGCTCATTCCCAATGGAGAAGCACCTGTGAAACCAGGTGAATGACATGCAAGACTTGAATTACTTGGCAAGGCTTGAAGTGATTTAATGTTACCCTGTTCTCAATAATAATTTAATCACTTGCTATGAACTTTCTTTTATTCCTGGGGCTGTTAGTTTGGGAAGGAGGTCTACAGCATTTCCAAGCATTCTTGGCTTGTGATGGGAACTACAGTACCCAGTGATCAGTCTAATAAAACGCATGCACGTGACTTAGTGCACATGTGCCAGCATTATGAACTTAAGAAAAACAGACACATTTAGGTGATCACAGAAAAGCTCCTAAATATCAAGTTGCTTTTGAACAACACTATACCCACCACTATTTCTAATTACAAGAAACATAATCAGGGTTCATTCTGCCTAATTTCACCTGGATAGAAAATTTTTCTTAGCTCTAAATCAGAGGAGATGATCTTGAGACCATGGTTAGAAAAAGCAGTGAAATCTGGTCCACACAGACAGATACAACCCTAAATTAAAAGAAAAGTTTCTCCCTGGCAATTTGGTCAGCTGCTCTGACAGTCACTGGGGGATAAATCAATTTGTAGCAGCAAGGTTAGCTATTTAAGTGCTAACCCTGAACAGCTTAATTGGGGAAGTGTGTTGAAAGCTAAAGGACAATAGCCGCATTAAGTGCATGAAGACCGTGTTGTCACACTGTGGTTGTTGTTCTTTAAAGAAGAAAATCTGTTCCACTCTAGAATCATCACACTGGCTTGGCTTGGCTGATGAATAAAATATTCCAGTTATGAAGATGTCTGGCTTGTAAATGCAGTCTAAACTGCAGAGAAATTAAAGATTGGAGTGAAGAAGAGTTAGTTCTTATATGCCGCTTTTCTCTACACAAAGGAGTCTCAAAGTGGCTTACAATCATCTTTCCTTCCTCTCCCCACAACAGACACCCTGTGAGGGAGGTGAGGCTGAGAGAGCCCTGATATTACCGCTTGGTCGGAACAGCTCTATCAGTGCTGAGGCAAGCCCAAGGTCACTGAGATGGCTGGAGAAACAGGGAATGAAACCCAGCTCTCCAGATTAGAAGTCAGTGCTCCTAATTATTACACCAAGTTGTGCAAATAGTTTTTTAAAATCTATTAATAACACCTCTTATCTATATACCAATATATATTTCCCAGTTCCTGCTACTCATAAGACATCTTGTAGAAGATACTAAGTGACATCAGTGGCCAAGTGTGTTGACTAACTTATCTGTTATTATTATAACCCTGTTCATAAGTTACAGGGGACACGAATACAGTCCATGTAGATTTATTTTTCTTTATACATGTGTTGGGAAAGCATTGTGTTACATTCAAAGCATGTACCACTGAACATGTGATTCAAATCCCACCTTTAGTCAGCTCTTGATCTTCCATTTCATCTGTAAAATAAATGCATGCCGGCTCTTTCTTACAGACCGAGGTAAGCAAGTACATGTAGGATGCACATGTGTTCAATGTAAGGTATGAACAAGGCTCAGGTCATACTAGGAGTGCAACTAACATATTATGAGCTGGGGACAGCATTGCACATTGCTTATTTATGTCTGTGCATGCACAGGGTGGCCACCTTGCCAGCCTCCAAATGGAACAATCCAAACAAAAACCAGTCCAACCTATAAAAGTAACAATGACGAAGAGGAACAACAGTGGCTGTACAATAAAGTATCTTATAATCTAACAATAAACTTACCCATTCATTAATGTCCAGAGTTGGTCAAAATGAGATCCAGAACTTACTCTTGTATTCAAGCCTTCCTCAGTGGCTTGCTCATTAATCATCAATTAATATACTCACTCAGAATATCACCCTTAGAAGCAAAACTCTCAAAAGATCAGTTAGGCTCACAGCTCAGAATTAAAGCAGAGAATCATGTCCCAGGATAATTCTCAGGGTAGGATCCCCATGTGGAGCCTGAAACTCTCCTGGAATTATAACCAGTCTCCAAATGAAAGTACTGACTACTTCCTCCAGAAAGAAATCGGTACTTTCTTTTGGAGAAAGATTTCTTCCAGAAAATGGCTGCTTTGGAGGATGGAATGAAGTCCTTCCCCAAACCCCGCACTGTCCAGGCGCTGCCTCCAGAGTTGGCAACCCTAAGGGCCGTTCCGCATTCGTCCAAAATAGCACAATAGTTACTAATTGAAATCGCTACAGTTTTGCCATTATGCACAACGTCGTTGACAATCTGCAACACTCCTGAAACCGATCCGCAAAAAGCGCTTCATTGTAGCGCTTCTAGGGAAATCCCAAAAAGTGGATTCACCCTCCGGAAAGCGCTACACTCCTGCAACCAATCTGCAACACTAGCGGAAAAGTTCTGTGCGTTACCATTGTTGCGGTTTCTGCAAAGTCCCTCCCCCTGGCTCTCTCCTCTGATCTTCCGGTGAAGCGATCACCATTTTTTTTTCTCCGAGCGAGCAGAGATCAATGCAAGCCTTCGTTTACCCAGTGAGGCTTCCCCGGCTGCAGTCCCTCTGTTTAAAGTCACCAAGCACAAGCAACACAGAGGCCCGTTTGCTGGTTTATTTTCCCTTTATTTTTCACACTGTTTTTGGCCAAAAATCGCGCCCGTGAGGGGGGGGATTTTTTTTCACTCGGGGGGAGCATGGCAACGATAAAATGGCAGCTCAAACACCACCTGCTAGCTGGATGGGTCTCTCCATTGCAACGAATCAATGCATATTCATTGCAACGGGTGTGTTGTTGTTTTTTTAACCTTCCTTAAAGGGAAAGGGGCTGTTTGGGAGCATGATAACAGCCGCCCATTGGCTGCTTGACGGCCAGGGGCAGGACACAGCTCAGCAATAGCGCTTCCTGGCTAGCGATTTTTGCAGAGACCGGAAACCTGTGGGAAACGATAGAAACGCAACTGGATTCCACTACAAAGGCAGGTATGCATAACGACGAATTCCACTATTTAAAATGGCGATTTTTCGTTCCGCAAACAATTTGCAACATGGATCCCGGTGCGGAATGGCCCTAAGCATACATACAAACACATATTTCTAGTCTGCCCTTGACTCTGGAGGTCAAGGTGGGTTATTCAGGAAAAAAATACGATCCGCAGGGTGGGACATCCAATTGCCAATGCCGTAGGACTTGATATGTAGAAATCTGGAAACCAAGCAGAGACGAAACACAGCAGAAATATCGAAACATTAAAGCAAAGCTGAAATGACATGGTCAGAACCCACTTAACATTTCCCAGACACAGGGCCTGCCTTTTGCAGGCTCAGCCTAACTCATCCTTCTGCAGCTGCCAAATCACACCCTGCAGTAATAGCAGGGGCCCCCTCCTTCACCATTACCTCCTTCCATTCTTTCCAACACTGTCTCCCCTTCTGAACACATGCAGAGGTTTCCCCCCCCTCCCGCCGCCCCATCCCCAAGCAGGAGCCTGTGAAAGGAGCCTTCCTCCACATCCAGTTTACAAACTTCTTGCACCCATGAATGCATAATGCATTCCACATTTTCTAAAATGTAATCCTAGTATTCTATGTGTAGTTCACAACTTAAACACTTGTCCTCTCTGCAAGAACGTTCCATGGGAAAGGCAGAAGCTTGGAAAGCCACTGCTTGACAAGCCTGTGAATGCACGAACATATGCACATTTGTAAATCCTTTTGTTTGTAAATAAGCACATCTGTAAATACAAACCAGGTAACTTTTGACATTTCATAATGTTCCTTAAACTTATCATAAACAATTCTGTCAAAAACAAAATAATCTGCATGATCGATCAATCATGAGTGTGAGGGGATTATTTATCCCATACTGTTTCCTGCTCTTCCTTCAAAGTGCTCAGGGTGGCATACCTGTGATTATGCCACTCTACTGCCACAGCAACCCTGCAAAATAGACAAGACCCTGTAAAGTAGGGAACTGGTCCAATGAGCTCCATGGCTAAGGAGAGCTTGGAGATGATCGCTTCCCCATCCAAGACCAGCACACTTTCTACTAACATTACACCAGTTCCACAATGAGGAGAAAAGGTCAAATTCGGACCATGGGGACCTGTGTGTTATCATGAACACACAGAGCTATGTTCTACGAAGTCACACCATCAATCCATCACAGTCAATACAGACTACTCTGACAGGTCATAGTTCTTCAGGAACTTAGATCAAGGTGTGTCACACCATCTCCTATGTCATCCTCCTGACTGGAGTTGCCCGGGACTGAACCTGGGACCTTCTACATGCAAAGCACACGGGCTGCCACCAAACACAGGCATCGCACTTGTGGATCATGTATGCAAAGAGCATTTGTGACTATTGCCATGGCACCTGTTTCAGTACCTAAATGGAACTCCTCTTATCCAAAATGGTACTGTACAAAAAATTTAAAATACACAATGCTTACCTCAATTACATATTTATTGCACCCAGATTTGTCTGGCTTAGACACGAAATGCTAGAAACGGCTCCATTCCTTCAAGGGAAGCAACAACAAAGTAGTGGTTTTATCCCCCCCCCCCCCAACTACAGGAGAGAGAGCTTCAGTAATATATCACACTTTACTCCTTGCCACAGAGGTATTTTTATAACTAAAGCAGGGTGGTTTTTTATGGGTCAGATGTTGTTGTCCTAGCATACCACAGCTTGTATTCTCTTGATACAATATCTGTTTGTTCTCTACTTAATTTTTAATGTATGTATTTGTTTTTATATTAAAATTCAATAAAATTTTAATTATAAAACATAATATATCACACTGAAATATATGTATCTGCAGAGAGATACAGCTGCGGTTTTACAGCAGATGTACTCTCTCCGCCACCGCAGATATATATGCCTGGTGCAGATTTTAACCGTTAAACAAAAATGTATGCGGCTCAACTCCCCGGGAATATTTCAGGAAGACTCAGGTACAATGTCACTGGGATATAGTTCAACACACAGCTGATTTCAATATTAAGAAAAGGAAAGATGTTTTACGTGGTTACTAGGAGGGGAGGTTAAAGAATGGTAAAAAAAATGAAAAATTCATAAGATGCCCCCATAAGTAAAAAGGCACTGCTGATCCCAAAGTAAGTTGCTTTAGATAGAACATCAGCTTCCACAATGCTTATTTTTCATCTGCAAGGAAAGTAGCATGTTATCTGCTGCACACAGGAACAAGGTTATTTCCCCACAATCCTCCCAAGTGAGCACTTCTCTAGAGCCCAGGGAGGGTCAGCATAGGGATGCCTATTCCAAAGTGGGGCCTGGGGATCCCCTGGAGCTATAGGTCATCTCCAGACTAAAGAAATCAGTTCCTCTGGAGAAAATGGTTGCTTTGTAAGGTGGACTCCACAGCATCATCACTGAGGTCCCTCCCCACCCCAAATCCTGTTCACTCCTAGCTCCACCCCGAAAGTCAACAAGTGTTGGGAAAGTGTTTCCCAACCCAGAGGTGGCAACCTTAGATCAGCATCCAAAGAGACATGCTTCCATGCCTCCCAACATCCTAGTCCCTGCAGGGGGCCTCCTTTACCACATCCTGAAGACTCCCAAGATCTGCAATTTGTCCTCATTGCTCTCACTGCCTGCTCCCCAGCTCTATTTGAAAAACCAAGTAGGGAGAGAAGCATGGAGCAGTTAGTGCAGGTCACTTCATTCCCCCCACACACACACACACACACCTGGGGCAGCAGTATGGATGAGGACAGAGAAAAGCTTGTTCAAGATTAATGGTACACTTAGGGGTAGGCTTGCTGAGGATATGTGGCCAAAAGCCCTTCGAAATCTGAACTCAGGGGTGCTGTTACCTGGTATTCAAAGTTACCAAAGCGTAGCTGCCATTCCCACAACCCTAATTTTACTAGTTCTCACAGGAGGCTGAGACCTAGCAGCTTTGACTTCCGATCCTGGATTGCAGTGGACCTTGGGTGGTTTTTTTTAGGAACCTATTATGCCTAGGTGTGAAGTTTCTGAGCCCTATGGCAGATCTCATGCATTCTGTTCATGGCTGGTAGTTTGGTATCAGGCTGTAATCCCTTAGGCTGTTTGTTTGTTTTCCCCTAAGCCAAGAAATACTTTGATTTTTATTGAGAACTTTCCAACCCTCTTTTGATTTCCTTTTCTGAATTTGAAATTTGCTGTTAATGGAAAGAGAAAACAAAACTCCTACTACAAGTGCTGTAGAAATACAGTTGCCTTGCAGGGTGATATGCGAGCCAGAAATTACGCGAGCCTTTTGTTTGGCAAAAAACAGGCCACAGCTTTATTAACCAACAAGAACTGAGGGTTGGCCTGGCACGAGGGATGGAGTGACCCGTGCAGCCGGATAGCTGCTACATGGGTTCAAGGGGCGCCTGGATCTTCCTTCCTCCCAGCCGGGAGAAAGGACCCCTTGCTCCTTGAACCCTCCACCAGGAGAAGGACAGAAGATGGTTGCCGGGCGTCCACCTCATTCAACCATCCCTTCCTTCTGGCTCCGAGCCCCTGACCTACCCAGCCGGATAGGCCGCTCTCGGTGTTGCCGGTCTCTTACTGAGACCCCCGCCCCAGGGTCCCAGCACGCAGGCTGTTCCCTGGCCTACACTCCCCCTCGTGCCCCTATACCGCAGCTGTGACGAAGTGACCTAAAATTAACGGGGTGGGAGGGTGGGTCGCCGTCTTCGGCTCTCGGCCGCAACAGAGGCCGAGCCTGCGCACGCGGCGCCTTAAAAGGGGAAGCCCGCGGCCCCGCCCCTTACGCCGCCGGCCGCACGCATGGCGCCGCTCCCTCCCTCCTAGCTGGGCCGACGCGGCTGCGTCATTTCCCGGCCCCGCTCACCCGCAGCGGCAACGGCAGCCTCTGGTGAGTCGCCGGCTGCTATTTGCCTTGCAGGGTGATATGCGAGCCAGAAATTACGCGAGCCTTTTGTTTGGCAAAAAACAGGCCACAGCTTTATTAACCAACAAGAACTGAGGGTTGGCCTGGCACGAGGGATGGAGTGACCCGTGCAGCCGGATAGCTGCTACATGGGTTCAAGGGGCGCCTGGATCTTCCTTCCTCCCAGCCGGGAGAAAGGACCCCTTGCTCCTTGAACCCTCCACCAGGAGAAGGACAGAAGATGGTTGCCGGGCGTCCACCTCATTCAACCATCCCTTCCTTCTGGCTCCGAGCCCCTGACCTACCCAGCCGGATAGGCCGCTCTCGGTGTTAGCCGGTCTCTTACTGAGACCCCCGCCCCAGGGTCCCAGCACGCAGGCTGTTCCCTGGCCTACACTCCCCCTCGTGCCCCTATACCGCAGCTGTGACGAAGTGACCTAAAATTAACGGGGTGGGAGGGTGGGTCGCCGTCTTCGGCTCTCGGCCGCAACAGAGGCCGAGCCTGCGCACGCGGCGCCTTAAAAGGGGAAGCCCGCGGCCCCGCCCCTTACGCCGCCGGCCGCACGCATGGCGCCGCTCCCTCCCTCCTAGCTGGGCCGACGCGGCTGCGTCATTTTCCGGCCCCGCTCACCCGCAGCGGCAACGGCAGCCTCTGGTGAGTCGCCGGCTGCTATTTGCCTTGCAGGGTGATATGCGAGCCAGAAATTACGCGAGCCTTTTGTTTGGCAAAAAACAGGCCACAGCTTTATTAACCAACAAGAACTGAGGGTTGGCCTGGCACGAGGGATGGAGTGACCCGTGCAGCCGGATAGCTGCTACATGGGTTCAAGGGGCGCCTGGATCTTCCTTCCTCCCAGCCGGGAGAAAGGACCCCTTGCTCCTTGAACCCTCCACCAGGAGAAGGACAGAAGATGGTTGCCGGGCGTCCACCTCATTCAACCATCCCTTCCTTCTGGCTCCGAGCCCCTGACCTACCCAGCCGGATAGGCCGCTCTCGGTGTTAGCCGGTCTCTTACTGAGACCCCCGCCCCAGGGTCCCAGCACGCAGGCTGTTCCCTGGCCTACACTCCCCCTCGTGCCCCTATACCGCCACTGAACGAGGGCCAGCCGGCCCCGTTCCCGCCAACCCCAGAACACCTTGACACCACACAAACAACGCTGCCTTCAAACTGCGCAGCCATAACTCATTCCCCCATGGGGAAAGATGAACCCCGTCCCGTCGAAAAGCGGGAGCCAACTTATGTGAAATATCTGGGTGCCGGATAACGGCCCCCCCCAACTCAGCCATCAGCTTCCGGACTTCCCTGTTAATCTTTTCCTTCGCCACATGAACCCGCTCTGGTTTGAGCGCATCTCGCCAGACTCTCCTATCCAGGAGTTCTGACCACATCAGATAGGTGTTCGGTAACCGCTGACTCAACACCCGCAAGTCATCCATTATCCTGTGGCGAAGTCCCAAACCGGAAGCGGCGGGAATATCATTTTCCCCGAGTTGAATCACCAGCACAGACGGGGAACCACCCCTATGGACCTCTCGGGACACGACCTCCATCAACGCCGCCCACTTCATCCCTCGATGACCGGACCATCTGATGGACAGTTGATCACCAATTCCGAGATCCGGTCCCCATCCAGCGGCACTTGCATGCTGCCCAGCCCAGTAGACGATGCTGTGGCCGATGACAAGCGCAGACGCTGCTGCTGGAAGCAAACCTGCAACGAACAAAACGTTAGCAAACCATGCTAGACCGAACATAGGAACGAAAAGCCCGGGACTGCCAGCGCCCCTTGCGCATTATCTCCCAGTCCTGCTTTCCTTCATGAAAGGCCTGTGTGGCCGCCCCTATCCTGAAGGAGTGGGTACCATACCATTCAGGACGTAGCCCCACCCGCTCCAAACAGCGCCGTAGCACCGCGATAAACTGGAACCTGGATAGGCTGGACCCATCTCCGTGTATAAGCAACACCCCTGGTACTTGTGGCCGCACTGCCATATAAGCGGCCAAACACCGCACCGGGCACACCCTCCTGTGATGGAACTTGCTTAGCAAGACTGCAGTGCCCTTGCCCGTCTGGTCCGTCTTGGACCGACGCAACCAGATCTCCAACCCCCGTGTTGTAAATACCGCATCCTCCGCCTGGAGTGCAGGGGATGCCTTGGCATTCCTAGAGGGTGCCACTAACTCCCCACAGCGGAAAGCGCCATGGTATGCCAGCGCAAATGTCGCCCCGAAGAGCAACGCCTCAAACTCTGAGCTGCAGACTGATTCCAAAACCCGCATCAGAGACTGGAGTACTGGGAGGGTTATCGGGCGCCTAGCATCAGGCACCACCCTCTCTGTGCGGCCCCAGCCTGACAATGCCTTTTTGGCCAGAAAAGAAGTGCTGGGGTCCCAACCCCCGAGGGCCCTACCAAAAAAGGACAACCCAGCCATGGTGACCCTCAAGGACCTGTGCGACACGCCCCGGCCCTTCAAATGAGCCAAGTAATGCAAAAGGGAGTCCTCATACAGTGGCCACGGCTGTGACCATCCCCGGCTGCCAGCAAATGTCACAAAATCGTGTGCCGCCCTGCTGTAGCTCTGCCACGTCGAAGGGGCCAACGAACCCCGCACTCCATCCCAAATCACGTGGCTCCAAGTTCCCACAGCTTTTCCGGGAAAACCTCTGGCTCCTGCCGCGCCCAGGGGGCGAGACGGCGAAATTTCTCGACCATTGCTCGTCGAACTGGATCCCCAGCAGGTCGAAATCATCGGGGTGAATAGGCAGCAACCGGAATGCAGACTGTATATCACTCTTCGCTAGCAGGGCCCCCTGCCCACAAGTCCTCACCATCCGAACTGCGTCATCGAAGGAGGCGTACCGGACAGTGCACTCCTCTTCCGGGATGGCATCGTTCACAGATCCACCGTAGGGGTATGACAAGTGGTGGATCAGTCGAAACTGCCCCGGAGCCTTCTTGGGTACAACCCCGAGGGGAGAAACCCGCAAGTTGGGCAGCGGGGGAGCATCAAACGGACCCGCCATTCGCCCAGCTGCACACTCCTTTGACAGCTTATCCCGGACCACCTCCGGGTATTCCCTGGCAGATCGCAGGTTACCGCAAGACGTGGCCACCCGGTCCCCCGTATAAGGGATCCGGAACCCCTCGGTAAACCCCTTCGCCAAAAATATGGCGGCCCCCCTCTTAGGGTAACGCTCCAACCAATTCACCAGGGGCCCCAACTTAACAGGAGAACGGGCCTTGGCCCGCAATACCATGGGAATTTCAAGTGGGTTTTGCACTGGAAGAAGGTCCCGCGCTTCCCGACCCTCCGTCCTTCCTTCCGGAGAGCCGGGTCCCTCGAAAGGGACCGCTGCCCGACCCCTGCGTGCAGGCTGATAGGGCATGGGCCCCCCCACACCCTTCACACCTGTGTTCAAACCGGCATCGCCTGCGCTTGCAGCCGGACCGGTTGAAGTCCCAGCACACCAGGCCCACCAGCTTCTTGCTGGGAGCCGCCACCTTAGCCTTCTCCTTGTGCTGACGTACGCTGGGACCGACTTGAACTATCCACGTGTCGTGGTGTTTCACGTCCCAGCGCGCCAAGGGGTTGTGAGAAGCCAACTCTCGAAACGCACGGTCGTATTCGAGGGCGGCCTCCTCGCCTGCCAATTCCCTGGCTTCCAACACATGGGAGAGGTATTTGCACAAGTGCCAACCCCTCTCAGGATAAGCTGCTGCGACCAGGGCCATATACTCCACGAAGCCCCGCAGCCAGTTGTCAAAGGACTTCTCCAGCAGGGGGCGGTCCTTCTTCTTAGGCTCCTTACTCTTACCGGTCGCCCCCGCTTTGCCCTGACCCCGTATCATGGCGAAAACGTCAACCAAAAACCCCTCCAGGGCCCTTTCCCTCACCTTCGCTGGGAGATGGATACCCGGAGGCGCATCCGTATCCGTATACCACACGGGAGGCTCCCTGGCCTCCCCCACTACCCCCTCCTCTTCGAGTAGGCGCGCCGCTTGCTCCCGTCTCTTTAACAGCCACCTCGGCAATCCCGGGATAAACGCACCCTCCAACCAGTACCAGCCCTCCCTGAGATCCTCGTCACCCTCCCAGGACGAACTCTCACCCGTGGAAGGACTGTGGCCCGCCTTGCGCCTGCTCTTGGGTTCCGCCTGCCGGCTCCTGGGCTGTCTGGATTCTGCCAGGTTGGCCCCCCCATCGCCACCTGATGAGCTGGTGGCCGATCGCCGCTCAGTGGCAGACCCCTCGGTGGAAAGGCTGTCGTCTGAGGCCCTGCCCCGCCCGCCCCGCGACATGTGCGCCAGGGCCGCAGCATAACCGCGCCAGTAGCCCGGATCTTCCGGGGCCGGGGCTGGGGCCGCCCTCTCCGTCTTCCTCCTCCCGCCTCCACCGGGCTCTCGCCCCCGGGCCAGCACCGACGTGCGTGAGGGGGCCTTGCGCATGGCCGGGGCCTTGGCCTGCCTTGAGCCTTGGGCACCACTGCGAAGGCCCGCCCTCCTGTTCACCCGGCCCCTCCGTGGCACCTCAGGGGACCCCCTCCCCCTCCCTGGCCGCCTGCCCGACGAAGAGGCGGGGCTCCCCCGTGCTGGGGCTGTGCCTGCCCCCGCCCTGGAAGCCCTGGCGGACCTGGGAGTTCCCCCGCCGCGAGCCCTGCTCGCGCTGCTCCGCGGGCTCCGGAGGCCCGACCGGGAACGGCGTGACGCCCTGGGGCTGCTCCGTGCTGACCCCTTCCCAGGCCCTGGGCTCCTCCCCCGAGATCGCGGAACGGCCGCGGCCCAGCTCTCACGGGCACGAAGGGCACTGGCGCGGCTCCTCCCCCGCCCACGGGCCCCTTCCCCGGCCTCCTGAGCAGGGTCCTGGCCGCCTTCAGCTGCCGCCGCCGCCCTGGTCCGCCGCGCCGACATCTCTCCTCGGAACGCCCCCTCCGAAGTCTTCTGCTGCCGCCCGGTAGCCGAACCGCCGCTGGGGAACCTCCGCAGGACGTCTTCTTTGCCTCCGCTGCTTCCCGCCTCGCCTACGCAGCAAGCCAGCCTCTCCGTCCTCGATGCCGTCCCTCCGCCGTCTTCGGCTCTCGGCCGCAACAGAGGCCGAGCCTGCGCACGCGGCGCCTTAAAAGGGGAAGCCCGCGGCCCCGCCCCTTACGCCGCCGGCCGCACGCATGGCGCCGCTCCCTCCCTCCTAGCTGGGCCGACGCGGCTGCGTCATTTCCCGGCCCCGCTCACCCGCAGCGGCAACGGCAGCCTCTGGTGAGTCGCCGGCTGCTATTTCCCATTATTATTCTTCCTCTATTAAAAAATATCATGGCAGTTTATGGGTTAGGTGGGAAAATATAGCTTAATGCACAATCACCATAACTAGTAGTAGCTTCCCTATAGATTTCAGATCTCCAATTTAATTACTGAGCAAAAAGAAAGAAAAATGCTGAGAACACCATGTATAGTATCTTTGGCAGCATTTTCAGACTTCACCACAAGTAGGGTGAGGTTGTACTACATTTCTGATTGTTAAAATAAATTAAATGAAAAGTGCAAAAAAAAATCAAAGACTATTATCTCAACTATATTCTCATGAGTTCCAGTGTCAATTGCAGGCAATTCCAAATGGAGGCTACTTAGTGGTATACGCATTCAGAAAACTCTACATCTTGTCCCACCTAGAAAGGGTAGTGTGAAAAAAAAACCCTCCACGGTTAACAAAGAATGCTTGACAGTTCCGTCTCTTCCCTGAAAACTTCCATCTATGTGATAACAAGAATTGCAGGGAGTTTCCTCCAGCTACACTGTCTGGCAACAATTCCTTTGGTTCCCAGTGGATCCTTGGAAACAAAAGTTATTCTAGAATATGAAAGCCCAGTCATAATGCAGCATTTCTGTGTACCGTCAACATTGCAACAGATTTCACTGAAGGGATAACCCAACAGAAGCCCTGATTTAAATATACCACCAAAGCCCTAAGAAATCTCTTTTCATATTTCTTTGGCTAAACTGTTTTGTAGCATAAGTTTAATTTTTTTTATTCTGGAATGTTCAGCTTCTCCACTGAATAATAAATAAAAATAAGTCCTCATAAATTATCCAGAAGAACATTCTGTAGCTCACTTGCTTTACATTACCTTGTGCACATATTAAATGCTTAAATTGCCATGCTAGATTTACTACATTAAACATTTCTTGCTTTTCCAGGGGGAAAAAATAATTCATGTTTAGAAACATAAATGTTTTCTCATTCACAGAAATATCTTAAGATCAATTCAAATCAGTGTGAATAGTCAGGGCAATTCCGCACAAAGGGCAATGTCGCTAAGTCTGAGCCCTATTGAAAAGTGCTGCAGGCAAAAGCAGCAGGTCACAGTAACACACACAGCCGTTTCTATCGGAAAAAAGGCTCTCCCACTAGCACTGTTCTCCTAACGCACAAGTTTCCGCTCTCGCCGAAATCGCAACAGAGGAGGCGATATTTTTCCGCGCTTCCTCCCGCCCCTGGCCATCAATCAACCAGAACACCCAATTAACTGTTGTGTTCATGTTTACCTTTAAGAACTCTTTTTTTAAAATTCGAAAACACCGGTAGCAACGCATATTCATTACTTCCATGTATCAGAGAGACCTTTTCCGCTGGTGTAGGAGCTGGCGCTTAATCGTTTGCACGCTCTTATTCCTGGCTGAAATTATGGGCAGTGTCAAAGGGGGGTGGGGGGTGGGCTGTATTGTGCTTGGAAACTTTACAGATACTTGCTTGTGGAGTGATTTCAGCCAATGAAGCAATGCTTATTCGTTGCTTTTGCTGGTTTAATGGGGGGGGGGGATAGTGATCACGACACCAGAAGCGAGAGATTAGAGAGGGACATTCTTTCTACCACTACATTGTGAACACACATGTCTTTTCTGGATATGTTGCAGGCTGTTCTCAAGAGTCTAGCGTTTTTTTTTTAGGGGGAATCCACTTTTGGAGCAGTTAGATTCCCCGAAAAGCGCTACAACGAAGCGATTTTTGCGAGAGTGTTGCAGGAGTGTTGCTGATTGTGTATGATGTCATGAATAACAAGAAATATATAGTGTTACACAATGGCAACACTTCGGCTACATTAACGCTGTGTGGGATGGACCCTAAACTCTTACCCAGCTCTACAAAGATTCCATTTATTACATTATTTTAATTGTTTGCTTTAAAATACTTCTAGTAGAAGAGTTGGCTTTTATACCCCACTTTTCACTACCCTAAGGAATCTCAAAGTGGCTTACAATCTCCTTCCCCTCCTCTCCCCACAATAGATACCCTGTGAGATAGGTGGAGCTAAGAGAGCTCTGACAGGACTGCTCTGTGATAACAGCTCTAACAGGATTATGACTAGGGTTGGGTGCTCCGGCACCCCAAGTGTCCGGTCTCTCCCAGTGCCGCAGGGGGGAGAGGAGGCATGGGCATCAGCGCACCGGCGGATGCACACACACAGCGGCAGCTCCGTGCCTGCATGTGTGCGCCCGCCGGGAGGGACCGGCCGTATCGGGCACTGAAGCACCCAACCCTAAGAGACTAGTTCCAGGATGCCCGGCTGACTGCATGTGAAGGAGTGGGGAATCAATCCCAGGTCTTCGAGATTAGAGGTCACCACTGTTAACCACTACAGCAAGCCAGCTCTAAATCTGAGTTACATTTAAATTAAATTAAATTAATGCACAATATTGTCTCACAAGGGAAGGCAAAGTTCTATAAATGTGTATTTAATAGTGATAATGTTTTTAAAGGGAAGCAAGAAGAGCAATGTAGATAAATAGGGTCTGTAGGTTGTCTAGTTTAAAATATTAATCAGTTGGCAAGCTATCTACTCCAGAGCCTGCAAAAATGTAGTAAAAGCACATTATAGAGAGCCAATAAGATTCACAACTTGGGAACTGGTAAGTTGATCCCTTCCTCAGCCCAATGTATGTTAACTTCTAAAACAGGTTGAGATAGTTTTATAAAATATTTGTTGAGTTTCTTGAAGCCTAGGTCTTCCTGATTAGTAGTAAGCAATCTAATTGGAGCAAGTTATCATTTTGGAGATCTTGGTTTGATTGCATTCTAGGGGACTACAGCAAAAGTCATAAAACATGTTGAGTTGGAACTTTTTACAGATGATGTTGATTTCTATTCCTGTCTACTAGATGGCAGGGTTAACATGTCCCTTAAGAGGGAAGGGAGGGGGCCCTAGATGTTATTACCAAATAACTTGGCATTTACCACCATATGATTTTCTTTTAAGATGATTAATGTAACAGTTGTATTTTTCTACTGTGAATAAATGAAAAACATGATGGTTAAAAAAAACCATTGGTGGAAAACAGTTCTCTTCAGAGTAGCATGCTGCATAGGGTTCCGTCTTTTGTGAAACTATTTTCAGTAGCAAAAATAAACTCTGATGCTCATGTCTGTGGGCGAAGGGCTATGTTCTTTGTCAATGACCCCACTGAATCTACCATGCTCTGCTCAAATGGAAAACATTGGGGATATGGCATGAAAAGGAAATTTAGATTAAGAAGCCAAGTATACATATTCTTATGTGAAGTAAGCACCACATAATAAAGTTGAACGTTGTTGTTGTTTTCAAATATACTTGCAAAGGAAATGAAAATGCTACCAATTCTAAAATTTGGAGGTGGGGGGAGGATTTTCAGTCATTGAGAAGATCCCTTCTACTAAGTAACGTGTCTTCCTCTGATGGAGTAGAGGGTCTTTCCACTGGAGCAAGGCTCCATGCATAGAAGAAAGGAGCTGCTGGGTAAATATTAATTTATTTGGTTATTTATACCTCATTTTTCTCTCCAAAAGAGACTCAGAACAGCTTATCCTCTTCTCTATTTTAACCTCACAACAACCCTGTAAGATAGGCTAAGCTGAGAGGGTACAAGTGCCTCAGGTCTCCCAGCAAGCTTTCACGAGGGATTAGAACCTAGGTAGTCCAACACGCTGAGTGTTATGCCCGTCTGGTTCTCCATTTATATAATTACCCCTCAACAGTTCTTCAATGAGATCCTCCATACTATATTAAGTAGGTGACTTAAATATTGTAAGACAAACAATTGTAGTCAAACAATTCCATAATTTTGTAGTTTAAATCAAAAACCAAAATTTAATGTTCCTTGTCCATTACTAAAGAATAGTTCTGAGAGAAACCCCTCCCATGGGCTCCATCTGGCTTCTTTGTCTTAATACTGTTCAGCTAAGGGCAGCCCATACTTCCATATGCAAGGAGTTTTCCTCTGATTCAAGAAACTCATCCACTGATATAACTTTGCACAAGAGGAATGCACTGATGTTAGCAGAGCAAAGTGTAGGATTACAAGGTCAAATTAGTAAAATGAGAGCGGTTACTTTCTTAGAATGGGAAAATTTCTGTAACTGAAAAAAATCCTTTGTTATTACAGCATAATAGAAGCACAGTTTACAAACCCCTTTACCTTCATCTCCCTTCAACAGGCACCCTGCGGAGTAGGTGGGGCTGAGAGAGCTCTGAGAGAATTACTCTGAGAACTGTGACTAGCCTAAAGTCAGTCAGCTGGCTGCACGTGGAGGAGTGGGGAATCAAATCCGATTCTCCAAATTAGAGGCTACCGCCCTTTAACCACTATCCCATGCTGGCTCCTTTCTCAAGAACCTCATGAAGATGACCAGAGAATGGAAAAGCACAGTTGCATGGCAAAGTGTGTGCAACTATCCCCCCCCCCTTCCTTTTGCCTCCCTGCATAGTTCCACTTTAAACTGCACAATGGTGATAATGATGTGTTGGGGGTTTCCATTACCTGTGATCAGGAAATGAGCAAATGGACAAGTGGCTAGAGTGTCAAACTAATCTAGGGGATAGGAAAACACAGTTAATATCAATTAGGGCTTGGATGGATTTAAAAAAATGATTCCTTATCTAAGTCATTTGGGCCCCAGCTGCAGGGTGACCCTCTCTAGCAGCCTCACCACTGTTCCCACTAAGCAAGCAATAAATGAATCTGGGGGGGGGAGACACCCCAGCCCCTGCCAAGCCTGGCACAATCTGGGTGTGAAGCATCAGGGAAAGAGCTCCATATTAATAATTCATTCCAAGCAACCCCCTGGAGCAGTTTTACTATGATACGCTATGCAGAATGCTTCAACACACTAATTAATATTTTCAAAGTGTTCCACAAGCTCCTTTTAAAAGCACTTTTGCCTTCCATTGAACAGTCTGCATTGTAAATAAGATCAATCCTGTCCCCCAAAACCTACTGATGAGTTACTGGACTCAGCTGGCACTTTAGGAGCTCAGGAAGATGTACCCCCCTCCCCTCCCCTCACATTGAAAAGAACCCAAACAGCTATCTTTTCACATTATCTCAGTAACCTGCCTGTCTTTTGTTCCAAAATTAACAGGGATAAATTATGCTCCCTTTGAGAGGCAAGTAACTGCAAAATTCAGGTGAACCCAGGAGATGTTTTGTAATTTGCACTTAATGATTATGTTGCAGGGTCCCAGTCGCATTGCTCTTTCGGCTAACGGTGAAAAAAGTCGCTGAAAATAACTTAATATTTAAAAGGAAGCAAATTCTTATTTTGTTTAATAACAGCCATTACAACTTTCAGTGATGAATTTGTTCTTAGCTGTACAAACTTGGGCAGCCTACAGACCCACCATATTTTCATCACTGCATCTTGATGCTGAAGTTAAAATAGCTTGGGGTAGATAGTTGATCCGTGAGTGGTGATCCCCAAAAGAGAGGTTCATGACAATCTGAAATCGTTTTCCCTTAGCATTGTAAGTCAGGTTTATTAGAAACAGAAATCAGAAATAGAAATGGGGACATCAGACAGGACAGATGGTTGCCAAGTAGTTGGGTCTAATTTTAGGTTTATTTTACACTCTTACTTCAGAGCTAAAAAACCTGTCACATCTGGGATCAACAATGAGGGGCTTTACGCACCGGGATCTTTGTTGCAAATTGGTCACTGAATGAAAAATCGCCATTTAAAATAGTGGAATTCGTCGTTATGCATACCTGCCTTTGTAGTGGTATCCAGTTGCGTTTTGTAGCGTTTCCCACAGGCTTCCGGTCTCGGCAGAAATCGCTAGAAAGGAAGCGCTATTGCCGAGCTCGTCCCGCCCCTGGCCGTCAAGCAGCCAATGGGCAGCCGTTAGCATGCTCCCAAACAGCCCCTTTCCCTTTAAGAAAGTTTTTTTTTTAAAAAAACACACCCATTGTAACGAATCTGTGTAGATTCGTTGCAACGGAGAGACCCATCCAGCTGCCTAATGTGTTTGAGCTGTCGTTTGATCGTATGATCGTGGCCACGCTGCCTCGAGTGAAAAGAAAAAAATCCCCCCTCCCCCCCCTCTCACGGGCCCAATTTTCGGCTGAATGACTGTGTTAAATGTGTGTGCTTAGTGACTGAAGGGGAGGGACTGAAGCCGGGGAAGCCTCTGTTTGAGCTGTCATTTGATCGTGGCCACGCTGCCTCGGAGTGGGGGGGGGAAATCCCCCCTCCCCCCCTCTCACGGGCCGATTTTCGGCTGAATGACTGTGTTAAATGTGTGTGCTTAGTGACTGAAGGGGAGGGACTGAAGCCAGGGAAGCCTCTAAACTGAAAGAGGCTCACTGGTGCGTTTATCCCCGCTCGCTCGGAGAAAAAAAAAATGGCAATCGCTTCACCGGAAGTTTGGAGGACAGGCTCAGGAGGAGGGACTGAAGAAACCGCAACAATGTTAACGCACAGGTCTTTATCGCTAGTGTTACAGATTGTTTGCAAGAGTGTAGCGCTTTCCGGAGGGTGAATCCACTTTTTGGGATTCCCCTGAAAGCGCTACAACGAAGCGCTTTTTGCTGATCGGTTTCAGGAGTGTTGCAGATTGTCTACGATGTCGTGCGTTAAGGCAAATCAATAGCGTTTCCAATTAGCAACCATTGTGCGATTTTGAAGCCGTGCAAAAAGCCCCTGAATTTTTCTATCCCTTGGTCAAATTAACTACAATTGACTTTCCTTTCTTGGATTTAAAAAGGTTCCAGATAACAAATCTTACACAAATCTTACACAGCCAACCACAGCTGATCTGAATACTAGTAATGTCTAGCATTCACAAGTTCAGTTTCTATGCAAGCTTACTTGTCTGTAAGAATATAAGAGAAACCTTACTGGATCAGATCAAAAGCCAGTCTAAGTGTATAGCATCCTGCCTTAAACATTGGCCAACCAGAGAACATTGGCCAGCCAGTCTACAACAGGGCATAGAGGCCAAGGCCTTGCCCGGATGTTGCCACCTGCCTCTGGGATTCAGTGCCTCCAAATGTAGAAGTTCCCCCAGTCACCATGGTTAGTAGCCAATGATAGACTTAACTACCACAAATCTATCTAATCCCCTTTTAAATCAGTTTATGCCTGTGGCCATCACATCCTCTGGCAGTGAATTGTACATATTAATCACGCTCTGTGTAAAATAGTATTTCCTTTTGTCCATCCTGAACCTACTGCCCATTAGCTTCACATGCTATCCTAGGAAGCCAGTAAAACAGATCTCTACTCCTAGATGCAGATGATAATTGAAGGGCTCTAGCCTGAAGACTAAGCTCAAGTCATCAGTTTTAGCTGTCTTTGGTGGTGTTTAGCACAGTTCACTTATTTGAGTCTTCTGAGTATAGCCCAATCTTGCCAGATTTCAGAAGTTAAGGAAAGCTGGTACATGGAGGAACCCACCAAGGAAAACCGTGCAAACCACTTCTGCCTTGTAAACCCTATGGAGTCAGTGTGAGTTTTAAACATACACAAGTGTGTTTAAAACTGACATTTTTATCTGTTGTGAACTGCCACAAGCTGGCTGGCCTGGAGGGGCAGTATATGCACCTAATAATAAATAAAACAAAATAATACGTTTATTCTTAGGTTCATGTGCTTTTGAAATCCTGCTCAATTTGAGTTCAGTTCTCATCTGTTTGTTGCTCTTATTGCAGAGCAGCCAAATTCTAATACATGGGCTAATCGGTAGAGAATATGGGAATTTTCCTGAAATGCAAACATAAAGTTTCTTTGTGTGATGGGAAGGTTTTCCCTACTTCTTACACATTTGACCTAGATTGCTATGAACTTCAGCCATCCTAGGTGCTGTGTGGAAAATTGTGATCTGTAGAAAAGGATGGCACTTTTTGGAGTTGTTGTCACCCTCAAAGCAAAAACAGCAGACTGGATCCATGTAGATCAGGGGTAGTCAACCTGTGGTCCTCTAGATGTTCATGGACTACAATTCCCATGATCCCCTGCCAGCAAATGCTGGCAGGGGCTCATGGGAATTGTAGTCCATGGACATCTGGAGGACCACAGGTTGACTACCCCTGATGTAGATGAAATAGCTATGAAAAAATCCAAATGCACTATTTTGTTAGGGCCAAGTTAAGAAGTGGTCAAGCATCAAAATGTCCTGGTACTGTTGTTCAAGCTTAGAACAGGGGGGGTCAAACTGTGGACCTCCACAGGGGGGGTCAAACTGTGGACATCTGGAGGGCCACAGTTTGACCACCCCTGGCCTAGAAGTTCAATGCAAAAAAAAAAGAAAGAAAGGAGTGAGGAACAGGTGAGAAAAAGATGATTCAGGCATGATTTTGGGATCGAAAATCCCAAAGTCTGAGTGTAAACCAAGCATACATGGATACCCTGCATGTGTCACCACTGGTTCATGTTACATATCTCTTTATGAACTTGTACCTAGGGACCATCAGGAAGAATTGCATGGAGAAAACAAATTGGCCCGTTTACATGTTTGCCGCAACCTCAGGGGACCTCCGAATGATATCGGCAATAGCTTGGGTTGTATATTTTACATCTGTAGAACAATGTGTTTCCAATAGCACCTCTGTGGGACTTATATTCTATATATGACTGTTCATTTGACTGAATACACTACAACTTTACACTGACAGAGCGAGGACAGAGAATAACCAAACTAATATCAACAGTTATTATGCCTCCAGGACATAACAAAGGAATATCTCCAGTTAGAAATGGACACATGCACCGATCTCTCTGAACAGTAACTCAAAAACATGTATTTTTACTTTGTACAAGCATTCTGTCTCAATTATGCCTTTAAATTAAATGGGAAGAAGCAATAGTTTTCCAGCTTTTCAGGTATTGACTGCTCTAGCAAATAAAAAAAAAATTGGTTCCAACATATGCAAGCCCTGATCAGTTAAAATAATTGTGTTGTATATATATGTGTATGTGTGTGTGTGTGTGTGTGTGTGTGTGTGCTGAATAACAATTTGCAAAAATGGTATTGTTCTATAATATCTATAAGAAGCAGCTTCAGATTAAAAATGGCAATAACATTCTTTAAAAAAACATGGATTGTAGCTTCCTCACAAATTGCCAGTAAACTTACTAGAATTTCTGGAAAGATTCAAACAATCTTTCTTTAAACCTTAGATATTTTTATTGATCTCTCAGATTGAGAGATACACAGGCACATGTATTGAGATTTTAGATGTAAGCCTATTTAGTTTTGTTAGAGTAGAACAGCCTAAATCTGTTTAAATATGAACTGTTCTGCCTCACTGGACTGTGAATCAGACAGTTCGATGCAACCCACATTCTGGCGTTTTGTTATCTACCAAAATAGAACGTGGGGCAGAAAACCACGTCGATCTGCTGGAGCGCCGAAGCCTAGAAAGTGCCGTTTGCAGCTGGGTGGACCAATTTCTTTGTGGACACACACAGTGGTCAAACCTCATGCTGATTTGTGCTGCTCACTTAAGAATGCCCTCTGAACTCAAGCTGATTCTCCCCCCCACACACACCCCTCCCCCCAAAAAAAATAAAGGAACTTCTCCAGGAGCTGCTCCCATTCAGAATTTGTTCTTGAAGATAATTGTCATTCTCATGCGAGTACTCAGAGAGAAACAAAAGGATTGCCTCTCGGTTGGAGAGCACCCAGAAACACAGATGGAAATGACTTAGTACTGCCAGCCAAGTCTGGAAATCGTTGGGCCATTAGTAACATACAGAAGCTAACTGTGAAGGAATTAGGAGAGAGGCTTTGTCTTGAACCAAAACTGTCATACAAAACAGGTCAGCGTCTTCACAATAGCTGTGTGACTCGCTTGCTGAAAGTGCAGCCCAGAGTTTCTCCTGACATACTCCTATGTGCCATTCCTTCCCTAGAATGCCTTCGTAAGCACGGGGTAGTTATGTTCTTAGATTCTTATGCTGTCTCCCCATCACAGACTCTTGACAGGGGATCACTACAATCCTATTTTTCTAAGAAAAAGGGGGCCGGAGAGGGGGGGGTGACTGAGCATACCATTTAGTTATATTTTTTCTAAAAATCTTCCTTCTCCACCTCTAAAGGTTCAATAAGAAATGGGTATATTAAATGGATATATTATATCAGTGTAAACGTATTTCTGACTTTCCTTTTACTGACCTTGGCACTGATAACACCAGTTAGTTACAACAGGACTCTCCAGTCTTCTCAATCTGTGGGCACTTTTGGAATTCTGACACAGTGTGGTGAGCTCAGCCACAAAATGGATGCTGTGGTAGGTGGAGCCAGCCATAAAATGGCCACCACTGCTTTCCTTCATCCACACACTGAAGATCCTTGTCCTGTGGTGGCAGCCACTGCCAAAGCAACCTCTTTTAAAATCTGCACAGCCCACCAGGAAAGGCACGCTGCCCACATTGGGGTCCCCTGAGGTATAGTGTCATCCTAAGCAGAGTTATACCCTTTGAAACGCATTGTAATCTGGCTAGGAAAGACCAGGAACTCTCCCAACAAAACAGCAAAGACAGAGCAGAGAGTAGGGCTTCCCTTATGCTAACTATGTGTAAATACAGTTTACTGAATAGCAAGAGCAAAGCCCCATTGTCTGGGACCATGTGCCAGCAGTTCAGAAGTGGTTGTGGCTTTATGGAAATGTTAGCATTCTATGCACAAGAGCAGCTAAAATCCAGAACTGCTCCAGCAAATTGCTGCTCCAACAACTAGAGATCTTCAGCCAGAAACATCAAACATTTGAGATGCAAAAATAGGCAAACAGGAGATATCATGCCTATTGGAACTAAGGGGATTTACAATATTTTTAATGAGATATCACATATTAACTGCTCATGTTTGATTGTTGCAGTTACCATCTAATGGTATTTAAAAGCTTAATATTTGGTACTTGCCCAAAAAGATGAGGAAACAAAGATTTGTCATATCCCTAAAGGCACTTGTTCTTACTGCTGCACATGAGGGTAAGAAGAAATCCCATCGCTTTGGTGAATAGCTCTCCAATGTGTTTTAATGGTAAACTATAGAATGTGAGAAGTTCATCTATCTTTCCGCTATTAGGAATAATCTCACATGGCTATGCAACTGCAGCAAACTTGTTGCTATTACCAATCAGACATTTTAATTCAGACAAAACACACAAAGCAAACCATGCTATGTACCATGCTAACATTATCCTGGATTGGTCATATGGGCTACTTCATGGTGGAACACAATTCTCTTGGGCTGCATTGATCAGATTTCTATCCTTTTCTTTGTGTTTAAAAATATGTCCAATATTATACTTCTTGTCAATCAGGTGAGTAATTCACAGCACTGATACGAAAAAGAAAGGGGGAGTAGAACTGCTGCCATTTTCTGAGAGATGCAGAGCTTGTCCCCATTGTCAACAGTCACACAAATGTCTTCTAAAATATGTGTCTGGCTACTGGCTGAACAACAACCATCTGTACTAAAACGGCAGGCCCGGAAAAATTTCTCGACAGCCACATCCCAAACAGCCAGAGTCACCTGGCAGGGATAGAGAAAGGAGTGGAGATTGCTTCCATAGTCTCGCTGGTGTGCTGTGATTTGTTGACTTTTCAGACAGGCCCCCACATTTGTCTCTCACACAGGCAGATAAAACCATTGTAATAACTGGATTTGGTCTTTTAAAAAATGGTATTTCTCCTTTCCTACACCGGAATGCATGTTGACAGTGACAGCAATAAAAACCTATGTCAAAGGACCTTTGTTACTAGTTAAAATTCCATAAGCAAGCCATGCATACCCGATTGGTATAGGTGTAAATAAGGCTTCGCATGAAATCTGGCCATCACCAAATCCCTAAGGAGGAAAGCAGCACTTTTCCTCTGAAATGTTATGGTCTTCTTTTGTTCTTAATCAGTCTTGTTGTCTGGGCTTTCATTTCATCGCTTTTCCTGCTAAACAGATGACTGTGCACCATAAACATCTGAGCAAATTGTACAAGGGTGCTGAGCTGCCCTCTCTCCCACTCCCCTGTGCTATCGAAGTCAAATGTGCTACTCCTCATGGCATGAGACATGTAATGACAAGACCCGAGATGAGTTCAGCTTCAGTTCTGATTCACTAGCTGTGGCTACCAAAATGTCTTCTAGTAGAGAAAAGGTCCTTGAGGCAGGCAAATATTTTAAGCAAGGAGACTTATGAGAGGCACTTGTGGTTGGGGAAGAACAGAGAAGTCTAACTTTCAGAAGGGATTACAACTTTTGTTGCTTGACTCCCCCTCATCCTCCCCCCCCCCCCGCCATTCTATGCCCACCACTTCTCTTTGGTTTCAGCAGAAAAGGAAATTGTTAGATAGCTTAAGAGTGCCATCTTGTGGCTAGAAGAAGTAAGTAACCAAACAGCTCCTTATATATTTATTTATTTTTAGGATGTCACTGAAATTTGGGCAGGATTTTTGTTTTGTTTGCTTGTTTACTTAGCCTTGTTTAATTAGAGTGGTCATTAGTGATCATGCTTCACTTGGGATTTTCCAAATGGTTTGGGCCCCATTATCTCTTTATGAAGGCAGACTTTGGAAACCATGAGTGCTGAGTAATACAGAAAATTCAGGCTTGAGGTATTTCAGTTTAAAATTGGCACTGGATTTGTTTTAATTGTGCCCTTGGCATGGCCTTTTAAGTATATCTAAGTGGGGCAACTTCAAAAAGGACAATGAGCCAAACTCTGACAAACAAACAAAAATTACCCCTTTCTAACTTTGCCTCAGAAATGGAAGCAAACAACCACCTCCAATAAACCTTGATGTTTCTTGCTTTTACTGAGTGCTGATATCTTTTTGATATTCCTATTATTCCACAAGAAAATGCTGTCATTTTGTGTGTTGATTCTAATTTGCCTACTTTCATCTCTGTTATTGTTTTGTGAGCCAGAAACATTTAACAGGACTGTTATTGTGTTTTCACACTGCTTTACAATTTTTTAAAATTTATGCAAAGACTTTTAAACTCTGGCAATAATGGCTGTAATATTTTTTATTATTTAGAGAAAGTACGGTTATCAAACTGCAAATATAACATTATTTACTATTTACAAATAAGCATAGAAATATGTTGACTTCAGCACTTACATATTTTCTCACAAAAAAAATCCGTTTGATGCTCTCTTCTTCCTTTTCTGTAGTAAAAAGAAAGATTTTACAGCTGTATTTTTTCACCTATTTGCACTGAGACCTTAGCTTTCTGGCTTAGGAAAATACAATGTGTATATATTTTAAAACTTTATATAACATACAATAGACTCTAGAAAACAGGTATTTATAAAAGCTGAACTCCAACTTTGTTTTCTTTTATTATTATTCAGATGCCAAAAAAAAATCTGTGATTGGATTCTTCTATACCCTCTCTTTATCATAACTCATTGAATTAAGTGTTTGAAATCAAGATATGTTTTAAATTAATTTTATGATTTTTCATATGTCGCATAAAATATAAAGGTCCAAATTATGGAGTATCCTTAGAATTTTTGAGATTTGTTAGAGAACATTCATTTTGTGTATCAATCCCTCTTTGCTTTTTTTAAAATATGGAAAACAATGCAAGGATTTATGCAGAAACAAACAAATCAATATTTTGTGAGTGCTACAAAAAAGCGATCATGTTATCTTTTCTCTGTAACTGGCCTCAAATGAATTCTACCCAGCATAAAAGAAAAAAACAGATACCATAATAATGTTCCATTCATTTTTATAAAGTCTTGTTCCACTGACAAATAACCCCTTGGCCCATTTCAAAGGACTTCTAAAATCCTAATCAATGAGCTTGCTTGAGAATGCCCTGCCAGTTCTGTCTCTCCCAATGACCTCCCTATACGTAGATGCTGAAAAGACGAGCAATGTTCAAAGTCATCTAAATACTGTCCAATTTGCTTGGACGTGTCAGAACTTTTATTAGAGCTCGGCATGCAATTTTCAACATACTCTTGATCGCAGCCCAGATACGAAGGAGGCAGTGTCACAGACCTTTCCGAATGTAGCACATTCGGTCTTATTCTCCAGAGTTCTCACAGCACTCTAGAGTTTCACTGCTTTATTAGTGCAGGTTAGAGGCTGGGATTATATTATAACAAGGCTAAGCAAAACAGAAAGTGAGGATATTGTGTTAGAAAATTACTTCTAATTGGGCTAAAAGTCACAGAAGCCTTAATCTATGGGGAGAGGTCCCTTCCCCCCTCCCCATTCTCCTCCTTTTTATTCTTTTTCACATTTTCATATTTGTTAGTGTGAAATGCTTTTATTGCTAAATCTGCTTAATATGCAAGAGGGAGCAGACTCAGCTTCTGTTCCCCTCTCTTATTAAGCAAAATCAGAACTAAAAGTTTGTGCAGTTTCACATATTTTACCGACTTGCATAATGGAAGTCATCACAATCAATAATATAAATAAGTAGTCCCTTTTGAGTTCACCACTTTATAAAATACCTAAGCCTTCTGGGTGCTTTCCCCACCTTCCGTTAAAATAGGGCAGCATGGGAAACACCAGTCCTTTTCATGTATTCATATCTTCCTTTGCAAATGACAAAGAGCTCTCCAAAGGGAAGAAAGCAAGTCTGATATTGCACCCAATCGGCATGTGGGGCATGTATGTGGGAAAGCTGTATGTATGTGGGGAAGCTGGCTGTATTTGGCCACTACTGCCAGGATCTTGAACAATTGCATCACTGACCACTTGGAGATGCAGATTAGGAAGATGGAGGGAGGGGGCTTTTGAACACTACAAAAACCTCTCCTCTGACAAGGACAAGAGGAAAAGACAGAACCCCAGCAGTAGCTGCCGAAAATAAAAAAACAGCACAGCGCCAAACAAGGGAACACGTTCATTTCTGACAAGATTTAAGGAGCAGCTTAAAGATCATCTGCCGGGATTCTTCAAGCTCAAAGTCCAGTATGAAAGTCAAAGTAGACATATTTAAATTAGACTCTTCCCTTGTGGGTCTGAATCAAACAGGAGGCTCGGAGCCTAAACCAGTTTAAAAGATTCTCCTTGTGGGATTTTTGCCTGTAACACAATAGCAACTGGCTTCAAATGTCGGTCGCCCATCACTTAATAAAGATTTAGCTACATTTGACTGGCCTGAGAAAGAAAGTCATTTTGGGTTTGGAACCAGCCCGGTCTAATAGGCATGGCTTCTATTACTGCGTTTGTCATCAGTCATATGACAGTAATAAAATTTGTAACTGTTTTGCCTACACTCACGGTGCGATTTACCTAGCCTAATAGACAATGCAAATGCTAAAAGGCACATATACATCTTCATTATATAAGCTGGCGCCTGAGTCATGTTCCTCCAGAGACAGTTTTATTCAGTTTTATACAATTTGCCTACTGTACAGTGCAGATGGTTTCTATTAAGTAAAATATCTATTTGCTTCCCATTTTTTCCCTCCGTTTTCATGATTAAATTGCTTTCCAATGAGGGTACATTGTGTTATCTCCTTTCATGACTTAATTTAGCTGCACGAGCACCGGCCTCAACTTGAGAACCCAATTCCATCCACTCAGAAAATAGATATTTTGGCCACATGCTGGGCCTTCTTTCCTCATACTCACTGCCACCTTAACTAGGCAGCAATTAATTTCTCATAAGCCTTAACTATGTGGATTATTTTCTAAAAACGTATTTAAACATAAGATAAGAGAAATTGTTGGTTATTAATATTGTGGAAAGGCTGCGATATAATTTCTCCAGTTATTTTAAACTTGCATGTGGTACTGGCAGGGCACTGCTAAGGAAAAATAAATACATACAGAGAAACATGCAGCTGTGCTGCCACCAGGTGGCCATCCTTGATATCTAGCAGACATTTCCACATTTGGTTGGCTCCTCAACTAAAATGTTTTGGGACGCTTACCATTTGCCTGAAGAGAAGAGCTGAAGTGCTGAAGATCTGGTTATTTGGACCTCGCTTTTTAACTACCTGAAGGAATCTGAAAGCAGCTTATTATCACCTACTTTTCCTCTCCCTACAATGGACACTCTGTGAGGTGGGTGAGGCTGAGAGAATTGTGAAGGAACTGTGATTAGCCCAAGGTCACCCAACTGGCTGTATGTGGAGGAGTGGGCAATCAAACCAGATTAGAGATTGCTCTTCTTAATCACTACACCACGCTGGCAGAAGGCAATGAGCTGAATTAATACTTTGGCAGCACCTGCTTATGTGTTTCCTTGAGTATAACTCCATACAGAGCTTTCATTACATGGACCCCAAACTAAGTGTGATCAATTTTTTGACACTTATTTGTAAATGCAATGTGTGGGTCTGTATATTGATTTCATTTCGGTGTCTAGTCCAGTCCCAAAATCATAAACATTTCTACAAAAATAACATCGTATTGTCAGATTAAAATACCATCAAATGCCTCTTGCCTGGAATAAATACTATTTGCAGGCAAATTTAGAGGTGAAGATAATTTAAAAATGCCCTAGAACCTGGGGTGCAGGGAGCAAAGGCAGGTGCTACAGTATTTATGCATGATATTTGTGGTTCAGACTCATGCATAGATGGTTTGCAATATTCCTGACCAACCCAAATGGCTAAATAGTTTTCAAGTTCAACTGGACACAAAGTGCACAAAACCTATATCTTGTGGAAGCCTGATCTGGAATTCAACAGTAAAGGACTAAGAACTCTTGTGATGTATGGAACTAAAGTGGTTTTATGACTGTGATATTCTTGTATAGACTTGTTACTAACCTCACACTCTGTACCAACATATTAATGTCAGAGTAATATTTATGTTGACTGGTAGGAGGGCATCTAGACTGGAATAAGATGCAACACATCACTGATTGGCATTAAATGTGGCCACAGCTTTATTTTCCTCCCACTGGAGGGTTGGCACTGCATGGGGGAGGAAGCCTGATTTAGCAGTTGTTGGGCTGCACAAAAAACACCGGAGTCCAGAGACACCCTGGGAGTCCGCACCATTCCCAGCCAGGAGAGCAGATTCCCTTGCCTACTGAAGTCCACCACTAAAGGAAGTGACCTGTGTCAGGCCAACAGGTGCTTAACCTCATTTGGCTAACCCCAGGCCACCTGGCAGAACAAACCCCTGGCCTCCCAGCCAGGTCAGCCATGCTCATTTTACATGCCGTCTCTTATTGAGGCCCCTGAACTCCAGGAAGTCCGATACGCTGACCAGACTCCCTTCAACTGGCTCCATCACAGTTGTGATAACTTTTTGTAAATGTGAAACAACAACTTAATTGACTAGAACCAATTCCAGAACAAAATTCATGGGTGGGTGGGAGGTAAGCTATTCCTGCAATGTCCGGGGAAAGAGGCTGACACCTGCATGTGGCACCTTTTCTAGGTGCCATGGGCTCGCCTCATCCCTATGGCACTGCACATGCTTACCGGCAGGCAGCATACGATGCAAATGGTCCACTGGGATGGTCACGTCTGCCTCCCAGTCTGCCCTCCGCTGCGTCAACAGCCAACAAATATCTTAAGAAATAGTATTTTTGGATGGCACTCTTGCAGGCAATGGAAGCTCATCACTCACAATTGTTACTAACAACTTAATTCCACTGAGGCAGAACTTTCTATTAGCATAACCAGCTGTAAGGGTCTCTTCACCAGTAGCTAGGTCCTTTAGCCGGCAAAAAGTTCTGCCATCAGCCAGAGTTGTTGGATGAATATTTAGTGCACAGACCATATTTTAATCAGTTGTCCCCAAATCCCTTACCTTTGCCACTGTTTTTGCCCGGAAGTTCACAGATCATGAGAACCAGCTTGGTGTAATGCTCAAGACAGGTGGCCTCTAATCTGGAGAATTGAGTTTGTTTCCCCCAGTCCTCCACATGAAGCCAGCTGGGGGACCTTGGGCAAGAGTTCTCTCCACCTCACCCACCTCACAGGGTGTCTGTTCTGGGAGAAGAAGGGTAGGCAGTTGTAAGCTGCTTTGAGACATCTTTGGATAACAAAAAGTGGGGTACCAAAAAACAGCTCTTTTTATCTTCTCTCAGGTTGATTTGGGCTTTGGGGATCTGGAGCCAGAGTACCAGCAAAGGCACTCACAAGGGGCTAAAATGTAGTCAGGAAACCAGAATGTTGCTCTGGTACCAGTTTGACAATGAAAGACCAACAGCTAGAAGGGTATTGCAATAAGACCCACTGCAGGTTAGGACAGCAGCTGCTGATTCCAAAGTTTGTTCTGCTTCGACTCTCCACAACACACTATTTGAAGCTTGAGATGGGAGGCCCCAACAGCTGTTGTACAGAGGAAAATGATGCTGCTGTTGTAAATGAAAATGGGGAGGGGGGACATAACTGAAATGAACATTTTGGGCATAAATAAATGGGAAATTGTTTTTGGTGTCATCTGTGTGTGAACTTAATTAAGGAGGAAAATACCGGGGGCTCAGAGATAATTTCTTCCTTATACTGAATTTTTGGCTTTGATCAAGTCATTTGTCTCAGCCTCACTAGTTTGCAAGACTGCTCAACTGGTTTTGAATGCTCCAAGCATTGGAAATGCAGCACTGAAGGGAGCATGGCCCCCCATGTGTTTGGTGGTAGCAGCATGAACAAGGTAGACTCTGGTGGGGCTGTGGTTCAGTGGTAGAACATCTGTTTTGCATACAGAAGGTCCAAAGTTCAATCCCAAGCATATCTAGTTGTAGTTGTTTTTAAGGTTCAGGTAGTGTTTTTGTGGCAGACTTCTGCTGGAGAGCTGTGACCATATAATGACCTTGCTGGAATAATGGCTTACCACATTGTCAGGGGTCTCTGCAGTCCATTGGCTTTGAGTGGCAATGATATGGTTGAGGAAGGAGCATATGTTCCTTTCCCAACTTATACTAGTTCAAAAGGGATGCAGAGACTCTCTGTAGTTTGTTGGAGTATGTCTGGAATGGCACACGGGAAGGGAGTACACACCTCCAACCATAATGTTCTCATGCATGCCAGTCTTGGACCTGATCCAGTATTTTTTGTGCATAAACCATACCTGTTGCCTCCTCCACAATTCGGTGCCCACTGCCAATTTTGTTCTCCAAATGATTTCTTTAGTAGTCACCTGAATGGAAACCAGCTCTGCTAGCTTCCCTTCTGTAAGATGTGCTTTGTTGTAACATCTGTCAGGTTCGTAAAGTGGGGCTCTGACACTCTCTGCCTTCTACCCATGTTGCTGTATAGTATAGGTTACTTCTTTCTGATTTTTGTGGCTTCCAAAAGTAGCTAGGTAAATGTCTCTGGGAAACTTACAAGAGGGGCCATAAGAACAGCAATCTTTCCTTGTAGTTTGTCTCCTTCTTGAGGGCCTTCTAGTGGTGGGAGAGAGCAGATGGGAAGAGCGTTGTATAGATGGAGCCATGAGAAAGTAAGGCAGGAGTCATTTGGCAAAATAGGTAACCTTTGTTGCTCCTTGGACTTTGGCACCAGCCATCCTTGCTTTGGGTTTGTTGAAAAGGAAGGGGGGTTCTTTCTCCTCAGAGAAAGAACACCAGTATGGTATAGTGTTCAAGAGTGTCAGACTACTATTTGAAGGACCCATGTTTGAACCCTCAGTCATGTTCTAGAAGGTCACAGGGTAATCTTGGTGATGTTTAGGGAAGAGGGATGAAGAAAGGAATTGAATTGCTGTGGATAGTTCCAGCAATACTTGAATTTTCAGGGCCATTCCACACAAGGGAAATATAGCACAATCATCACTTGATGCTGATGCTTTAAATTCAGGGTTTCAGACAATGTCAGCCTCCCGCTCCCTCCCAGCACTGATGTCATTACATCTGCCGATTTGTAGCAATAGCAATATAATTGGGAAAAGTGCATTCACCTGGCACAAATCCCATCAGATGCCACAAGTACCCGCCAAGTTAAAGTAAGGAGACGATAGCAGTATTCGTAATGCTAGGGAGTTGTCCTTCCCTTCCTCCATTTTTTCTGGGAATGGGACTGCTTTTTAAAAATGGGGAATGCTTTGTAGCAACGGATACTCGCCAGTCTCATCACAATCTAGCCCTTTGCTGTGAGAAGATTATATTCATTGCAACAATTAATTCTGGTTTTAAAAAAAATTAAGGAAGGTTGCCGCTGGGCTCTGCGCACACAAGCGATGCTGATTGGTTGTCAGAAGTGATTGGCATGCTCAAGCTGGGGGAAGCACTGTAAGTTTGTAGCATACTCATTGCTCCTCGGCCATAAACTGGAAGCAGGTGAGGAAGGCTGGAAAAGGAATGATAATACTACGAAAATGGAGATAAACGTCAGGTGTGAAATGACAGTAAGACACTACAAAGAATAGCGCTGGACCAAACAGTGCTGATCACGGTTTTCTTCCAGCTGTGCAGTTCCCCCTGATAAAGCCTGCACAACAAAGCATGCTGCGGCTTTGCTCAATGCTAAACCTATCACCTATCTCTTGGTTCCTCATCCCCGTTTGTTCTCTTGTAGGAAGAAAGGTCTTAGCTATTCCCCAAATGGCTCTTGGGGAATACATTGTTTTCCTCATTTGGGAAATATTATTGGTAGCCCTTCAATACACATGAAGCCCCTAAGGGAGCATAAAGTGGCTGCTCAAGGCCATTTTAATTTTAATAGGAATAGCAGGAGGCAGTCTCCCTGCACATTATCCCCACTCCTTCATGGAAGCTTGGGACAGTCACACATTCCCTGTATATCCTACTTCACAGGGTAGTTGTGATGATAAAATGGAGGTGAAGGGGATAATGTAAGCTGCTTTGGGTCTCTATTGTGGAGAAGTAAATTAAAGATTGTACACTTCAGGGGCTGAGCTGGAAGGCGGGCAGATCTCAAGAAAGGAGAAACAAAGGAGAGGGATGGGAAGGCAAAGGATGGGAAGGTCCTTCTTTCACTTACATAACTTATTTTGCTCTGGTGCCTCCCTCCTTTTTGCTCTTGCCTTGCTGCCTTCTTCTCCATCTAATGGAGTTACTTTACACCAGTGTGCTTGTCACCCAAGAAGTGATGGCATTATGCCAACAACGTCTGGGTGACACTCTAAGCAAAAATTATAGTAAAACCAGCTTCTCCTATAGAATTTTTGCCCAAATACCAGAGCAGCACCCTGAAGTCACTGGCATGAAGATATCACTTCCTGTACAATGCCAGTGATATGGCCTTGGTTCTTTTTCTACTAGTAAGCTGATAAGCAGCTGGACCGTAAGTCATGGCAGCAGGGGACCCCTGCCTCCACTGGGATGTCTGGCAATCCTAGTAGCCTATAATAGCCATGTAGTAGTAGTAGTAGTAGTAGTAGTAGTAGTAGTAGTAGTAGTAGTAGTAGTAGGAGGAGGAGGAGGAGGAGGAGGAGGAGGAGGAGGAGGAGGAGGAGGAGGAGGAGGAGGAGGAGGAGGAGGTTCTTATATGCTGCTTTTCTCTACCCAAAGGAGGCTAAAAGCGGCTTACTGTCGCCTTCCCTTTCCTCTCCCCACAACAGACACCTGTGAGGTGGGTAAGGCTGAGAGAGCCCTGAAATCACTGCTCGGTCAGAACAGTTTTATCAGTGCCGTGGAGAGCCCAAGGTTACCCAGCTGGCTGCATGTGGAGGAGTGCAGAATCAAACCCAACATGCCAGAATAGAAGTCTACACTCCTAAACACTACACTAAACTGGCTCTCAGAATATGCCACCATTCTCTACCTGAAGGAGTCTCAAAGCAGCTTACAATCACCTTCCTTTCCTCTTTCCACAACAGACACCCTGTGAGGTAGGTATGGCTGAGAGAGCCCTGACATTACTATTCAGTCAGCACAGCTTTATCCATGCTGTGGCGAGCCTAAAATCACCTGGCTGTGGAAGAGGAGCGGGAAATCAAACCCAGCTCACCAGATTAGAAGTCGGCACTCCTAACCAGTACACCAAGATAGGGAACAATGTAAGAACAAACTGTAAAGAATGAGAAGCCATAAATCCATCATCCAGTGCCAGAGCTTTTTCAGTCCTGGCCCCTCCCTGGTTGAATGAGCTCCCAAAAGAGCTGAGGGTCCTGTCAGAGCTCTCTGGATTCTGCATGGCATGCAAGATGGAGCTTTTCTGGCAGACTTTTGGCTGAGGCTGGACCAAATGCTGGGTGATAAGAGCAGGTCCTTCCCTGTCCTTGTAAAATCTGGACCTCCCCCAGGAGGGAGCCTACCATCACCCCCAGATCTGGTTGGCATAGCTGGGAATAGATGAACTGAGGAATAAGGGCCTAATGAAAGATTGTTGTGCTCACCATCTATGCAGTTCTTATCTGTTTTATATTGTATTTTATGGGGTTTTATGCTTTTACTATGTTGTGAACTGCCACGAGCCAGCCTGTCTGGGAGTGGCAGGATAAAAATCTGTAAACCTACATAACTGGTGGACCAAGTTCGGGATATGGCCAAAGGGCCAATAGGAAGGCGCATAGCGCCTTCCGATTGGCCCCTCACCTGGACTGACAAGAATTCCAGCCAGTTGGGTGAGGGCCAATTGGAAGGCACAAAGTGACTTCCGATTGGCCCATTACCCGACTGCTTGAAGTTTGCTGTGGACCAGGGATTCGGCAGGTAGGCGGCCAGCCGGAGGAGGCTTCCCTGCAGGCCCGCTGTATCCCCAATGTGGCAGGCCTGCTCTGAGGCCTACAGGGAAGCAGGGAAATCACTGGGGAGGGGGGCAGCCGGGGGAGGCTTCCTTGTGGGCCTCGGAGAAGGCCCGCCACGTCTCCGATGTGGTAGGTCTGCCCCAAGGCCCACAGGGAAGCGGGGGAATCAGCAGGGAGGGGGCTCCTGGGGGAGGCTTCCATGCAGGCCTCGGGACAGGCCCACAGGGAGCCCGGGGACTTGGCGGGGAGAGAGGCAGCTGGGGGTGCCCCGGCCCCTTCAAAGCCCATCCTTACAGGTGGGCTTTGAAGCCTAGTCTAATAATAATTCACCACATTGCATTGAGCCTGGAAGCTAAGAGTCAGGGACTGAGCAACTGATATAGAATTGGTTAGCTATTGTTGCCAAACTGTATGGTAAAATCCTGAGCGACAAGTTGCAGTAAGATCCCTCAAAGCCACAGAAGAACTGAGAATCTAAGTTTCCTATACTTAATACATGGTCACAAATAAACTGCTATTCACAGAAATGCAAATTGCTGTCATTGTTTTTTTCTTCCTTTAGCTCATTCTATATTTACATCATATTTGTACACACAGATATTTTACAGCAGGTACCTAAACAGGATAGATTCTATTTTCCAACTTGCATGGCTGCTGTTGTACTCAGCAGTGGTCAAATATATTTAAAAGTAAAAGACTCGCCTTATTTGCTGAGTATCTAAGATTCTAATAAAAAAATGGCTCGGTGTTGGCCTGAGGCAAACTGAGAAGTAGAAAGATTTATGAAATCTCTTCAAAAGCTGTTTCAAACAGCTGTAATAGAAAGGAAATGCGCAAAACATCTGAATCACAGAATTATTGTCCTGCCTTCCCTTACAATATTACCAGGGACCCTCCAGCAACTAAATTATTTAATAGACCATTTAATGGACTATTACGAGTCCAGTTGTCTTCATTACGGCAAGCGGGCAAACACCACAGATAGTGCAGCTATTTTGTGAGTTAAACAATGAAGTGGAACAAAAAAGGTGAAATGACAACAAAGATAAATATAGATCCCATGACTGGACAATAGTGAGAAAGTCTAGAGCAGGATAAATCAAATGGGCTGAAGTTACCAGACACTTCTTAGGTTTTCTTTCAGTGAATGAGGATGTGGGGGGGGGGGACGACTCTCTGCAAAACAATCCATCAATATGTGGAATAAAATAATGTAGTAAATATGTGGAACATGTGGTTCAAGTTAGTCAAAATATATCACATTTTAACATGCTTCTGCAGATGTTAAACATTTTTCAAGATGAACCAAGACACTGAGCTGTTTCTTTGGAGGAACTGGAGCATCTGCAACTAATGAAGAGCAAGGCTAGGTTCTGTGTTTTACACCACACTTACAGATTATGTCAGCTTAAATATGTATACGGGTCATGATGGATTTCCGAGTGGACAGAGAAACAATGAGGGAAATGGCCTGTCTCATGAGGAACTGAACACCTGCAAATTACTGCATGCGGGGGGTGGGGGGGTGGATAGGACTTTTCAAGACACAAAATGAGCTCTGTACTAAATGGGATCAGATATTAAGGCTGTTAAGCAAATATATCTGGACCAAAATAATAATATTGCTGGCCAGGAAAAGAAAACTTACAACAATCACCTCAATTAAGCTGAGGCAAATTGAATAATCGTTGGCACAGGAACCTTCAAGTGAATCATTAGCATATGGAATTCTGAAGGTAAATATCAGCTTCTTAATGGAATAATTCCCCAGTCTCCTAAACCAGTACCTGGAAAATCGTACAAACATAAGGTGACCAGATTGTCCCACTTTTGAAGGGACATCTGGGGGTACCTGGCAAATTGTATTTATGTTGAAATTAAAAATATATATATATTACAATACTATTTTTGCGTTCTATGCGTTCTATGAAATTTTTTGTTGCTCCATATAGACCAAATGTCTATATGGTTTACCAATGTTAAAATCTGGTCACCTTATACAAACAGCAGTGCAAGGCCCTGACTAGTGAGCTTGGAACAGAATGACTAAGTGTAGGTGCAGTGGCTTAACCACGGAAGTCCAACATAAGCTGGGGACCATAGTGACATGCTTGTGAAAGTGAGAAACTTTACAGCATGTTGAAAAGACAATTATTTCCACAACTATTGCAATTGTGATGTAAGCCTATGACCAAAAAACCCCCAGTCTTTCATTGTATTATGTTTTCTCTGTGTACCCCTTAATGTATAATGCTGAAGTTTAATCACTGCACAGGAAAAATATCAATTCACTTGTTAAAGGGATTCTGCTATAGATGACATTTACACTTCTGTGAGGGGAAAAAGGGACTCTACTATTATTCATATTAAATATGCTTAATATGAACTGAAAAGTGGATCACTAGGAAAAATAAATTCATGTATGAAAATTTTACCACAGTCATCATTAATACACATCAGAATGTCTAATATAAAGCGCGAACTTCAGTGTCCTTAAATGCAAGGGGAAAAAGTATGCCTTGTTAAATTAGTTCTCCTGAGGCCAAAGTTAAGAATGGAATAAAAGAGTATCTTCATTTTCAGCAAAGATCAATTCTTTTTCATGGTAATACTATTAAGAAATCCTGTCAGTAGAACATTTTTTTGAGGAACTCTTCCAAGACAAAAGGACATTCTCCTTTGGGGGGTGGTTTATGTTGCCAAGTAATCAATATTTTAGCAGTGCTTCACCCACTTAACTGAGCCTTTCCAGAGTATCAAAATAGTAATTTATTCATCCGTGGCAAAGTTCAAGGTAATTGTTTCCCTCATTTGTTTCTGTCTCTTGATTGTGTGTCTGCTTTAAGCTTTCTTAGCTTTCATTTTAGTGTCATAAAGTATGGTATTAAACACAATGTGGCAACGACTGTCTGTAGGGCCCTCAAATGTTTTTTTTGTTTTAAAAAGGTCAGAGAAAAGGACATCCCTCTCTACATCATCTGAAGTCTAAAAGTCATTTTGACAGTGACATTTATAGCTTACCTGACATACTTGTTTACTGTCACTGGCTAACTTCACTGGCTATTTTTAGATGATAATTAAAATAGATTAAAGTAATCCAGGCAAAACTTTAAATCAGCAAATACCAGCTGGGAGTTAAAAAGTCCACCTGTTCTGGATGACTAACTATACCGTGGAAGGTCAGTTTCCTTCTGTGGCACATAGCAGTTTTCAACAATTTTGGTTAGTGAGGGGTTTTGTTCTATTCTTGAAAGGCAAGATTTGGCCAGTTACTCATGTTCTTTTCCCATCTAGGACTTCATCCACTCATGGGTGAGAAAGCCCCTCCTACACACACATACACAAACAGAGCCCATAGCAACAAACAAGAAGGAGGTGTGGGGGGGGGGGCAAGTGTCCGTGTATCTCATCCCAAACTGTGGCTGTCACTGCCTCTGCCCACCACCTACTTGCTAGTGCCAAAAGCATGGAAAGATAGCTCTACCCCCTTCAGTCCAACAAACCCATCCACCCCAACACCAGAACCTTGATTAAGTGCTAGAGAGTGGCAGATGCCTGAGGTAAGCACCAGCTTTTAGAAGGTGGTGCTGCTCCTCTCCCCTCCCAAGTAACTGAGGGCATAATTTTCCCATGAAGTTCCTGCCTACAGCTAGTTATCTTTGCTCCAGCTTTAAGAAGTGTCCCTAGAATCTTTACTAGCAAACACCATGTAGATGCTCCCAAATGAAGCAGAGGCATGCTGTTTGCTACCTGGAGGGAAAATGCAGTGTGGGAAAAGTTCAGGTTAGATTACTGTAAAACAGTCTACATAAGGCTGTCTTTGAAGACTGTTTAGATGAACGTGTAGCTGGTTCAGAATTTAGCAGTGCAACTACAGACCAGCATATATTACAGCGAATACATCTCAACAGAGACATCGCTAGCTGCCTGTTCCTCACTGGACTCTTATTGTTAAAGCCATACATGATCCTGGACTAGAATACCAGGTGGGTCTCTTACTCCCATTTGATTCTCTGTTCCAGTGTCCCCACTATCCTAGGTAAGGGAAATGATAAGGCTTTCTCAAATGTGGCTTCTCGACAGTGATCAATCTGGTGCCAGGCTTATTAAACTTCAGAAATGGAGGGGGGGACGGTGATTTTGTTATTTTTTACAGGCTTTTTAAACATTTCATCATGAGTTGTGACATTTGGCTTCTCTGCCCCATTTTTAACACTATGAAATTATTACCGTATATGCCTTAGAACAAAATGGCATGGCTTGTATGTGCCATGATTTGGAAGTAAGTAAATAATGGCTATTTTATTTTTAATATAGATTCATCTTTTAATTCAAAAGCTCTAAGTGGTACACAGGCATTTAGTGAAAGAAGAACTGTTGTTGTTGTTTTTTGTCCTCTGCTTTTTAGTACACAAAGGACTCTCCACGTGGCTTACAATTACTTTCCTTTCTTCTCCCCACAACAGAGACCCTGTGAAGGTGGTGGGGCTGAGAGAGCTCTGAGAGAACTGTAACTGGCTTGTCATCCTGCTGGCTGTGGAGGAGTGGGGAATCAAACCCGATTCCACAGAACAGAGTCTACCACTCTGAACCACAGTTCATTCAAGCTAAAATGACATTCTGTGGGAATTCTAATTGGAAGGGTTTTGTCACTTTTACATTTTAGGCAGCACCTAGCACAACCTCAGTGCCAATAAGTCCTCCTTCCTCCTCCTCCTTCTAATTGATTCCTGCAGTTACTCGCCATCACCTAATGGTGTTGGGTATTTCAGCACATTTAAAAAGTTATTTTAGCTGTAAAACAGATTAAGTGCTGGGAGGTCTTTCTGTGTAATAATGACCTCATTTGAGTAACACCAAGAGAGAAAATTAAGGAAACAATTATGAAAGTATTTCTCATAGTGTCTGTTTAATGATTTACTACTGCAATTTAAACTACTGTCCTGCTAAGAGGTAGCATTTAGAATTTACCCTTTAATACTCATTTTGTCCAAAAACTCTACAGTTTATTGAAGTTTTTTAATAAAACTCCCACACTTTTGCAATATTTAAGATACCAGAGTGGCTAAAGTCGAAAAAATTAAATATTCTTGCTCCATAAATATACAGGTTCATGGAGAGCGTGGGTTTTTTTGTCCCCTCCCCCTCCATATCAGAACATTCCAGGGTTGCTGATAAAGATTTAAGTTAGTTTAGTGAACTGGTATAACTGACACTTCAGATCAGCAAATAATATCTTCTTCCTAAAAGGTAAAACAAATCACAAATATGCACAGCCCAAAGATACTAAAAAAGCTGTTTGGTATATTATTAGTGCATCGTGTATCGTCCTTTTTCGTTCAGAAAGGCAATGGGCAAATTTTGCTAAATTTGCTGAGTCTATCCTGCAGAACTGTGAGGCACCCCATCCAGCAGCATCTGAAAATTACAGCTTTCTTATGATGATTCTTGCAAAGCCTTTCAAGGCACATGAGAAATACAGGTAGTTTGCTAGTGTCTTCCTCTTCCTTGGTGGTCTCCTATCTGATGGCCAACTAGGCTTAGCTTCCAAGATCTGAGAAGATTGGGCAACACCATGCTATGTTTCTTCCTTAGTATATTATTATTATGCTACAACACTTATCAATTGCTGATTTAAAGAGGGGGGAAAGATCTGCAATGGGGAAGGCGGGGGCTACTGTAGAGATAGGGGCAGGGAATATGATCACCGATGGGCAACACCATGGAAATCTGTACTTTCCTAGCCACAAAGCCACCATCCAGGCTTTGCTATGATATTTCCCAAAACTTCATAGTAAAGTATATTTGGAGAGACCTGGGTAAATACAGGAAAAACCTAGGAGATACACCAATGCAACGCAGTACTGTGGGTAAACTGGAAAGAATCCACCTCCCAACAGCACTGAACACAATGCAAATAATTCATGTGGAAAGAGTCTTAACAGTTCCATCCTAAGCAGAGTTTTGTCCTTGTAAGTTCATTTACTTCACTGGACTTAGACAGGTATAACTGTACTTGGTATTATAAGTACAAACTTGGGACCAAAACAGAAAAGACACAAGGCACCAGTGATCTCTTAAAGAGTTTAAAGTTTCGAAAAACATAAGCCAAGCAATGGAGGAGGGGCTGACAATTGGTATTCAAGGTTAACCTTGGTTAGATTCAAATGGGTAGCCGTGTTGGTCTGAAGTAGCACAATAAAATCAGAGTCCAGGAGCACCTTTAAGACCAGCAAAGATTTATTCAAGGCGTGAGCTTTCAAGTGCAAACACTCTTCCTCAGACTTAGAACTCCCTACATGACAGTGGGAATATATAGCAAAAATTAGTTAGTAAACTGTGTCACACATCCAAATACAGCCTTATGATCATTCTTTGCCAAAACAGCCAATCAATCCCCTGGAATTCAGTTGTGGTTCACAAAAACATAGGTTAGAGAGTCAATGTCAGGTAAGGGTTAGAGTGTGAGACCTAGGTTCAAATCCACACTGCCATGGAAATTTACTGGGTGACCTAGAGCCATAAAACGACCAAATTGCCAATAATGTGGAGTTGAGCTTCTGCAGAGATAGCCATTAGTCCAAAATGTCAAGGAGAGGCAAAATGGATGGCTACTGCCAAAACATGTGTTGAGCAATAAAGCATGTGTGATGCATCCTCCACATTAACTGGGGCTGGAGCACTGGGGTCTTACAAGGGGATGCTCTCCCAAACTCAGGATTGGGTAAAAGACTTCCAGCAGACAAGGAAAGGTTAAAAGATTGGAGCAACCCATTGACATTATTCAGACATTGAGTTAAGTATTTGTTCCAGCTACATGTGCAAAGGATAATGCTGAAATAATAATAACCATAAAGTTGTGTTTTCTTTTGTTTCCTTAGACCTCCCATAGTACTTTGTATATGATAATCATTTTCCACTGGGCAATATATTCTACTTTGTTAACCTGAAGTAAATAAAAATGTTTCCTTTCTAAGAAAGCATGCTATGTTTATAGAGCCTGCCATGCAACAAACCAATCCAGTACATACGCACACTTAAAGACGGGAGAGTAGGCATTGAAAGACTCCATTCTCTGTCCATTCTCAAAGAGCCTTTACTGCTGTTCATACTGCTAGTGAACGATAAGACGATGAATCCAGTTTTGTGGTGGCAGAACCAAAGACTACCCACTAAAATAGCTTTAAAATTAGACAAATGCATGGAGCTATCTGATGGCGGACCTGTTAGCTGCTATGAATCAACAGAATCTTCATTTAACCCTCTGAAAAACAAGTGCTGCGTGACAACAACATGAAAATATTTGGACTTCCATGTTTTGCTTGTAGGCTTTCTAAGGACATTTGGTTGTCCATGGTCTAAAACAAGATGTGAACCAGCACAGCTGTTCCTATGTTATACTCATTTGTTACTGTAATAATGAGAGCTGGCATGGTATAACTGTTATAAAGTTGGCCTGGGACCTGATAGAACTCCAAGTTGGACCTGGAGAGCCGCTGGAATTATACCTCATCTCCAGACTAAAGAGATCAATTCTCTTGCAGAAAATTGCTGTTTTGGAAGGTGGGCTCCTTAGCATTTTATTCCACTGCGGTCCCTCCGTGTCCCAAATCCTGTCCACTAACAGTTCCAAAGGCATCAGATATTTCCCAACCCAGTGCTGGCAACCCTACCAGGTCAGAATCCCTGCTTTGCCATAGAACCTTGCTGAGTGACCTTTGGCTCTAACAATCTCTTAGCCTGGGTAGAGCAGAGGAGGAGAAATGATGCAATAAGCCACTCTGAATCCCAATTAAGGAGCAAAGTGGGATGCAAATTTTAAAACATTCTTAGGAGTTCTGCCATGCCTGATGGTTTTGTGACAGGGGGATAGGTCTCCAGTAGACTACCAATGTGATTCTACCTTCCCTTGACTTCTGCTGTTTTGAGGTTCAATGGTTCATATGTAGAGTGTGAAGCCCTGATCCTGCTGCCATGCTATTCATAGCATAGCAAACCATGGGAAAGCTGTTTGCTTCTCTCTGCACTAGGTCACAATCACTTCACTGAGCCACTATCTACTGCACCATTAATTTTCTTCTGCACTAAAGGTGGATGCTCTGGAGACAATCACAGATAAGGCAGAAAGCAATTATGATTTGTGTGAACTAGTCCTTAGTGGGGAAATGTATATAATGTTCTAAATGTGGCTTAAATCTCTGAAAGTAAAGAAACACTCTAGCTTACAAATAGAGTTTTCTTTCTCCAAACACCATGGCCAATGCCTTACACAATTAGGCCCTATATCTGAGGTTGTCAGTGTCACCCCTTTCTTCATAGCAAAATGAACTCTTTTTACTTTGTGGTGCCCAATAAACTTAAACCCTTTGGCTTTTATTTGTCCCTGTTGTAAACCACCGAGTGCTACCATGTTTCTTCAACATCTGGGACTCATCTCCTCTTTTCTAATGACTCACTGGTCTGCAGAAAATGCCTGCTGAGACACAGATGTGTGGTGTCACAGAAACTTAATGGGATTCAAAGGGAACAAATAAAAAGGGTAGTGTTGGGAGTGGAAGGGATTGCTTGGTTCAAGAGGTGGGAAAGTACTTTGAGAGTGAATGGAATGCCAATAAAGAGGAGCAATTAAGAGCAAACAACCAACATTTGACAGAAGAAAACAGCTACACTTGGTTTACATTAAGTGATAAGGAATTTATAGTAGGGTTGTGAGCAAATAAAGTACCACTTCCATGGTGTTTCACACATGTCCCATCCCAGATATTTAAAGTATTTAAAGGAAAGTATTTCTTATCAATTAAGAAAGCATATGCTTGCATGCCATTTTTCACTTTCAGTTTACTAAAATAGTATGGGGCCAACTCAGTTGGTCAAGGAAATGAAAAAGCAAAGACATAAATAATAGCATGCCAATTGCTTATCGCTTGTCAGTTTTTCTACAGTATTCACAGTATTCACAGGTCATTTTCACTGGAGCAGGATGGGTGCTGGCATGCGAAAGAAAGGAAGGGAATAAATTACCTGCAGAATTCTTGTACTTGCATAAATTCTTGATTTTCAGTAGTTAATTGAAAACAGACCGATTTTTCCATTTCATAGGGAACAAAGCTGGGACACCTGTGTTGAAAATATTTTGCATCCATGTCTGCTTATATTTCTTTCCACCTCCCTTCAGAGCCTATCAGGACACTGTTTTAGAACAATCAAGAAGTGGAACATTTATCCTAGGGGAAACAAGAGAGAACTGCATAGGATGGAGACTATTCATACCATCAAGATGGCTTTACATATACAGAGCTCATAGCAAGCATTAATACAGAGATTCTCCAGTCTTTACTGCTAGAGGGACTGCCATGGCCTATTACTGAAAATGACATGGCTCAGTACTACAGCATGCTCTAGGCATCCAAAGAGTCCCAGGTTTAATGCAAGACATCTCCAAATAATGACCAGGAAGCAGACCCTTGAGCACTACTTCCTTTCTGACCCTGACAAACAAATGATCTGATTCAGTTCAAGGCATCTTCACAAGTAGTCATACGTGGTCACTATATCCATATGTTAGCCTGGTTTAAACAATATGATCTCTTGTGTTAAAGAGACACATGATGGTTGACAAAAGTTAGTAGATCCACACTTAATGATATCATATCCTTTTAAAAGTGATGGTACTGTAAAAAGTTTCAACCATAATCAAAATACAAGAAGATTCAAAACTAGATAGGAAATTATATTTAAGGATAACTATGTATTAGGATTTTTATTACTAATTCATTTCATTCTTAATCATAAAAATCCTGAAGCGGCACAACTACTTTGGAATTATCATTAATAATTACTTTGATACTGAATTCCTTCGGATGAATAATACAGACGACTTAGAGATAGGACTCTTCCTAAACCTCCTGAGTGTTTGCATGAAGTTTAATTCATTTCCTGTCTCCTCGTTTGCAAATGAAGTGTGAAACAATTCTCTGTTTCTACAAGGTGTCACTATTCATGCACCGTACATAGTGTATACCCAGCTCAGTTAATTTAGCGGATTGGAGAGACACTGTCATCCAGTGTAACCTGTATCGTTCAGTCACCCAATGAGGTCATCCAGACACTATTAATTATTACAATTTATTGAGTGATGACAGGGTGCTTGGCACTGTCATGACAGCCTGGATCAATTTACAGCAAGCCCTGGTTTTATAACAATTCAGTAACTCCATTGGGAAGGAGAGGACACGTGCAGAGTCACATAGCAGTCAGTAGACAAGAGCATTTAAGGGAGCCCTACAGTGAAGGACTTGGGTGAAAACACATCCCTATCATTAGCAACTCATCAAGCCTCCCACCCCACCGCCCAAGAGATTATCATTCCCCGGGCACCACCGCATCAAGACAGTTGGCTAATCAGATGCTGTGATCAGATTCTCTCTTCATATCTTTTTGGGGAAAGAGACTTGTTAGAAACGACTACCAAAATCTGATCATAACCAGATTTTTAATGCTAATTTGGGGCCTTGCTCTGGAAGACCCGTGAAGACCCCCATCTCTCGCAAGATCTTCTGCTAATGAGTTTAGCTCCCTGAGAACTAGCTAGCTAGTAAATTTTTCAAGACCCGGTTATTAGAAATGTTTTGTATATTTTATTTGTCTTGTTTTCACCATATATTGCGTTGTCATTTTTAATTCATTGCCCAATGGAATTTTGGGATGGAAAACTTGCTCCTGAGCTTTTCGAGGAATAATACGAGAGGATACCGCTGATGAGGGTTACCCCACAGGTGAACTTCTCTGGCTGTTTTACAACTACCTAGGAAATAATCAACATGACCCAGACACAGTGCATAAATACACAGTTGTTGGGTACATGACATGCAGTCATTATGGAGATGAGGTATATGTTTTCTTTCCTGTCACAGCAGGAGTAGTGTGTAGCTGTTGGCTCAAACTTCTAATTTTTGTTTCAGTAGAACATTTATACCATCTTTTTTTCCTTTTCTTGGCTCTGGCTATCAATCCAATCTGTGCAACGCGATTAAAGAATAAGAAGCTTTTGTGGTTTGCCAATCAGAACATTCACTTTCATTTGCGCAGGAGGTGAGGAGCACATTGCCCCAGTTCTTTGTTAAGTGCATGAAGTCTAATAAGTTTAAATAATATGTATATGTATATGTTCAAACATCACGATCTTCTTCATGCTAAAAGAAAATCCTGTATTTATGGAACAAAAACTGATTTTACAGTTGATATTGAGTACATTTCATATTATAATGCAAGGACAATACAAGTTTATATGATAGGCTCCTATCACTTGCAGCAGCATGCCTTTCCTCTACACTTTGTTGTTGCTATTCTTTTAACAAGTTAGAGATGCAACGTATTATATGAATGTAACATGTTATAATATATATAAGGAGTCCCCCAAGGCTCAGGGTACCCTTTCAAAATTGGAACCATGGCATCTGCCATATTGCAGAACATTGCAGAACATTTTGGAATGCACTCACCTTCATCTTGCATGAAGACCAACAGGGCTTTCTCAGAGCCCTGGAGTTACACATGATCCTTGTCAGCACTAAATAAATTTGTTGTTGTACTTGGGAAGATCAACTGGAAGGACTGGATATTTAAGCTTAGAAATATTGTTATTAGTATTTTGACAATTGCCTGTGCTGCATTCGCTCTCATCTCTGTGTAGAACAGAACATAGAAAAGGCTAAATATTAAAAGCATTCTGACAGGATGATGTGCAGATGAAATACTATTACCAGCATTGTGCAATGCATCATAACTTTATGCAGCTTTCTTGATATCCCAGCACATCAATACATTAACCATAACTCTTTAAATAATGCACCTTACTTGTCCTTATCACCAATCTATTCCTCTTGCTTACTAATACAGAGACTGAGTCCTAGAAAAATTCAGATTAGCAAATTACACTGTAGTCTTAAACAGAATTATGCTGCTGTTGAAATAAATGGGTTTAGGCGGGGCAAGCTGTCTTTAGGACATTTCCTAAGAGAAAAAAACATCATAGCAACGTAGTTCAAAACTGAAGCAATAATAAATTAATATCATTTTGGTTGTGTTTGCTCTTTAGAAGTGTGGCATTGATACCCCTATACCCCTATAAAACATACCCCTATAAAATACCCCTATAAAACAGGAAACTGCCCTTGAGCCCAGGAAAATATATGACAAACTATACATAATTTTTCAATGAGAACTGAATGGAAGAAGAATTCAATACATAAAATAAGTCCGCCAAAAGAAAAATGCACGTCTTTTTCAGGTTCACTTATACTGTCAGAAATGAGTTTTGTCAGCTTTGGGTTATACAATATTAAATGTGGTCAGTTTATGAAGGTGTTGCTTTCATGTTTTCTCTCGTAAGATCTTCCCCTCAGAGATTTGGAATCACCTTGTTTCTCTTCACCTGTCTTCTATTCTTCATTACACAACAGATGACCTATCAGATAATCTTCTTCGGCTTCTCCACCAACAGATTTCCTGTTGCCAACCTTCAATGAGAATAAAGCCAGCAACCCTTTCCATCTTCATTCTGCTGCCATTTCCCTCTTTTTCCACTCTCCCTCCTCCTCCACCTTTCTAAAGATCATTTGCCAGAACTCCTTTACCCAGTGGAAAAAGCAGTGTCTTCTGAACTGACACTTTTGACTTTTTGTTGCTTGTGATTTTTTTCACAAAGCATTACTACTACCTGTATGAAGACATGCTAAACCTTTTCAGGTAAGAAAGTCAGTGGGGTTTTTTTTAGGGTCTTTTGAAGAATAAAAGTCATTAGTGCAGGACTTGGAAAAAAATAAATCCCAAATGTGTTAATTTAATTTGGCAATACAGTTATTTTAATTCAACAACTACAGCAAAAAAACTGATATTTTGAACATGCTAATGTGAGTTTTATGGATTTATTTCCAAGAAGAACATAAGACTGCAGTATTAATTCTGATGTTTTTCTGTTTAAATAAGCAGATCATTTATTCCTATAAAACCAAAGATCTCTCTGAATCCATGACCTAAAAAACAGATATACATAACTTTGTGTCAGCAATGTTATTCAGAAAGAATACAAACAGGTAAATTTAATATTGACAACATAAGGACAAAGGATAATGGAGAAATATTTACTTGGTTCAATGCCCATGATACTTGTTGTTGTAGTGAAAGAAACTACACTTCAGAGTTTCTTGTTCAAAGGTATTAGCAATTTGTGGATCTGTCTTAAAATCATATGTCCTTAGAACAAGATATAGAGAACTATATTTAAGATGTTTTACTTATTCTTTATATTAAAATTGTTCTAAGCCATTCTTCAATCTGTTAGTCTTTATTTGTTGATGCAGAAATTCTACCCTCACCCAGGGCCAGCCAAAGGGTTTTCTGTATTCTAGGCCAGCTGGAATGAACTGATGCTGGTGCATATGTGCAGACAGCAAGAGCTGGGAGCTTTCTCCATCCCACATTAACTACCTGAAGTTGTCTCAAGGTGGCTAACAATCACCTACCCTTCCTCTCCCCACAACAGGACACCCTGTAAGGTAGATAAGGCTAAGAGAGCTCTGGGAGAACTGTGACTGGCTCAAATAAATAGATAGATAGATAGATAGATAGATAGATAGATAGATAGATAGATAGATAGATAGATAGATAGATAGATAGATAGATAGATAGATAGATAGATAGATAGATAGATAGATAGATAGATAGATAGATAGTAGTATTAACTACTACACCAAGCTGTCCCCTGACACCTGCCTCTCTTTGAGAAGCAGCAGGAAGGCATGGTAAGATTCAGCAGTAGAGAATCCTTAGTTCTCCCTCTTCTTGCAACCCAAGCAAATACACATTATGCATGCCTGTCCTTTCTTCCTTTGGGAGATGGGAAAAGGCAGGCTGGGTGAGCATATCGAGGTCACCAATGCCAAAATGGAGCACCTTGAACCTGGCTGTTATTTTTCCTCCCTCCCTTCTTCCTTCGCTCAGGGGCAGAGGTGAGATGAGATAAGGAGGCTGTACAACCTCCCATCATATAGATGAGGGAGCACTGAAGCTTACACTTGCTACTTAAAGCCTCATTTGGCACCCTTTCCACACTCTAGCACCTAAGGCAACTGCCTAGGCCTGATGGGTGTGGATGATGCTCTTGCTCTTACCAAAGATGCCAGGAGAAACTAAGCATATACATAATTAAGTGGCTAATAGTAATCAGTCACTTACTAGATTGCTACAATGTCATAGAAGTCTTACAAACTACAGTCAAAGCCAAAAATGTCTGCAATGGAATGCTGAAGAATAGCAAACTATTGATTTGGATACCAGAAGGGCTATGGAGATAAGAGCTACTGGCACTGATGAGGCAGAGATTCTGGGAAAGATAATGGGCCTATATCTTAGCGGTTAAGTGGAAAGATGAAGAAGGAGAACTAAGAGGTTTAATAGAAAGATGGTAGAGTTGGCCAAAAAGAATGATGTCCTCACCTACCATTCCCTCAGAGGCAAGATTTTCCTTCTGTTTTTCTTTTCTTTTACTGTCTGAGCTGCCCTAGTGTTTTCTTCTTTGCTGAAGAACTCTGTCCTACCCTGTCACAGTATGATATTTTGGCTGTTGGTTCAGATGAGGAATCTAAGGGAAGGATCAGGAGCCCACTTTTTAAAACTGGCACATTTTGAAATAAAAAATAACAAAATTTATTTAACAGAGGGGGGATGGGCCAGGGGTTGAAATTTCTTAGATAAAACCAGTACTCAGGCTAATGAGAGTGCATTAAGCTTTTCACTGTAACTTAGTTACGTTTCCCAAAACACCTCAGTATTCTGCACCTCTTTTGGGTTCCAGAAGTCTGGTACAAGCTTTCCAGTACCAAATCCCCTTCTCTTGAAACACAAGTACTCATCTTGAGTTTTTAATTGACTCTTAAAGACTGTTTATGCACTGGAGGATTCATGCCAGACTGCAGGCTGGAGTTTTAGTTGTGGCAGGTTCCCCCACATCTTCCTGCACCCACATGGGGGAGCATTTGGCCTGGTGCACCTCATTCACACCCTAACTGTGCTCCTGATAGGAGGGTGGTGCAGTGAAGTTCCCAGTGCATAAATGGTCAAAGTCTCTAAAGGCGGTTTCTAACCTCAATGAGGGATCTCTGTACTCTTCTGAGCTATCATACTGTATAGGCTGGATAGGGATTTTTCTTCTCTCTCCAGAAGGTCTATCTCCTTTCCTTGACCCAAATGGAAGGTTTGCCTACTTCCTAAACTTCCTTGCCAACTTTCCCCCAATTTTCCTATCTATATTAAACAGCTTTCAGTCAGGGCTGAATTCTAAAACTGTCAGCACTTGTCAGCTAGGGCTGAAATGAGACTCAACTCAGTCAAGAAGACAAATGTCTGGGGCCATTCCGCACTCGTTCAAAATGGCACAATGGTTACAAATTGAAATCGCTACTGTTTTGCTGTTATGCACAATGTCGTTGACAATCTGCAACACTCCTGAAACCAATCCGCAAAAAGCGCTTTGTTGTAGCACTTTCAGGGAAATCCCAAAAAGTGGATTCACCCTCCGGAAAGCACTACACTCTTGCAACCAATCTGCAACACTAGCGGGAAAGTTCTGAGCATTACCATTGTTGCGGTTTCTGCAAAGTCCCTCCCCCTAGCTCTCTCCTCTGATCTTCCGGCGAAGCGATCACCATTTTTTTTTCCTCGGAGCGAAGAGAGATCAATGCACCAGCGAGCCTTCATTTACCCAGCGAGGCTTCCCTGGCTGCAGTCCCTCCCCAGAGCTGTTTTAAGTCACCAAGCACGAAGCAACACACAGGCCCGTTTGCTGGTTTATTTTCCCTTTATTTTTCACTGTATTTTCGGCCGAAAATTGCACCCGTGCGGGGGGAGGGTATTTTTTTTTCACTCAGGGGGAGCGTGGCAATGATGAAACGGCAGCTCAAACACCACCTGCTAGCTAGATGGGTCTCTCCGTTGCAACGAATCAATGCAGATTCGTTGCAATGTGTGTGTGTGTGTGTTTTAAAAACCTTCCTTAAAGGGAAAGGGGCTTTTTGGGAGCATGATAACGGCCGCCCATTGGCTGCTTGACAGCCAGGGGCGGGACAAAGCTCGGCAATATCGCTTCCTGGCTAGCGATTTTTGCCGAGACCGGAAACCTGTGGGAAACGATAGAAGCGCAACTGGATTCCACTACAAAGCCAGGTATGCATAACAACAAATTCCACTATTTAAAATGGCATTTTTTCGTTCCGCAACCAATTTGCTACATAGATCCTGGTGCGGAATGGCCCCTGTTTCCTCAGCATGCAGTTATCAAGTCTTTCTCTGCTCAGCTGATGCTAAGCAAGCAATTCTCATGGCACAGCCTATCGCTCAAGGCTCTCTGGCTCTGTGAAGAATTAACCCTTCACAATATCTGTTTACACAGTTCTAATCTATTAAAACTTAATCTATAAAGCTTTAAAATGGTGCTCATTTTTAAGCACCATAAAGCTTGTCCAATTTATTTGATCAAGCACAGTTGCCAGCCTCCAGGTAGGGCCCGGGATCTCACTAAATTACAACTAATCTCCAAACTACAGAGTAGTAATTTCTTCCTCCTCCATCCAACCTTTTTTACTCAGCACTTCTAATCTTCTCAGACAACTCTGCCTCCTTTCTCTGACTCTGAGTCACATGACCCTTAGTTTCCCTGCCTCCTCTTTCCAAGCCATAGCTCTAAAACAGGGGTCCCCAACCTGAGGCCCGTGGGCCATGTACGGCTCCCGGCCTCTTCCTGTGCGACCCTCCAACCTGCTTGTCTTCTGTTATCACCCTCAGTAGGTTAATAATTTTGTTACATTGAGATGTGGCCCTCTTTAAGCACTGGGCACACTAATGCGGCCCCCTATGTGCCCTACTCTAGGACAATCAGCAGTGTGCCGCTTGCATTGATCTGCTATTTAGACAGACAGCTCAATTTGCAGCAACTTGGCAAGAGACTTCTTAACCTCAGGTAACATCTCTATGCATGCAGCCATTTTTCCCCAAAGAAATACCCCCCCCCCATAATTGCACCATAATCAGCTATATGCAAATTCAGTGCAACTGAAGAAAAAAAACCTTTCTATTAAGAGCATCAAACTTGCACCCTTCTTTGTCAGCTGGAAAAGAATGTGTGCCTGAATATTGTCTCAAGTATTTCCTTGACTATGAGGGATGAAGCTAGAGGGTAATTGAAAAGATAACGATGACCATCTTGCTGCACCCTGTAAAGATTCTTTATCTTTGTGGAGGTGGCTACAACAGAAGGTTTTTGCCTTTCTGATATGGGAAATGGAATTAAGCATGGAGTCTCCACATAAGTTTTCCCTAAGATCTTATCCTTATGTTTAGGGGTATTAGAAATCACTTCTGTGTCTTCACAGTCCCATGAAGAAGGAAATTTCTGTTGTGGAAGGCCTCTTCTCAGTTGCCAGCTTCCCCATTCCTGCAGCTTTGGCAATGGGAAACAGTATGGGTAGTCTTGCCAAGCAGGCGGTGGTATGGAACTTTGTCAAGACACCAGTAATGGGTGCTCAGGTGACTGGCTAGCTGAAACTGGCATGTTGGCCTGGCTCTATCTCCCCTTCTAAGCCCTAAAACATAGGGGAGGCATGTGTTGCAGGTGTTTATGGAGGTGCTTCATGCCATTTATCTGGCACTGAAGACCTCTGATCTGCTGGGAGCAACAGGCTATTTGGTTCCAGGGGCCACTTTGAATCCAAGTGATGTGCTTCAATTTGGAATGGGCTTCCTTAGGTGGTAGCTCTGACAAGCAGCATTCCATTGACAGGGTCAGTGACTGAGACTGTCCAAACTATGCAGCAATGAAGAAAGGAATGAAGGAAGAGGGGGGAGAATATGATCGTTTGGAGGGAAAACCTGTCTCTAATGAGTTCTACAGAAGGGCTCCCCTTGAATTCTTTTTTTAAATACCAGATTAGCTCAAAGAGAGCCTCTAGTGGTTGGCCTGTACAAGAACAGTCCCAGTGTGGGACTACACAGAAGACTGTGTGTACTTTTCAGCTCTCTGAGAGAAAGAGTTCTATTATCTATTTCAAGTCTTAAAAAGGGAAGGCTTGAAATAATAAACTTCAGCAAATTAGAAGCACCACCACTTTGCTGCCATTTTAACACCGCAATACGAGCAAGCATCAATTATCCAGAGTCATGTCTCAAATAGTCTGACACATAACATCTGTATTTTTCTCTCACACAATCATATTTCAACAGTGAGCCCCTCCCCTTAGCATATGGCCAAGGTTCCTCTACACAACAATGATCACCAAGGTATAAAGAATCAGGTAAGACAGATCAAATATGATCAAATATCCAGTATATCACCAACTAGTTTATGGGACTCATGTGGCAGATTTGTAGCCCTACTGAGTACAACTGCAAATCATAGGTTATAGAAGGAACTCTCACTGCCAGGGAGAAGGAGCTGGAAAGCCTTGAAAATATCTCATAAAACAAAATATGCATTCGCTTTACTTATCATCCATGGGGTCCATGTTTGTTTATGGATGCATGTCTTGTATGCTTGTCAGAAATAGCACATACCGAAGAAAGTGACAGCAGACTCCAGAGAGCAGCATTTCAGTGTCTCCAACAAAAATCAGTGAAAACAAGAGATGACTTTCCTGGCAGAAAGATAAACTGGAGTTTGGAAATTAATGCTTCCAGTGTTGACAATCGAAACACTTCTAAAGGACAATCTGTAACTCACTTACCCAAGCTCCCCTAGCAAAGTATTTTCACAAGCATTTCTCACGTACACAGCTATCTCATTTATGTGGGTAGGTTGACTACACTTGCTCACACCATTAAAAAAAAACACACATAATAATTATTGACTTACATTGCCAGAGTCTGTCAGGTGGGGAAGCTACAAGTTATTGTCCTCCTGCTGCACCTCACACATGCCTTCTGGCAATAGATGCTTTCAAGATCCCCAAAAGGCTTTCCCCATTCTGTTAGAAAATACGTGAGCATTCTGCTCCTGCATAGGATGGTGTTTTTTTAAACATCTTTCTTTTTTTTTAATTGAAGGTCAGACCACATACATATTATTGTCTTGATTTTTTACAACATCATATCAGTTTAATGTGCCAATGTAATATCCCTGACATCCAAGTAAAACATCAGTTTGTGATGCTGTGCAGTTGTCACAATAGCTATGCACCCTATTCTGCTGGTGATGGGAAGTGCCATCAAGTTGCAGCCAACGTATTCTGACCCTGTATGGTTTTCAAGGCAAGAGACATTTGGAGGCAGTTAGCCATTGTTTGCCTCTTTATCAAGACCCTGATATTCCTTGATGGTCTCTCTTCCAAATACTAACCAATGCTGACCTTGCTAATCTTCCATGGCCTGACAGGACTGGGGCATCCAGGTCAGAGGGCACCCCATTCTAGTTACAATTAAATCCTAGGACTAGACCACTAATATCTTTAGATGAAGGAAAGCACCACATATCTGTCATGGTAGGTGCAATCCACAAGGATGTTCTACTGAACAAGTCCCATTGAAAATCAGTGATTTGATCTAAGTGACCATGAATGGTAACTTGTGGCGCAGAGTGGTAAGGCAGCAGTCATGCAGTCTGAAAGCTCTGCCCATGAGGCTGGGAGTTCAATCCCAGCAGTCGGCTCAAGGTTGACTCAGCCTTCCATCCTTCCGAGGTTGGTAAAACAAGTACCCAGCTTGCTTGGGGGTAAAACGGTAATGACTGGGGAAGGCACTGGCAAACCACCCCGTATTGAGTCTGCCATGAAAACGCTGGAGGGTGTCACCCCAAGAGTCAGACATGACCTGGTGCTTGCACAGGGAATACCTTTACCTTTACCATGAATGGAAGGGAAAAATTCACCAGTGTTGTCCCACAAATTATTGTGCATCACAAGAAAAGGTGTATCTTAAGGAAGGATTTGAAAGATATGAGAAAGGTAGCATTTACACAAATATTCCAGGAGTCAGGTTCCAGGCATGAGGGGCAAAAATGTGAGTTGTTCAAGGGAGCAAAAGATCTTTGCATAGATTAATATGGTGGAACTGAAGAAGTGAAAGTTCAAGACTCATTTGAATCAGGATGCTTAGGGCTGATCCTGTGTTGAGCAGGGGGTTGGACTAGATGGCCTGTATGGCCCCTTCCAACTCTATGATTCTATGATTCTAGGATGAGATATAAGAAGAGACAAAGTCATAATTTTGAATGTATGGCCAAGGTGGTTATGCTGTACCTTGAAGCAGATGGGAAGCCAATGTGGAGATCAAAATGTAGTTACAAATATAAGAAATGTGACTGATTTTGGCAGTAGAATGATGGACAGAGGCCAGGGAAGACCAGAGAAGAGGAAAAGAGCAGTAGTCAAGTTGATATGTGACCAGAGTATGAACCAGAATTTTTGACAAGGGAAGATGAGAAGTCATAATTTTGTAATAGTATAAAGGCTAAACTTGCCAAAATGGTGAAGTAAAAAGATAGATAATGCCAAGACTTTGCATTTGTTCTACAGGTTAGATAGTAATGGTGTTAATGGAGATGGGGAGAGTATGAGGAATGGACTTAGCAAGTCCAGTCTTGGGCAAAAACAGAGTTTGTGATGGCAATGAGAAATACAAAAGGAAATAACACAGTCAACTGGAAACGCAGAATGGAGGGAAGGAGCATGTTCAGAGTTCTGAACCGATATCTTCAGTCTGTAGAAACCCTTAAGACTTGATGAGGTCACTTAAGGGAAAATGTTTATAGAAAGAACAGAAGAAAGCAAAAATCCAATTCATGTGGACTCCAGCACAGAATGAGCAAGCAGAACAGCTTTTGAATGATTAATGCAACCTGAAGGGCATCAGAGTCACAGAAACATAGGGGGGAAAGAAAAACTGTATCAAAAAGCAATAAGGTAAAGGTATCCCCTGTGCAAGCACCGGGTCATGTCTGACCCTTGGGGTCAGACCTGCCTTCTAGCATTTTCATGGCAGACTCAATATGGGGTGGTTTGCCAGTGCCTTCCACAGTCATTACCGTTTACCCCCCAGCAAGCTGGGTACTCATTTTACCAACCTTGGAAGGATGGAAGGCTGAATCAACCTTGAGCCGGCTGCTGGGATTGAACTCCCAGCCTCATGGGCAGAGCTTTCAGACTGCATGTCTGCTGCCTTGCCACTCTGCACCACAAGAGGCTCTTAAAAAGCAATAGAGATGTTGAATAGGACAGAGGGTTGTAATAGAGACTTCTGATATGGCAGCAAGGATTCTGTTCCCTTCTAGAAAATAATAGGAGGCTGACAATTTCCCAGAAAATCATATTCTTCACTAGGTAATAGGGAAAAGTAATAGGGAACAGTAATAGGGAAAAGTTAGAATTCCTGAAGTAAGTAAGAGTTCATCCTGGATGTGACTATTCAGAGATTACTAAATGGTTCCACCCTAATGCCTCACAAGGAACCATCTGTTACTGGCTCAAAGGAAGATGTTTTCACTGTTCTCCTTTGCAACATGGGTCAAATTGACTGATACCACAAACTGGCAGGAAACTTCTGGGAAATCTATTTACTTGCATTTTCCCCATCGCATAAATGCAATCCATTCAGTTTGCTAGAAATAATCAACATGTCGCTGCTCTGGGTTATGTAAAGGGAAAATACAGAAATAATTATAAAAGCCTCCAAATTAAGTATCTTCAGGTATGCCACAAGAAACAATTGGGAGAAAAATGGGAGGGGATACTTGATCTGGTGTATTTAAATAAGCCTATCGAGGCCGGTGCAGAAAATGGTGGGTGACTCCAATTCCCAGCCCCTCCTTGTATATCTCACTTCTGGCCTGAATGGCCAGCTTGTGAATGGGATTTGAGATCTTGCAAAGCTGAAAGCAAAGGCCCTTCTATATGACCCTCTTAGCCAGTACTAGCCATAGCTATCAGTCACTCTCTGGAAAACATTTTGAATGCAGGTTAAGGTCACATGCAGTTTTCAGCTGTAAATAAATTTTAGGGCATGATACTACCTAAAACCTAGTACATATTTAAGTATACAACATTACAATAGTTTACAGTGGATGGGTATTGCATTGACTAACTGGCACAGAGCATTGGATCACTGAAATTACCCTAGCATAAATGGCAACTTTAAATGAAAATGCCATACTGTTCCACACAAAATCTAAAACCAAGAATAAAATCCATGCAATACCTTTTAAATTTTATTATTATCATAGTGAGAAAGGCAAACTTTAAATAATGGAAATTGCTTTAGGACCCACCACATAGACACAAAACACATTTTGTAACAATTTAGTTGGCCCTCGCAACATGTATTACATAGATTTTATTCTTGTTTTTAGCAGTACCAGCATTATTAATAATGATCGGCAATGACAACCACAGTCCAGAACTAAGTTATGCTCTTTAAGTGTACTGAAGCCCTACCCCATAACCCCCCCCCCAAAAAAAAACAGACATCTGTTTTCTTTGCTATTATATCCCATATTTTATTTTCTGGATCATTTTCTTCCTTGTCATATTAGATTCCATGCCTTGTATAGCCATTTTGGCAATATTTTCTAAGAGTATATTACTGAATGTTGTTATTAGCCACAAACATGTAATAAAGTATTCATGTTTCCCTGAACACATTAGTCAGGGACTTTCGTTCAAAAGTGTCCTTTGATTTGGCTTTCCAGTTTGCTAGCCAGAGCCAACTGTATCACTGACAATCTAATTGAGATTTGGCAGTGTTTTGCATGCACAGATAAAGAGGAATTTGAGAGTAGACATGGGATCCTTGGCCCCAGGCCAGTGGGCACTTACTTAACATGTCTCTTAGGTGATTCATTCAGTCTTCCAGCAAGAAGCTGCCAATGTTGCTGTCTCAGCATCCCCACTAGTTGATCCATGGAGTTTTACTCTCATCTTTTCCAAGAGCAGCCACTGGTGTGTTGTTAAGGGCAGCAGTAAAGTACAGTGTTGACAGCAGAGATACATACCGAGATGGAAGAACCATTCCTGGATTCTTGCTGGCCTGATGTTGTATGTGACTCATAGTAAAAGAGAAATGCAGAACACACCAAATCTAAGAAGAAGGCCTGTGGAGGCCAGAAGGAAAGGAGAGCTTCTTTAGGGAAATTAGAATGAAAACAAATGTACTCTGTACAAACTATTATTCTGTTCTCCAACTACAGACTTGAGGCAAAAGAATGAACATCAAACAAATGGTGGTCCTGGGACATACTTGGACATGGAAATTATTGCCAATGAAAGCAGCAAGAAAACAGGGTTGAGCCAAATTGCTCAGAAGCAACCAGATTTTTGGACAATTAACATGATACATGGGTGATAGATGCTCAAAAAATAATGTGGCCTATCTATCAGAATGCACTTGGCGATATCAAGGTCTTAGATTTTCTTGTGTCTTTTTTTGCATTCTCTTCTTACAAAGCTATAGAAAGGCATTGATAGTCCAATTCAGTTTGAATGAGAGAGAAAGAGCACAAGGCTTTAGTATGAATTAATGAACTGCTGATTTACAAATATGCAAGATGAACAAAAAGCAGTGGACAGTGGCTTGGATCTAACAGAACATTTCCATAGACAAAAAATTCCATTTGTGCAACACAACTTTCTTACCTGCCCTTGCTTGTCAAAGGCCAAAATGCCTCCCAATATACTATTCCTATCCTCTGTCCCCCAGAAGCAGCATTTCAAAGGGCATTTTGAGGTGCGAGGGGGGAAGGTAGATATTGAACACACTGGAAAAGTGGGTAAAGGAGAACACGATGTAATTCAATAAGGACATGTGTAGAGTTCTATATCTGTGTCAGAAAACTGAGAAGCATGCATATTGGGTGGGAGATAAACTTCTGGGTAGTCGTGTGAACAAGATCTTGGGGTACTTATAGACTATAAGCTAAATACGAACAGACAGTGTGATGCAGCAGTAAAGATGAATGGAGCCTTGGGCTGTATGAACAGAGGCATCACATCAAAATTGCAAGCTGTCATAATCCCACTGTATACCGCATTGGTCAGACCCGACCTGGAGTACTGTGTGCAGTTCTGGAGGTCTCACTTCAAAAAGAATGTGGACAACATTGAGAGGGTGCAGAGGAGAGGGATCAGGCTGATCTGGGATCTGAGGACCAAGCCCTATGAGGAAATGCTGAGGAACTTGGGAATGTTCAGCCTGGAGAAGAAGAGGGTGAGATGGGACATTATTGTTGTCACTTGGAGGTGAGTAGGGAGCAATTCCTATCCGTAGCAGAGGATAGGACCTACAATAATAGGTTTAAAACTCATGTAGGATGCTCTTCCTTCTTTCTTCTTTTTATCCTTCAGCTGGCAATTGGTGGAGCAGGTTGTCCTCTCAGCTAATATGCTGCTGTAGATGCCACTGGATTTTTTTTTGCCTTGTTTATAATGTTTCCTCAATTGATGGCAGTAGTTTTGGCCATGTGGATAGTCAATTGCTGTTTCTAGGGTCTTCCTTGATCTGTTTAAGCCATGATACTGTCTAGATATCAGGAAAAAAATTCACAGTCCAGAGTTGTTCAGCCATGGAATAGGCTACCCAAGAAGGTTGTGATCTCCTCCTTACTGGCAGTCTTAAAGCAGCAGCTGGTCCTATATTTATCATGGATGCTTTAGGTTGATTTATCCAACTCTATGATTCTATGATACTTCTATGATAAGTTCTATTGTATGCCACCCAAGACTAGATTTATGACTTCAGTTCCAAGAAAAATGAGTAGTGTTCCCAGAAATTCAATCCAATGACTTTTTCTCTAGAAATATTAAGCAGCTTGCTAACCAGCTCCAGGTTTAAAACAAGCTTTTGCACTCCATTCTTACACCCCATGCTTACATGAACACATGGAACACTAATGACCCAAAATAGTGTCATGGTGGAGGGGAATCAAAATCAGGATTTCTAGACTCAAAAACAGTGAGTTGAGACCCAAGATAAAATTAAGTCGTCATGAGCCAGCATTCAGAAAACAGGGTAAATGAGGAGGGTTTTCATTTCCTCATCAAAATCAGCCAGATGTGATTGTTCAAGCCTTTAGGAATGCCAGTGTGAGGGTTTGGTCTACTGTGGAAATGGTCTGTGTGAGGATTTGTGTAAAGGTATCCCCTGTGCAAGCACCGAGTCATGTCTGACCCTTGGGGTGACGCCCTCCGGCGTTTTCATGGCAGACTCAATACGGGGTGGTTTGCCAGTGCCTTCCCCAGTCATTACCGTTTACCCCCCCAGCAAGCTGGGTACTCATTTTACCGACAGAAGGATGGAAGGCTGAGTCGACCTTGAGCTGGCTGCTGGGATTGAACTCCCAACCTCATGGGCAGAGCTTTCAGGCAACATTTCTGCTGCCTTATCACTCTGCGCCACAAGAGGCTCATGAGGGTTTGTGTACTGATCCATAAAAGTTAGGAGGTGACCATTGAAGTCTTTCCTATAAAGAAAGAGTCCAGTGGCACCTTTAAGACCAACAAAGATTTATTCAAGGCGTGAGCTTTCAATTGCAAGCACTCTTCCTCAGACTATGAACTGACCATCATGACAGTAGGAATAACATCACTGTCATGATGGTCAGTCCATAGTCTGAGGAAGAGTGCTTGCACTCGAAAGCTCACGCCTTGAATAAATCTTTGTGGTCTTAAAGGTGCCACTAGACTCTGATCTTGTTTTGTTGTGCTGCTTCACACTACCCACTTGAATCTATAAAGAAAGATTTAGAAACTGGAAGATATTAACCGGCATCTCCAAAAATGAAACTCAACTCAAAGGGTTGTGATAACTAGATAGTGTTCTTACAGGGATGTGCCATTAAACCCTATGGGACTGGCTCATCTTGATTGTGATACTTACTCCAGAGTCAATCTATTTAAGATTTGACTATCATATTTCGTTCTCCTCAAGTAGCAGACCATCCCTCTCCATTCTTAATGGCAAGTGGTTTTCCAAAGTGATTGATAATACAATGTTAGCAAGTCAGCAGGCCAAAGAGTGAGCATTAAATATTCCACTGAGCTGGTACAAGCATCTAGGCTAGGAAGCCTCAGCAACTCTTTGGGTTTTTGACTTTACGCAGGAAGGGGGATCTGATATGGCACAAGAGCACATGAATGTGCATTTCATTTTGTGTTTCCTCGCCCTTTCACCCTTCTAATGGTCAGAAAGGTTTATATAAAAAAGCTAACTACTTTTTGTCAAGATGCCATGACGAGGAAGAGAGACCCCTTAAAATGAGCTACACTTTTATAGTGGTGTCATTTCTTGGAATCCCTGCTTTAAAATGTGATAGCTACAGAGAGCCAGGTTCAAAGGTTTTTCTTTCTTTCTTTCTTTCTTTTTTGTTTTGTTAAGGGAGAAATTTAAAACTTTCCTCATATATATTCTTGGAGTGGTGTTTAATACCGCTTCTTTTGTTTGTTTCTACAATGGATCTTATCTTTTGGTAAGGGCTGTGTTCAGAACTATTATTGCCCTATATAAAAGCTTCAGAGTCTTTCTTTCCACTTGTTCAGCACACCAGAGTGGCATAGCAAATTTAATCGAAGAACGCAGCTCCAGGGAGAGTCTTTTGAGACTCTCCCCTTTTTCATAATGCTGTTATCTCCCCTTCCTTGTGTTGGGGATGCATAAAAATCACAAAAAAGTCATTCTGAGTATATTCTTCCTGATAATTATTGTCAGACTCCAAGATAAGTACTCTACGTGATGTAATGTGTGTCAGAACCGGCTCTCTGAATGCAAATCTGGCCGCACTTATAGGCCCAAACAATAGTAGCCTTGAACACCAGGGCCTGGTATTTTGCCACAGACAAGAGACAGCTTTGATTTTGTTGTGTTTTGATAAGGCACAATCTGGGTGCCTTTATCTTGGCTGTTATATTTAAAGATGACATTCTAGCCTTGCCGCCTTGCCTATTGTTTTGACCCTGATTATCTCCAAATGTTGTTGTTTAGTCAAACTCGCCAGCTTAATGAAAGGCCTGCTCCCAATTTAAGGAAAATTATTTAAATGCAGAATATCCTATACACTGTGGTTTCTGAAAGAACTAGGTGGTTAATCAAAAGTTAATTGTATAATTCTCATGCAGATTAGGGCCTCTTGCATACGAATCCCAGGTTGTGATTATTAAAAAAATAAACACAAGGAGGAGAGAGTGCTGGAGGAATGCACATGAGGTCTTCTGACTGGTAAACAATCAGTGAAGGTTTAATTTGGGGTAAACAAAGTGATGATACACTGGGGGTTTCCAAAGGAGACAAAAAGGTGAAAATAAATTAAAAAAACAACATACAGATATGATCTTTTTGTTTTTTTCCCCCTCTAGCATCTTTCAAAACCATTAGCTAAATGAATAAAAAGCAATCCATTAATATTTACTGGCAGTATCCTGGCAATATGCAAATTCAGTGCTATTCTATAATTATGCCACAGCAAACCGAAGACAGGATGCTGCCAGCAAACTACGCTGCTGCTCTCCTTACAATAATAAAGCAGCTATATAATGAGCAGTTTGATTAATGTGCAGACCGCTTTGCTATAGGACACCAAGCTGCTACAGCTACTTGAAGCGATGATGATGTGTTTTATGAGCCCATGTGTTTTGGGCATGTTGAGCACATACAAACAGAAATGTGGGCACCTTTTTTGGAGGGGGGCAAAGCACAAATAATCGCTAGGTAGGAAAGGAATCCCCACTTCACTGTGTGCTCTTACACTGTGATTAAATTCACGACTGAATGGTTTCCCTTTAGTTGGATTTCATAATCAGAAGCAAAAAAGATACCAATTTTAAAATGATTATCTAGAATCAAAGAGAGTCTGTTTTAAATGGGGGGCTGAGGTTAGCACTCTTCTCCATATTAAGGAGGGCATGAACCATCTCACAAACTAAAGTTTGCCACGAATTTTGGCCGCCAGTGGTTTGTGAAGTGATTTTTGCAAACTGAAGAGCCACTATGAACATCCATGAATTTTGATGTCATTTGTGGTGGTTCACGAAAAGCAGGTAACAAGGGATTAAATGGTTCTGAGCCATTTAAACTGTTGCTTTCTGTTCTTCACAAAAATAGCTGTCCAAGTGGCTTGGAATCATTTAAACCAGGAGTAGTCAACCTGTGGTCCTCCAGATGTCCATGAACTACAATTCCCATGAGCCCCTGCCAGGGTTTGCTGGCAGGGGCTCATGGGAATTGTAGTCCATGAACATCTGGAGGACCACAGGTTGACTACCCCTGATTTAAACCACTGTGGCAAAAAGCAGGGGTTTTAATGGCTTACAAACCTATCCAAGGTAGTTTGGCTTGTGAACTGGTATATTTGGTGTAGTGGTTTGGTGTAGTGGTTATGAGTGCGGACTTCTAATCTGGCAAGCCAGGTTCGATTCTGCACTTCTCCACATGCAGCCAGCTGGGTGACCTTGGGCTCGCCACAGCACTGATAAAGCTGTTCTGACCGAGCAGTGATATCAGGGCTCTCTCAGCCTCACCCACCCCACAGGGTGTTTGTTGTGGGGAGAGGAATGGGAAGGCGACTGTAAGCCACTTTGAGCCTCCTTCGGGTAGGGAAAAGCGGCATATAAGAACCAACTCTTCTTCTTCTTCTTCTTCTTCTTCTTCTTCTTCTTCTTCTTCTTCTTCTTCTTCTTCTTCTTCTTCTTCTTCTTCTTCTTCTTCTTCTTCTTCTTCTTCTTCTTCTATATCAGTTCATGGTCTAATTTGTGGTTCAGATATGAAACATGCAGTTCATGCCCATCCCTAACCACCATATAGTTCTCGGTAGAGTTGGGATAAGCTATTCTGTATGAGTGCTAAGCATTGTTCTCGTCAATTTTTTTTATATTTGCACATTACTTTCATTTGTTACTGTCCAACTGAAAGGGGACTGTAAACAAAATCCTTAGGAATGCTAATGTAACTAGATTCAGAAAAATTCATTTCCAGCCCCCAAAATGAAAAAAAAAACCCCTTGGCATTTTAAAAGCTTTACAAGAACTAGGAGGAAAAAAATACTAGGATCCTGGAGTAAGCAACTCTAAAGTAAGCAGTCACTTTATTGAAGACTGGCAGGAAATGTGGCTATGGACCAGTCTGACCTGTCTCACCAGGTTATTGTGGTAATACAGGGAATGGGCTCATAAACACTACCATGAGCTTCTTGCAAGAGATAATGAATTGGCTCTTCATGCTAACAGCAAGTCATGTGATTTGTTTCCATATCATGTTTGTGTTGTGTCTAGGTGCTTATGAGGGGGCCCAAAGGGCATCATTGTCTGTGGATCCAAAATGATTGAGAAAGAGACTGTGCCAGATTTCTCCCCCCCCCATGTCCTGTCATATGCACCCATAACTTCAGAAGATGTAATATTAAGATGGCTTAATCATGTGGGGAAACATATATATACACAGCTAAAAGCTGTGCTGAAAGGTAGATTTTGAGGAAAGTATAAATCTGTGTTTTTGTTTGCCCATTTACACTTTCCTACCTCAAAATCCACCTGTGCTTTTAGCATGCCTCTTTCATCCTCATTCCCAGCTATAACCTAGTTAGATAGTGTATAATTGCATTTATCCACCTTCATCCCTTTTTGGTAGGGGAAAATATGCTATCCTTTTGCTACCTGTACCTGTGTTGTTCCCTGATCTATTCCATGAGGGCAGAAGCATGGCTATTTTCTGCCTCTAAATTGTGTGATACTATATGCACTGGCACATAACAACAGAATAAATAAAACCGGAAAACAAGACAAGCCACTTGTGAAAAGAACATAAAGACACAATACATCAAGTTCTCTCACTCTTGTACCTGCATCATACCACAATAGCGGTATAATGCCTTTATCCGGATCAAGGAAAGCAAGTCAGAGAAATTTGGTACCCAAACTGTGCTTCCCAAAGCACATTAAAGAAAATGAAAAAGTGGGGGAGAGTAAAATTAGAAAGCCCAGATATGCAGTATAGGATTATATAAGAACTATGCCATATAACTTTCCACCAGGGACCCTCATTGTCACCCTTATTGTCTCCAGATGTGTTTTACCTATCTCCACCCCCAAGCCCCTGTAGCCCAGTTCATTTCTGGGCACTTCCCAGTCTCCTGTGCGTAATGTAGCACAACTGACCAGAGAAAACAGTACTTTTCAAATGAGCTGTCAAAAAGCAAGGCTGTTTTTTTCCGTTTCTGCTAAAGATTTTTTTTTTTGTGTTTTTTTAATGCTGCAAATCAAAGACAAATAAAAAGGTTTTTTTATATAATTTTGTTTATTGTTATATAAAGCATTTACAGGAAATTTGAGAAGAAAAAGCAACCAGCTGATATGGTTTGCCATCTCTTTTAACATACATATTCAGTTCCCATCACATATTATTCCTAATCTAGAAGTTTTTACCATTTTTCTTAGCCAAGTGATTGTTAATACATATGAGAGTATGATCTGTTATAAGAATACATTCTGTTATTATCTTAAATGATATTAGGTCAGTCCCCTTCATAGATTGGCCCTGACCCAAGAGTTACTACTGCTGTCTTGTTAATGCCTATGAAGTATGGTTTGTCATCCTCTTTTAGCATACATATTGACATACATATTCAATTCCCATCGCATATTAATCCTGATCTAGGAGTTATTACCATCTTTCTTAGCAAAGTAGTTGTTGATACATATGAGAGTATAATCTATTATAAGGATATATTCTATTATTATCTTAGATGATATAAAGTCAGTTCCCTTCATATATTAGTCCTATCCTAAAAATTACTGCTGCTGTCTTTCCCACAGGAAGTCAGGAGAATACTCCATTGTTCAACTCATCCTTCAGGTGGTCGCAGAAAATGAAATTGTGGTTTTTTCCATAGTAGAGTGTTTCTGATTGTCCTTCTGTCAGGGCCAGAGAAATCTCTTACTTGATTCTTGCTGCTAGTCGCCTTTGAGTAGACTCTGAATACTTTATCAATCTGGATCTCTTCCTCTGGTCGCATAGGAATATCTCCTGATAGCTTCCTGGTTGCTGTCGCTTTTGAATAGACTCTTTTTATTTTGCTGATCCAAATCATTTCCTGCTCTGAATAGACTTCCAGGTTTTCGGTGCTTTCCTTCCTTGAATCTGTTTTCCCAGGTTCTTCGAAGGTACTTTGGGTTTTTACATCTCTGGCTCTCTCCCTCTCCTGTTGATTAACTTCCAAACATTGAGTTTTCATTTGATTTATTATTGGCAAAGCTGTATCAGCTGTTCTCTCTCCGTCCAAAAGCTCCCCCTTAATCCCACGGATTTCCTTTTCCAGCTTATTGACTGCTTTCAGTATCTTTGAGTTCCCTTCGCATAACAAATGGAAAAGCTGTGCCTTAGTTAATTTCTCCATAGTTCCAGGCAGTCACAAATTAGAAACAGAAAGTCTCGTACGGTCTCGCGGGAGCACGGGCGATCCCAAATTATCAGTTTGTCGATCTCCATATCAAGTCAGTAACCCCCACTGAGCTTTTTTCAACAAAACTTCAAAGTTCTTTCTTTGTTTGGTTAGTGGGTATAATTAGCTGGGAGTCTCTCACTCGGCGAAAGAGGGAATTCACTTGTAAATTGGTTGAGGAAGGAGGGGGGGAAGAGCTTGTAGAGAAAGAAAGGGAAGAGCCAGAAAGCTTTCAATTCTTACTGGTGCAGTCTCAGCTTCTGTCAGCGCATCTGTCAATCTGGTAAAAGATGGTCTGGGAAGAATGTAGGGTCAGCTGGTCGTTTCAAGCTTGTAAAGTTGTTTGCGACAAGGACGCCATCGTGACCTTGAGCACACGCCGCTATTAATCCGGGGAATTCGGTCTCCCTACCTCCCCACGGATCTGTAGGACCCTCAGGATGCCGTTCCCGGTTCCTGGGGCGACCGGCGAGCAGATTTGCGTATCTGCTCAGGTCAGCCAGGTGCAGAAGCCCCTGACCCTCGGCATGGCTGAAGAGCTGAACAGAAGTCCAGCTTTTTATGGTGCCGTCTTCAGTCGACTCCCACAAATAAAAAGTTTTGATGCCGGGATCCACTACCAGATGAAAGAAAATAACAGAACTGCTCCTCTAGTCCCACTTCTGATTTTTGATTTCAAGAGTTGGCAATTCTACTTCTGTGGCTGAACTCTCCCCTTGGTTCTCTGTCTTCTCTTACTGACAAATGCAGATAGTCTTTTAATTGTTGCAATGGGGGAAATTGTGTGTCTTTTATGTGCCATCAAGTCACTTTTAGTGAGAAAATTATCTGGTGTTAAAATGTATCTTTCGAAAATCACAAAGTGCATTAAGTTTAAATCATATTCCAAGACACAACTAATAAAATTAGTATCCTGGAAATGTTTTCTTTAGAGAGAACTTCCAAAAAGAACCCAGGAAATTCAAAATCCCCAATAATTATGAATTTCATATTTATCAGCTTATAAAAATGCTCCATTTCCACAGCATTGTGTATTGATACCCTCCATTGCAGGTAGCTTGATCCTAGCAAGCCTACACGCAGCTGCCTGTTAGGGTACCAGAACAGCTAAAACAACAACTGCAAGTACAAGCAGTAACATGTACCTGCTCCCAATCTAGAGCTGTAAGTTTGTAAGCCCTGCCAGGAGAGGAATTTTGTCTCAGTGATATATACTTTTCATACAGAAAGTCCCAAGTCCAGTCCTGGTAGCTCTAGTTAAAGAATCTCAGGTCATAGGTACTGGGGAAGTCCTTTACCCCTCTGAAATAGTGGTGCATTAGCAAGCCAGAACTAGATAGTCACATGTTTCCTTGGGACCTGCTGTAACAGACCAGTTGCTGTACCTCACTGATGGGTACAGGAATATGAGGCTAAGCAGAATTTGAGCTACCAGTTATAGCTAGGATTGTCACAAGCTCAGAATCCTTTTCTGACATTTGCAGAAAATGCTGTCTTATACCTGCTGTATCTGTACCCTCATCTTGAATATTCAGGGTCCAACCAGGCTGAAAACTGTTTTGAAAAAGACTACCTTCAGATTCTTTAAAGTTCCAAAATCTCATGTCAGTCACTGTTGTGGTGATTTAGTGATGGCTATGAAGCATTTTTAAATGGCCACAATACCATGCTCATAATTGCTTTTTCTGCATTTTAGGCTTGAATATGCCGCAGCACCAACTTTGCTACAATTCCTTTCCCATATCTCTATTCAAAATGGCACCATTGAAATAGACACATGCATATCTATCCATTGAAGAGAACAGACTCAATCTAATGGGTTTGGTCCAACTACTAACAGTTTTACTCTATCCCAAACGTTTATGGTTCTCCTATTCCTACCAAGTCCTCTCCATGGAAATTCTGCATTATATATGTTTTTCTCCTACATGTTGCTGATACCCTGGCTCAAGGAGTAAGTTTGTAGTAGATTCTGGTGCCACAAGAATAGAACAAGGTGTCTCTTTACATCCATGTTAGCAGCCTACAGAGCATCCAATAATAAATTCATTAAAGATCAGGCTATTAAAAACTTTAGCAAAACCAAATTACGTGGGATAATAAAATTGCATGAGCTGGTAAACCTAGTGCTGAGAACATTCTGGTTTAATACTGTCACATCTTTTAGAAATTCTGTATCTCCCTGGGTTTTTTTCCCACCCAACATTTGCAGCTGCTTTCCTAGCGCATGGAAAATAGCATTTAAATGGGAACTTTTGCTTATAGGCTGCCTGATTTCTCTAAACAAATGTCCATTTGGACCCAAACATCTCATTCTGAGTTTCAGCCTAATTGATGAAGAAACTTTTAGCAACATCATTTGGCCTGATTTTCAGATATCAAATATGCATAATGAAATCATTTTTGGAGTAGGGGCTGACTAAAACATGCGTTTTCAGCTTGATGTTTTCCATCACTATAATCCTCTGGGAATACAAGCACTGTTGATATTTCAGGAAACGTAGTTTGTAAAAAGGCTGTTGAAGCTGGCTGTACTCGGGACCAGATTTCTCCTTTTTAAAAAATGTCCCTGTTATAGCATAAGGCATTAAATGCAGTGAGTTACATACATATGTGCTTGGAAACTATTCAGACCCCATTGAATTAACCAGCAAGACTGGGTAACTTCAATCTATTATGTTAAAAGATGTTTTGGAGTTGCTTTAATCTATAGAGACATCTCAGTGATATATAAACTATGCCCATTAAACTCATTACATTTTGGATAATACATTATAACTCCCTCTGCACCCTAGCCACGGAGTTGTGATTTGAACATTCAAAATTATTTTTAGGAATACACCAAGGACTTCACTGCATCATAGGCTGGCACTGTCTACAACATTCTATGACAGAAAAGATATTGGCATATTACAAAAAAGCCCCTGGAAAATATTTTGAAGCAAGAAAACAAGCTCTCCTTTGCAAAACAATAAAATGCTTATATTTTTACCTGCATCAATTTACAGACTGATCTTTGACACAATTATATGCTATGATAAAACTTCTTCTGTTGTTATCTTACATTCCTGAATCACTACTGTAGATTGCAGTATAGATCTGTCCAAAATTTATTTCGTGAATTACTGTTGGGACTCAGACAAACTGTTTTAATGCAGTTCAGATCATAAGAAATGATGGCTACCATTCACAGCTTGTTGACTTTGTCTAGTACCTAGTTGTAAAACCTCTAGAGTATAGTAAAATAAATAAAAACCCCTCTGGAAAAGATTTTAGTTTTTGTTCTTGACCATCCCACTGAATTCAGTTACGTAATGGCTGAATGAATCACATGACTGCTTCCAATCAGCAGTCCCAATGGAAGAGAAATAAGTACTCCATCTGATCCAGAAGGGCTGCCCATATGATGCAATCATTCTTACATTACTCATGTAGTGTGTAGGGGAGTCTGCCTTGAACTATACCCTCTATGTAATAAATGGGTTCGGGTCCACTTGCCCTTGCAGCATCCATTACACCAACAGACGGCTGTTCAATGACTGACGGTCTCAACCAGACATAGGTAAGAATTGGTACTATACAATATGTAAGGCTAAGGACCATATGAATAAAGTTGGATGCTTTGACATCAGTTTCTGCAGAACCCTGAAGAAAATATTGGCCCTTTTAAAACGTTAATTACTTTAATTTTAATTAATAAAAGAAATTATTCTTGTGAATCTGATTAGCTGAGGAAACGATTATACTGTAGTGTAGCAGTTGCTATCCAATTTTGTTAAATCTGCTCCAATCTTACCCCTTCACATTCCTGCTCTCTAAGCTTCTGCCCTCTGGCAGTAACTGTTCAAAAATCACGGGAAAATTGTGTTGTGGTTTTCAGAGCGAGCAAATGGAGACTAGAACAAGATCTGAAGCTCATTTCAATTTTGATCTGAGCCACAATTTGAGCTGAAGTCGTTAGAAAATTCCATAAATAGGGCAGGGCCATAGGGGCATAGCACTTGATGTACAGTTAGGTCATGGCGACAGCAGCAGGGCTTCCATGGAAATTTAGACAAGGGCACACACATGAAAGAAAGAGGTCAAATTTAGATTGTAAAACTTGGAGTTGTATGAAAACTAGGAACAAGCACACCATTTAGAAGTAAACAAATTAATCACCATTATCTCTGTGCGGAATAGAGGATGTCATCATCTTCTTTTCATTTTATAATTTCCCATTGTAGAAGTATTACCAAAAGGGTGTTCAGACATTGTTGCCGTGTGTGTGTGTGTGTGTGTGTGTGCATGTGCGTGCACGCAAGAGAGAAAGAGGGGGAGAGATACGAATTAGCCACTCCCTTCGTGTGTAATTCTGACACTGAAATGTTGTGGTGGAGAACCAAACAATTTATTGTGATGTCCAAATTGTCAAAACAGCAGGTGACACTAAGTGCTTGCCAGCTCATCAAAAGACACTGCTCTTGAGTAACAGCTCTGAATTTATTATTATTTATTACATGCCATGTGTAGTGAAGGAGATCCAAGTACCGTCTGGCAGCCAGGCAAGGGACGTTTGAGTGGACTTGCAATTCCCTGCCTCCACATCATGACTTCTAATGTTCCTTGGAGGAACTACCATCCCATCCAAGAACTAGCCAAGGTTAGCCCTGCTTAGCTTCCAAGCTCTGCCTGTATTGGGTTTACCTAGGTTACCCATAGCACAAAAGAAATATACACCAAATGGCAGGAACTCCCTCCTAATGCAGAGTTGAGCAGAAGCATGGTTTAGGATCCAAGCCAAATTTTCCCTCAGCAAAAGAGGGATAGAATTTTGGTGGCACCCTTCAAGATAATGTTTTATGTAGATAACTTTTTAAAATTTTATTTCAAGCATCCAGGTATTTTTACTTATTTTACTACACTGAAATAAACAGATGGAAACGCATAGTTTCCAGAGGAAACTTTTTTTATGTGTGCTAGATCCAACAAAAGATCTTTTTTTACCAGATTACAACATTAAACCAAATTATGACTCTGGAAATAATAAAGTATCTCAGAGCAACAACAAAAAAAACTGAACCTGATATAGATATGGAGAAGGTACAAAACAACCCTAAATAACTGAAGTGTAAAGAATTGAGCCTCTTGTAGCTCAGAGTGGTAAGGCAGCAGACATGCAGTCTGAAAGCTCTACCCATGAGACTGGGAGTTCAATCCCAGCAGCCGGCTCAAGGTTAACTCAGCCTGCCATCCTCCCGAGGTCGGTAAAATGAGTACCCAGCTTGCTGGGGGTAAACGGTAATGACTGGGGAAGGCACTGGCAAACCACCCCGTATTGAGTCTGCCCATGTTCTGTCAGTAGAAATATTGTGATGTAAAGAGCAAACACAACTTGGCAATGAGATATGACTCTGCCACCTTTCCTGCACCAGGAATTTGGCCCAGCACTCATCCAGTTGTGGAGCTAATTTCTGCTTCCAGATAACATCAGCGCTAGCCCAGGTGGCCCCAGGTCTGGTGCAACTCAGGTTCTCATGCAGCCCACAGAAAGGGAACATGGATTATGCATGTTCCCTTGCTGCAGGCCAATTAGGGACTGAGTTGTGCCAGACCCACAACTGCCCCAGGCGGGTGCCAACCTTGTCTGGAAGCAGAAATTAGTCCTGCAACCAGACAAGCACTAGGCCAGGTTGAATTTTGGGTGTGGAAAACATCTGAGTTTCCTGATCCATCATGAGGTGATGGAGAAATCACAGGATTTGGAAATAGGCTAGATATAGATTGCTGCTCATCCACTAATGTTCATTGAGGCCTTGGGCAGTAATTGCCAGTATAACCATCCTCATGATAGAATACTGCTTCAAAACTGCTTAACTTGCTGTAGCTAATGAAGATTAGATTAAAATATAATCTTGGGTACCTATTTTCTTGCATTTTTGCTGTTTTCTATTGTATTCTTCTAGTTGCCATGTGTACCTAAGGAAAGGCCTGAATAACAACTGTAAATTAATATATACCTGTTATCTACTACATTTTGATCTTACAGCTTTGCCAATAGGTTTATGTATTTTACCCCCCCCCCCTTCACTCTTCTTTGCAACACAGTCACTCTTCTTTGCAACACAGTCACTGATACAGATAACTCATGTTGCCATTTCAAGGTCAGATGGGTAGACGGAGCTGAACTTTCTCTACATTGGTTTCAATCACATGAATGCATGCCATTAATGGCAACACCTGGGCCAGGAGATGCTAACATAAGTGGTATATTGAATCCTATAATCTGTTTTGTACATCTGATCAAACAGACTGTCTCCATAAAAATTCTGGACACTGTAAAGCGTTAAAACAATATAGTAATGAAGTGACACGTGAAATGAAATTCTTTACAACTTTATTTCTTGTTAAGGGAAAAAATCCCACCCAAAACATTCAGAAAAACCATCAACAAAAAGTCCATTCATCATTAGATAATATCTGGTACAGCACACTAGATAAGGACGATAAATCCCTCGTTCAAATCTCTGCTCAGAGATTCACCGTGGCAAGCATGCTTTCTCAAGCCTCCATATGCATGCATGTGAAAATATATGCACTTCTTCAGCACAAGGATAACAGGAGGACTCTTTTACAAAAGTATTGGCAGGATAGTGTGATGTTGTGCAACAGTGGCTGCCAACCTTATCCGGGTTGTTTTAAAATAAGTCAGCTTGTATACATTTTAGGGACAATCCATAAAAATCAATGGCAATTAAAAGTGCTTACCTGTTGCTGGACTGTTCTTGGAGAAATCAAATAATAACTTATCAAACCCACATGTAGAGAGAGATTTTCAGGTGTGTGAAAGAAGATATGGAAAATCATCTTACAATGGATAAGATTAAGATGTGTAGTGTTTGGGTAAATTTAAAATTAAGGCATCACTTGCCCCAGCATCCCAGATGAAGATGTGATGCCATTGTCTGGATTTAACTAGTTTATTTAAACAAAATGTGAGTCCAAAGGCGCCTTTAAGACCAACAAACTTTTATTCAAGGTGCGAGCTTTTGTGTGCTTGTCTGAAAAAGTGTGCATGCACACAAAAGCTCACACCTTGAATAAAACTTTGTTGGTCTTAAAGGTGCTATTGGATGCACATTTTGTTCTGCTACTTCAGACCAACACGGCTGCCCACCTGAATCTATTTATTTAAATACATGATCTATGTCATAAGTAGGGCAGGTTACACTAAGGCGGCTGGTATTTTTCTTTTCAGTGCCTGCCTTATTTTGCTGACCCACCCTGTCTCCAGACTCAGCCAGTGGTGTTCCAGGTTTTATCCTCACCTGCACACATTTCAGTGTTCATCCTCACCTGCCTACCATGTGCCAAGGGCTACCAAGCCCCTTTGCCTTTCCATGATACACTGCAAGGTCATTATCAGGGTTTAAGGTGATGTTGCTGAGCACCAAGAATTGCTCCTTCCCCAAGGAGCCATAAAGCCAGTGATGGGTTGGTCTGAGGTGATTTTCTACAGGATTCCAACAAGAACACATCCTGACTGGGTTGTTATCATCACCTGATTCCTGTTGACCAAAAATTGTAACTGGGTTAAAAAAAGCCAGGAGAGAAAAGTTAGCATGGATTTTAATGGACTAAAAGCTGGAGTCCTGGACTATTGAAATGGATAGTAATGTAGAGAGTGTCTGAGCTACAGCCTTTAACTTTGAGACTATAAGATTGTGCCATTTAATGAAGATTTTAAATGTGTTCAATAGCTATGATTATCTTGTTTTCTTTGCTGCATGGTTTTAGAGTAGTGTGTTGCTTATAGATAAAACTATTTCTGAACATTATTTAAATAAAATCTATACATTTTTATTATTAATTATATATATTTCTACGCCGCTGCTCCCGGCCTGCTGTTTCATGGTGGCTAACAGCAACAAAAACAAACAATAGAATCATATAAGATACAAAACTAAAATCTATAAACCTCCAGAATCCTGGCTCCTATTCCATAGCCCTTACTCCATAAAGCTGTTTGTTTTCTTGTGTACACTAGCTCGTGACAACCTTGTTTCCTCTATTGATTAGGAATGACAACACAATTTAAATATTAGAGAACAGGTCTAGACAAGTTTACTGTGAATTCTGTTTAATTAGGCTTATTCGCAGGAAAGTGTTCTTACGGTAACACTATTAGACCTTGGAAGCTTATTGATCTGATCTATGTCAGTCACTGTAACCATATGTATTTCTATACATGCTTTAAAATGAGATAGGCAGTAGTATTTCAAAAAATGATTAAAAACATCTCATTTTCTGTACCTAACAAGAAACTGAATTTACAAGGAAAATGAAAGGATTTTACTCAGTTGTATTTAATATTGTGATTTATTTCTTTGGGAAACCATTAAAAGAAGCTTGCTTTGTCACTTGCCACTGGTTTCTAAGGTTTAAATGCTGTGTTTTTGTCAATCAAAAAAGTTTCTTTTCCAGCATATCATCATGTGTTTGGAAATCCATTTTAATTGAGAACAAAAATATTCACCTGAAATGATGTCACTAAGATAAAGTTTATCTATCTCCCCCTCCCTGTTGTCTCATTCAGCTGTAACAAACACAGATTGCATTCTTTAGAGATTATTTCCAGTAGGTAGATACCTTGCTACAGAGTCAATGGACTAATATGTTGTATTCAAAGGAACCTTTTTATAATCTCCATGTTCTCTGTATTCCCACCCCCTCCCCTGCACACACACACGTTGATGCACAATTTCCATCAGGAGCCAACCTTTTCAAAATGGAACAATTAACATGGGAAATGACACCCCCGGTCAGTGATATTGGAAAGTTCCGAGACCAAATAGGCACTTTAATTATTATGTTGTCAGGGATACAGTGGTTTCTTCCCTACACACAGGTAAAAGAGGGAGTGAAAACCTATTAGTCCGACATTTGCCAGCACCCCTACATGTGTTCTTTGTTGCAAAGACTGTCAAGTAAGAAAAAAAAAGAGAGAGAAGGGCTAAGGTAAACAAAGCTATTTGAATAATGCCATTTCCTTTAAAATTGCAACATTTCATCAGATATTTGAGAAAACAAATGATAACTTGCATATGCAGGTCTAAAAAAAATGCACCCCATATCCATGTTTATACAACTTCCAGTTTAAAATTTTAATAATAATAAAAAAGCTAGAGAGCTCATTCAAAAAAGAAATTAGTGGAAAAAACTTTGGTTGTCTCTCATCAGTGAAAACTGATTTAGTTATGCAAATTACTGCTATGAATATTAAACCACTGATGAAAGGATTTTAATGAAGGGATCTTTTGTTTTGGAAATGCAAGGGTATATGCTTTAATTTCTTGCTAATTTACTGTTCTTTGATAATGTTCACATTTTCCCCAAAGTGACTTCACTGATGGGTTTAATACAGTGAATAGAACTACAGGCCAACAATACTGGTTTTGACAAGCCTTCCCCTGTGTAACAGGAGATCATGATTTGCAGCCCCTTATGCACAATTCTATTAGGGTGAATTTTGTCTACAGGGCTTTCCCTGAAATGAATTCTCATTTTAATGTTAGCCTCCTGCAGTTTTTAATTTTTAATCTGTAATATGAAATTGCAAATTTTACAAACATCATTTGGAAAAGCCACTAGGACAGAACCGAATGCCAAAGTTTACATATTGCCTAATTAGACGGTTATGAGAAGCAGCTTATCAATGTCAAGCCAAAGATCATCAAAAAATCCAATTACTAATTTGAAAAACACATATATTTATAGGTTCATTTTGTTTAATTTGCATCTGATTAGCTTAATAATTGTTTAAAATTTGTATTAAGTTTAATAGTTTGGGTTCTGTTTGCAACACACCTGGGCTGTAATTGCACTTTAGAAGCTTTGTCAGTTCCGCCGTCTGAGCAAAAAAATCGTCATCATAAAGCAAAGTAAAAACTCAGTACTCAAATGGCAAGGCAGTTTTTCAATATGAAATTTACCCATTTTATCAATACTTTTTCCTTTTTTTTTAACCGCTGTATTATTGGTCAGTCAGATAAGGCATCACTTTCATCAAACCACTTCATTCTATTGTTACTGGATGCAATTGACTAGAAATGTCAATAGAAGTCTCCATTCTGTTAACGCTTGAAAAGCAAGTTTAGTTACTGGCGTTACCGATTTAGTTAATCATTTATAAAGGTTTAATCTTGTTTCAGCTACTATATATTTTTAACACAATATGAAAATAAAATGAATTATATATTATGCTGATCATGTCGTGGATAATCTTAGAGTTTGTGTACCTGATCATTTATCCTCTCAAACAAGCAAAGATGCCTAACTCATCTCAGTCCCTACTTATTAACATAAACAAGTGGTAAATTCTGAGATGGACAAGCTCTTTTCCTTCTTCAGCTTTCACCCTTGGCATTAACTGACCGTGTAAAGCAATAGTACAAGAAGAGATTTACCGTGGGTAGCATTAGTGCACAGTGGGGGGCTTAAAGTGCATTGTAGCAGAAAGAATGTGTGGCTACAATGCCTAGAATTGAATTTATTTACTTTAAGATTTGTGCCCCGCCAAACACCGCTCCAAAGAGCCCTCAGGGTAGCAAACAACATGGTATAAAACAATAGTAAAGCCAATATAAGCCGATATCAAATTAAATTGCATATATGAACAACAAATCAACAAGTCAGCAGCAGCAGCAAAGAAAGAAAAATATGTCTGGTAGACTGAAAACCCAACCAAAACCTAACCCCCAAATCCCTTGATACTACACATTCAAAAGCAACAAGGCCTCATTCACTCGAAGAACTGTTCCATAAGACTATTTACTAGCTTTCCTCAAATACCAAGAACACTGGGATTTCTTCTAAAAATGTTTTAATATCTACTGGATAGGGTTAAATAATAAAATGTAGGTTAAATTCTTTCAATTTGACTGCCCGAGTTCTGTTGCTATAGGATGTTATCAGTATGATTATGACACCCATATCTCTATTTCTTGGTTCAAACTGCACCATACTTCTGTAGAGGTCCTGAGCCGGACCGCTTCTACATGAGAGATTTGGCTATGACTGCTGCCATTTTACACATGGGGCTAATTTCCACTTACTGAAGGGATTGGGTCAGGTCTGAAGCACTCCCTGTCCTTGTGTGATTCAGGCCCTGAGTTGCCCCATGGCAAGGGAATGGGGGAAAATCTGCATTCCCTGCATTCCCTTATACATGAGATACGATCGTGTATATGTTGGGGCAGGGCTGTGTGTAAGGGGGAAAACTTGAGCTGTCCCCAGTTGGGACATTGCCAAGGGAAGAGGCGAGTCACACAAAACAATCCATACAATAAAACCCCAATTACTACAATACAAAACCTTGACAGATGGCAAGAAAACCATGGTCCTCCTTAAAACAGGAAAGCCCTTGCGAGGGCAGCATGGAGGAGAACCAAGATGTTTGGTGCCAAGATGTTCAGGCGCCAATGCAAAGGAAGACCGTTGCAGAAGAGCTCTATTTTGCAGGCCCTACAGAAAGTGGTAAGTTCTCCAAGGGCCCGTAGCTCCTCTGGGAGCTCATTCCACCAGGAAGGGGCCAGAACCGAAAAAGAACTTGCCCTGGTCGAGGCCAGGTGAGCATCTCTGGGACCAGGAACAATGAACAAGTTAGAAGAGACATAGGGCAAAAGATGGTCCTTCAGGTATGTGAGGATCCAATATTATTGCTGGAGAAATTAACTGAGCTGCAAAAATAGACCACTTTCTTTCATCATTGACAACACAGAAACTAGCCTTATAATTTGTCAGTTTCAAGCAGAACTCCTACCCACAACCTGCATTTCTCCATGTTTGCTCCGTGGAGTAGAGGGGGAAAAAATGGTAGCGGAGGGAATTACATAATACAATGATATCAAACGGGTATCCCCCAGATAACCCCCTATGGTAAATGTTCTCTGACAGGCACATTATAAAAATGCTATTATGATTTTAATATCTCTGATCTATTGTTTTGTTACAAATGTATATTTTACACAGTTCTGATACGTATGGGAGGACAGTTTATAAATAATTTTCAGGTAAGCTGGAAATGACAACAGTGCACCAAATGAATTAACTTCATACATTAGTGACATCACTGTGTCATATGCTGCTCCCACAGATTGCCTGGCAACCCTAGGTCAGAAGCTCTTGTTGGTAAAGAATGACACAGTTCAATTATTGTTGGGGGCTGGGCAATGTAAGCATATTATACCTGTTCTGCAGTTGCTCCATTGGTTAGTGACTACCTGCAGTTTCTGGTTCCAGACAAGGACTCTATTATGGCACGGTTCATTGCATGCATTCCTATTACTGCATTGTTTTTTTAACTTCAGTAATGCAGTTTTTGCATTTTGCATTAATATGTCATGTCTCATGTTTTATTGCACTTTTTCTGATTTTATAATCCAATCTCATTGCATCATTTATTGTTTTATATCAAACCTATGAACCTATTTCATTATTTTAAAATTCTGTAATCTGCCTTGAGTCTCAGCAAGAAAAATGAATACATAAATATATAGGCTTTTTATAAGCAGAAATGAAAAAAAAAATGTTGATGTGGATGTATGTTTTAGGTAATGTGGTTCCAAATCAGCAGAAGCCAAATTGAATACAATACTTCATGGCTAGAGGCAAGTTAAACCTCCTCTTTGGGTGGTAATAGGATAACATTCCTAAGAAAATACACTCAGGACAGCTTTATACAAATTAGTTATGACTTCATTGTTAAGAGAATCTGGGTATATGTTCTACATTGCTATATGGGAATTGAAATAAGATGCTGAAGTTAACCTCTGTCCCCAGTCTCTGAACATAACTTTTAAAGGCTTTAAATATAACAGATTTACACCCCTTTTAGTCCATTGATGTCAGTGGACACTGCTTATTGTGGTCTTATAAATTTTCAAATGTCGGGACTTAGTGGTATACATAAGAATTAACAAAGCGCTTCCATTTTCTATTCACCTGTAGCAGCAGTTCTTATTCAGTCAAATCCAAAGGTTTTACCCTGATTTCATTTAATCCATCCACTAGTTAGATAAATGAATCTTAATTCTCAACATGGCAGAATCTGTGAATACTTTTAACTGCTGATCAAGGCCTTTGAGCACAAGGCAGATCTTTTTAAAAACCTGAAAAAAACTCCAGGTTTACATAATAATAATAATTATTATTATTAATTGCCCGTCACTCCTGAACTGGCTGGCTTGTGGTGGGTTATGATAAAAACATAGAATCCCCCCAACCCTTAAAACATCACAGCAGCAAATCCAAAACCCCTGTCCCCCTCCCAGTATACAGCAGACATTGCCCTGTCCCCACATCCTATGCCTTGGAGAAATGTGGGTATATGTTACAGCTTTATGTTACAGCTGTGAAGGGAGGGCACATAGATCTTAATTGCCCTGGCCTCAACCAAATACCTGGCATAAGAGCTCTGTTTGGTGGCCCTGCAGGGCTCTCAGCTCTTCTGCCAGGTTGGGGCCAGGACTGAGAAGTCCCATTGGTCAACCTACCTTTATCTGTCATTTTCAGCTTTCCCTCTGATAAATTCTAAGAAAAACGATGGGCCAGTTGTGCACTGGTGGCCACCAGTCACAGTTGCATGGTAGAGAACCTGCAAGGAGTTATTTCCCTTTGCTCAGTGGCTGAGGAAATATCATTGTTCAACTGGACAGTTTTGCTTTGGTGACTAATGGCTGCTTATACAACTGAAGAGAACCTTTTTATTTTCTCAGAACTGGGAGTATTTGGATTTTTAACCTTGGTATGCATGTGCCAAGATTAGACTTTGTATGTGGGTGCAAAGAGAAGGAATATCTGCTTACCTATGATAGAAATCTCACAGTAAGGTTTCCTTTCTCCCATGTTGGAGTAGATTTTTTATTTTGAATAGAACCTGGTTTCAGTTAGCCAGACCCATTGGTGGCAGCAGAGAGTTATCTATGTTTGCAGGGGACTCCTGTAATAAAAGTTGGAAGTGAAGTGGGGGGGGGGGGCAGGGGAAAGCTGGCGTCAACTCCATCCTCATAGGGTCAGCTGCTTAAGTAATGGGCCAGCTGATTAACTATCCCTTTCCCTATAACCTGCCTAAAGACCAAAGAATTCACATATATATTCACTTACAACCCTCCCAAGAACTGTTACTGTTTGGTTGTGGGTTTTCTGGGCTGTGTTGCTATAGTCTGGTAATTTTAGTCCAGCAACTGTGGTTGGTATTTTCAGAGGTAGGGCATGGCAAGATGGAAATCTCTCTGTGCCAGAATAAAGAGATTCCCAATTTGCCGTATCCTACCCTCTGAAGATGCCAGCCAGTTACTGGCAAAATGGCAGGGACTAAAACTACCAGATAATGGCCACATAGTCTGGAAAACCATAGCAACCAGTTAGTAAAGGGGTATGCTGCAAGCTCAACTAAGACTGCTTACTGTTAATATATTGCTGCAAACCTTTCAGGGTTAAAGTAATTGTGAGCAGCAGTCAATGAGATCCCTGCTAATGTGCCAGCAGCCAATTTCCAAGTGTCCAGAGAAGTTACCTGCCCAACGGGAACATGCAAGAAAAGGATTAATGCCAGAAAACACACCAGTAGATTGTGAATTTGCTAGTATCCAAACAGTAAACTATTAAAACCATTCATCTGGTTCTTAACTAATCTAGTAGCACTGGCTTAAGTCAACCAAGTATACACATACCCTCATCTGTGTATGCATAATAACTGCAGTTAAGTCCTTGTAGTAAAAGTCCAAATTCATATCATGTGTGAATTGGACAATAATGGCACATTTGAATCAACTTGGACCATGAGCAATGACTTTGCAAGCAGCCAGCATGGTTCACAGGACGATTGGCAGCTGGTAGCAGACCCCAGAGATCAAGTATTGGGATGCTGCTCCCTAGTTTTGGAGACCTGCCACAGATTGGGAGAAGTCCCAAAGGATATAATTTATAGGTGCCACCTTGACTTCCAGTCAGAAAGGTGTTTTGTTCCCCAACAGAGTGCAGGTTATTTCACTTTTGGTTAGCCAGCTTAGATCAGCTCAGAAGATCCTTTGCCTTTTCAGGTGTATGGCTTCTATGACGGCCCCTACAGTTCTGGTTTCTGTCCTGTTACAGGGCAGGTTTGTATGCCCAACAACACTTACTATTCCTAAGCCTGCTGTCTTTTTTTTGTCAGGGTGTGTCTCATGACAATTTACCCCAGGGCATCTCCTTTGGAATTCCTGAGCATAAGGTTGTCATTACTACAGATGCTTCACTCTTGGGAGGGGGTGCTCATTGTGAAGCATTGTTGGTACAGGGGCCAGTGTCATATTAATCTGCTAGAGCTGTGAGTGGTTTGCAATGCCTGTAGCTGTTTTTCAGATATCCTGCAGAACTGGCTCATTCTTGTCCAAACAGACAATACTGTTACAGGATTTTATTTTTAAAAGCAAGGAAGCAGAGGGGCCAGTAGATTATTCTGTTCTGGTTCAGGACACTTAAACTTAATGGCATTTGTATTCCTGGAGAGTTTAATGTAGAAGCTAACAGGTTAAGCAGAGTGGGGTCGCTCTCTCACAAATGGTCCATGAAGGCCATGTACTTGGAAATGTTCTTTAGCATTTGGGGAGTCCCAGAGATCGATTTGTTTCCCACAACAAGAAAAGTAGGCAGTAACAGTCTGCTTTCAAACAGGGAAAGGCATAGACTTCCTGGGGATGTGTTCAGGTTTCTAATTCTGGCATGCAACACCCCCTAGAAACTGTTAGCTGTAAAACCCTTTCCAGTGGCAGGCTTCCCCATGCAGTTCCCATATGTGACTGCACAAATCGATGAACAATAGCCTACTTAAATACAAGTATTATAGAAGTTAACACATTTTGCATCTTCACACTCCCTATATGACAAGTTATCAAGAACAGACAGGCTGACACCAGCTTCACAATACTGTTTTATATAGATTCCCTAGATATTTGCAATGATATGTTAGATGGATGGCTGACAGGAGTTGTGTGTAAGGATGGATTTGGACATACTACAGCCAACTTGCCCATCCCTATACTTCAAACTGGCCAAGTCAGTGTTATCCAATTTGGGTGGCATTTGGTGATTCTGACACTCCATTATAGCCTAAGGTGCCATTAAAGTCAATGGGAAATTTTGTCCCTATCTAACATTGATTGTGATACTCTGGCCTTGTCCTTTTTTTCCATCATAGGAAACAACAAAGGCTGGATAGTCACAACCTCTTTGGGTGCCTGTAGAATTGGATCCCCTGATCCAATTATTTTGAAACTTGGGGGAGGGTTCTTTTTAGGAGGCTCTAGCAGCTATGATGAAAATTTGGTGCCTCTAACTCAAACACCCATTCCCCTCCAAACTGCAGAATAGACAAAAAAGGCAAAATTTCACATTGACTTTAAGGGTGCCATGGGTTACAATGGTGCCAAAACAGTTAGGCTAAATTTGAATCTCTGAATCCAAACCAGTGAGTTAGGGGATTTGGCCTGGATGTAATTGCTGAACTTTTTTTCTGTGTGTAACTGCTAATACTACAGACCTGGCTACTACTGTTCTTCTGTGCTCTGTCAGGACTAAAATTCAGTAGCTTTTGAGAGACTATCAAAGGTAGCAAAACTTCTGAAAACCATCAGCTTTGTATCATAAAAAGGAAGCAGAAATGCACATTATGTTAATGTATTATTTAATGTCAAACACAAATATAGAATATCAACCAAACTTTAAATTTGTTTTAAATTTTTAAATTTAAGACAATGTAAAAAGAGCTCATAGAAAAAAAACCTTATCCCAGTTGCTTAGTTCCTACAAAATATTTAAGAATTTATACAGCTTTGCATGACACTTTCAATGTCAGCAATTATCCAAGAGGTGAATTATGTAAAGCTGAAGGCACCCATCTAAATCCAGAATACTTTACAAAACGGCATAAAAATTACAGAGCCGATCATCAAAGATTATAATACTTGTCTTCTTGTTCTGTTTAATTTCATCTTGGCTTGAGTTTCTACAGAAGACTCCGTGATAGCTGAAATCTGCTCTTCTTTCATTTTCTTTCTTCTTCCTCTCTGTAACATACTTCCAGTGGTCTCTATTTGCAAACAAGAGAGGGAAGATTTTTTTTTAAATCAAGCCTCTATACCTAAAATTGCATTTGACCCTACCTACGCGCTTAGGCTAACGAACTGGATACAGAATTCAAAACAAATGATATTAAAAGACAGAAAAAATACAGCAAAAAATAGAACACGAATCAGCAAGAATGTACAAAGAGGAAGCTTGAGTTTAAGGTAAGTACAAGGCAAAAAGCCATAGTGAAACTTTGAGGATTTTTTAACTTTCAAACTTGCTTTCCAGCTCCAATACTGGGTGTTTTTGTACTATTTTAAGTAAAACTAAGCCATTTACATTCCATAAATACACTGTAGTACTGTATTGTGCAACATTATGCATAATTCCTTTTGCTTTTTTATGCAAGTGAAGTTAAGTGAAGATTTCTTATGCAAGTAAATATTTAAAAATATGCATAATATATTTCTATTTGTCCTTGGGGAAGCACAAAAAGTTTTCCCCAAGAACTTTCAACAAGTATCTATATATCTGTTTCTCAAGTGTGACCCCATCTACAGATATGTAAATCCATGACTGGAGCCACATTGACTCTAAACAGATTTTTTTATAAACTTGGGGGAACCCTCCAGGATTGCAGAAATCTCTGACATCTTCCACAGCTTCCAGGAACAGCACTGGGGCCAGAATACCTCCAATATACTGCTACAGGCTTAGTAACAGCTTGGAACAGCTTCCAGATACTGCAAGTACTTCAGCCAGCAAGTTAAGAAAGGGGTAGGAATACTGACAAGGGGGATTGTCAGTCAACAAAGAAGGGTAGGGAGGAAACAGAAAGGGGGTAGACTGACAGAACAGGAGGCGGAAGAGGAAAGATTATCAGGGAAGGAGGACAAACAAAAGGGAGGTTGATGGAGAAGGGGGGTAAAGGGGGGGTAAGGTGACAGATAAAGGGAGAGGGAGAAAGAGGGGGTATTGTCAGAAAAGGAGGGGAAATAGAGAGGGAAAGACTGACAGAAGGGTGAGAAATGGGGAAGATAGAGAAGGTGTAAGAGAGAAGCAAGCAAAGGTGTGGGGAAGGACCATTAGTGTGGAAATTCAAATCTATATATGTGAATCCTGTGAAATTTTCTTGGAATATCCCATAAACAAATTAAACTGACTGCAACAGATCTCATATCAGAATCTTGCTACATAGTATTAGTCACAAACAGCATAGCAAGGGTCTTGCAATTAACTGAAAAGACCCATAAAGCAGTTTTAAATGAAATTGACTGTTTGTTTCAAGGTCTTTCCTTTTCATCCAGATGTTTGCATGAAGTATACTGAATCAAGGGGGGAAAGTATGTCATCCTTTAATAACTCAATTGTCTAAACAGAAAGAAAAAAAAATCGCAATACCTGCTTCAGGCACTGATGTCATATTTTCTGAAGAGAAGCATTTCTTTATGCCAGAGACAGTGCTGTTTACTTCTGACTCAAAGCTGACCTGTTTCCTTTTTCCTCGTTTGGATGGATTTTCGTTTTCTTGGGAAGGTGCCATTTCCAGATCACTCTTCTGGTCATTTTTCTTTTGGTCACTGTGTTTTGGCAAGTTGTTTCTTTTAAAAATTTGCCTTCTCCTACCACGTGAGGCATCTTCCGTCCCAGAAATAGTTCTTGCTATAATCAGTTCTTCCTGACCATCATCTTCATCAGGAACCTTGCATTTTCTTCTGACAGATGTAAAATGAGGCACTATTTTACTTCTGCCATTTATTGCTAAATTCTCTATTCCAGCAACATTATTATTTTCTATAAGCAAGTTTTGGTTTTTCCGGGCAAATTCATTTTTGTCTGATGGCGAAGGCAAAGTGATACTTATTTTGAGGGCAGGAGAGAGAGGTGTCTGGATTGCCCTTTGACTACTCTTTGACTGGTTTTCAAAGGCGGAATCTGCAGACACCTTTTTGCCTTTTATGCATGTTGTCTTGCTACCAGTAGCTCTTTGATGGATTTTACTTTCTGTAGAGGCTTCAGAAACAGGTAGTTTTCTTCTACCTCTTCTGGATACATTTTCTTTTGTCATATCTTTTAACACAGTGGCCATTTCTTCCTGGTTAACATTTTCAACCACTTTACGCTTTTTACTAGCAGGAACTGAGCTTGTTGGTGTTTTTTTGCTTCTGCCCCTATGAGATGGATTCTTATTTGCAGTGGCTGCCATTTCCAAAGCTCCACTTTGCTCTTCCACTCCACTCTTCTCTTTGCTTATTAGGGTATTGTCACTTTCAGGTATTTGGGGTACAGCAGTAGCACCTTTTCTCCCTCTCTCTCTTTTCGGGAGGTTCTTTCTTACAGGACTAGCATTTTCAGCAGCCATATCTTGGTTTACAACATCAGGTGTGTCTTTCTTATCCTTTTCTGTGGGTTGTTCATCAGAATCTCCTCGCTTGCTTCTGCCTCTCCGAGGCAGATTCCCTCTTGCCACCTTCTCCTTTTTTGGTAGAAGGTGTTCTACAGAAGACTCAATATTGTCCAAGTCTACCATGTGGATGTCATCAGAATTCTCTTCAGCATGAGTATGTTGCAAACCCTTTTCCTGAGCAAAACTGATGCTACCAGTTGGGTTGTTCTCTTTAGAAATAGTAAAGTTTTGCCATGCTTGGATCACAGCGGCAACTTTTCTCCCTCTACCTCTTTTGGGCGGGTTCTCTTTTACAGTAAGAGCATTTTCAGCAACCATATCTTGGTTTACAACATCAGGTGTGTCTTTCTTATCCTTTTCTGTGGGTTGTTCATCAGAAGCTCCTCGCTTGCTTCTGCCTCTCCGAGGTAGATTCCCTCTTGCCACCTTCTCCTTTTTTGGCAGATGCTGTTCTACAGAAGACTCAATATTGTCCAAGTCTACCATGTGGATGTCATCAGAATTCTCTTCAGCATGAGTATGTTGCAAACCCTTTTCCTGAGTAAAACTGATGCTACCAGTTGGGTTGTTCTCTTTAGAAATAGTAAAGTTTTGCCATGCTTGGGTCACAGTGGCAACTTTTCTCCCTCTACCTCTTTTGGGCGGGTTCTCTTTTACAGTAAGAGCATTTTCAGCAGCCATATCTTGGTTTACAACATCAGGTGTGCCTTTCTTATCCTTTTCTGTGGGTTGTTCATCAGAAGCTCCTCGCTTGCTTCTGCCTCTCCGAGGTAGATTCCCTCTTGCCACCTTCTCCTTTTTTGGCAGATGCTGTTCTACAGAAGACTCAATATTGTCCAAATCTACCATGTGGATGTCATCAGAATTCTCTTCAGCATGAGTATGTTGCAAACCCTTTTCCTGAGCAAAACTGATGCTACCAGTTGGGTTGTTCTCTTTAGAAATAGTAAAGTTTTGCCATGCTTGGGTCACAGTGGCAACTTTTCTCCCTCTACCTCTTTTGGGCGGGTTCTCTTTTACAGTAAGAGCATTTTCAGCAGCCATATCTTGGTTTACAACATCAGGTGTTTCTTTCTTATCCTTTTCTGTGGGTTGTTCATCAGAAGCTCCTCGCTTGCTTCTGCCTCTCCGAGGCAGATTCCCTCTTGTCACCTTCTCCTTCTTTGGTAGAGGGTGTTCTACAGAAGACTCAATATTGTCCAAGTCTACCATGTGGATGTCATCAGAATTCTCTTCAGCATGAGTATGTTGCAAACCCTTTTCCTGAGCAAAACTGATGCTACCAGTTGGGTTGTTCCCTTTAGAAATAGTAAAGTTTTGCCATGCTTGGGTCACAGCGGTAACTTTTCTCCCTCTACCTCTTTTAGGTGGGTTCTCTTTTACAGAGAGAGCATTTTCAGCAGCCGTATCTTGGTTTACAACATCAGGTGTGTCTTTCTTATCCTTTTCTGTGGGTTGTTCATCAGAAGCTCCTCGCTTGCTTCTGCCTCTCCGAGGCAGATTCCCACTTGCCACCTTCTCCTTTTTTGGCAGATGCTGTTCTACAGAAGACTCAATATTGTCCAAATCTACCATGTGGATGTCATCAGAATTCTCTTCAGCATGAGTATGTTGCAAACCCTTTTCCTGAGCAAAACTGATGCTACCAGTTGGGTTGTTCTCCTTAGAAATAGTAAAGTTTTGCCATGCTTGGGTCACAGTGGCAACTTTTCTCCCTCTACCTCTTTTGGGCGGGCTCTCTTTTACAGTATGGACATTTTCAGCAGCCATATCTTGGTTTACAACATCAGCTGTGTCTTTCTTATCCTTTTCTGTGGGTTGTTCATCAGAAGCTCCTCGCTTGCTTCTGCCTCTCCGAGGTAGATTCCCTCTTGCCACCTTTTCCTTTTTTGGTAGAGGGTGTTCTACAGAAGACTCAATATTGTCCAAGTCTACCATGTCAGTGTCATCAGAATTCGCTTCAGCCTGAGTATGTTGCAAACACTTTTCTTCAGCAAAACTCAACCTCCCAGATAACGATCCCTCTTTAGAAACATTAAGGTTTTCCTGTGTTTGGGTCGCAAACCTTTTACCCCTTTTTGGGTGATTCTCTTTTACAGTAAAAGCATTTTCAACAACCATATTTCTGTTTTCAGCATCACAATTGCCTGTATTGTTTTTTGTGGCTGGCTCATGTGAAATTCCTTGTTTGCTTCTGTCATTCTGAAGATTTCTCTTTGGCAAAACATATTCTACAATAGCCTGAGGATTGTCTAAGCATACGTTTTGTACTTCATTAAAATTCTTTTCATTTTGAGTACCTTGCAAATAGTTTTCTTCAGCGAAATCAGAGCTGCCAGGTAATGTGTCCTCTTTAGGAACAGTAAGTATCGCCAGTGTTTGGAATGCTGGGGCAACCTTTCGCCCTCTGCTTCTTTTTGATTGATACTCTTTTGAATAAATAACATTTTCAATACTAGACTGTTTCTCAGTTTTAAGAGTCACTTTACTGCCACTCACAGTGGGAATCTCAAGAGAAGATGCTCTGCTTCTACCTCTTCTAGGTGGGGTCTTTTTCATTACTGCTACCTTTTGTCTTTTCAGAGCAGTATGCTCAACAGATATTTGCATATTTCCACAGGGTACAATTTGGGTTTCATTCAAATTCTTGTCACAGTTAATTTCTCCTTGGGCAAAATTGGCTAGGTCTTTGTTTGCCAGGGTAAAATTTTCCCTATCTTTAGAGATCTCTCCTAATGCCTGGTTCTCTGAAGAGAATGAGAAGCAAAGTGATGGTGGTACTGCGGGAGCAGCCAGTTTGGGGTTTTTTTGTGATATATTCTCCTTTATAGGGGAAGTGTTATCTTTCGAAAATGCACTCAATTGTTCTTCTGGAGAACCATTCCTCTCACCAAACACACATTTCTCTTCAAGAGTTTTTGAAGTGCCTTTCTCAAGGAGAAAATGTATCTTCTTTCTTCTCCTTATTGTACCTTCCTTTATTTCTACTGGATGATTCTCCAACGTGTCCAGTTTACACATTTTAGACATTATGAGTTTCCCACCATCAACTACTTCCATTTCTGTTTCTACTGAGGAAGCCTTTCTACTCGTATTTTTTTTCAGTAGCTGATTTTCAGAGTTTCTCTTTGACGTTTCCAGATTTGAACTTTGTGTGTTTTCTTTGGGACTTGTTTTTGTGAATTCAGACTTTGGTTCATCTTTATATTTCTGATTTCTAAATCTCGGAGATGTTTTTGAAATGAACTGATTTGCACGTTCTTGGTCTGCTACATTTCCCTCTACATGCAAGCTTTCTTCAGCTTGCCAATTTAGTGTAGCCACCACCATCCTTCTTCTGTTAACAGATAGCTGTGTTTCAATTGATGTTTCCCTTGAAATTCCCAATGCTTCTTGAGTATGTCTTATGTTATCGAAGTCTATATTCCCTTTTGTTTCAGTAGATTGTTCTATTAATCTTTCTGCTGTCTCAGCTTCAAGTGCTAGCGGATTGCTTTCTGATTCTTTTGGCTGATTAGTTTCAGGAATGTTCTGATCAAACTTTTCATTTGGTTGCATAACGTTAGCTGATTTAGTTCTACTGCTGTTTCTTGTCTGCCTTGGTGACTTAGTATCATGTTCTTCTGCAAAAGTGGATTTACCAGCTTTCCCTTTTCTAGGTTTTTCGATCGAAGCCAATGGTTTCAGTATTTCTGCATCTATATCCACTGGAGCACCCTGCCTTGCAGATGGCTCTTCAATAAGTTCAAAAACAGTTCCATTTTGGAAATCTATATCACCTGACTGGTATTTTTCTGGTACACTCATGACAGTTGCAATGCTTTCTGTATGTGCCCCTTTTACATCGTTAAGTGAGTTACACAAAGACTGTCCCAAGTCATCTTGTAATTCAACATGACCATCATCAGGTCTCCTTGGTACTGCATTTGGAGATATTTTTTCAAGTGAGTCCTCCAGTCCTGTCTCTTGCCAAGACTCTTCTCTATCAAGATCATCTTCTTTGCACCCTAAAATTAATAAGTAATATTCAGAAAGGCAACAGCACTAAATATTTTGTAGCATGCATAAGTTATAAGTAATATTTGGGATAAGGCTTGATGTAGTGGTTAGGAGTGGTGCCTTCTAATCTGGAGAGCCAGGTTTGATTCCCCGCTCTCCTACATGCACCAGCTGGGTGACCACAGCACTAATAAAGCTGTTTTGACCAAGCAGCAATGTCAGGGTTCTCCTCTCAGCCTCACCTATCTCATAAGGTGTCTGTTATAGGGAGAGTAAAGGGAAGGTGATTGTAAGCTACTTTGGGACTCCTGGTAGAGAAAAGTGGAATATAAAAGCCAACTCTTCTTCAAATAGAACAATGATTTTGTTTTGGAACAATATAGAAATTAAGTCATATAATACTACAAATCCTCATTTTCATTTTCAATTCTCAATGCATAGCTTTGTGTTAATTATACCGAGAAGAATACTACAGAATACAATCTATTTAGTAGCTGGCTGAAGCTTACTTTTGCCATAGCAAATCTCTAATCTCTAATTCTATATATTTCCTCACAGAGGTATTGAAGTCCAAGTATCACAACAATTATATCAAGTAGACATTATCTGGGTTTATCGTTTTCTACCATTGATAACTTTATGTTTTTTTCTGCTTAAGACTTCACTTAGTTCTGGAGACTATCCAAATGAGTTATTTTCATTGATTCTAATGGGACTTAAAATATATAACCAGATAGTGACTTTTTTGTAATACTAAATAGTACTGCTTGCTAAGAATACAGATTTCCTTCAACATAAGCAAACACAGATATCCAAGCCAAACCATCCTGTGACATTTGGATATCTGAACAGATTTTTCTGCTCCTTGTGACATCCTATACATGCTGGCACATTAAGTAAGTACTGGTAACCCAAGCCCGTATGGTGGTTCGGGTTTGTGCCAGGATCTCACAATTACACAATACTCACATGGCTGCTGTATGTCCTATGAGCCACCCCAAATACATAAATACAATATGTAATGATTAATGTTTTAAACACAAATATAATAGTTTTAATTACCAGACTGCTTCTGAACCCATAAGATTCTCTCTCTCCACTATACTTCAACCCTTGGATATCCAGAATAAGAGGAAGGGTTTCCCTTTCAGTATGAGGAAAAGATCAGTGATATAGACTGTTAATGGAGGCAATCAAACTGGTCTTGGAGAAAGGGAAGAGAAACTACTGCTACCTTACTGTATCCTTACACTTTTCCTGGATGAAGTTGTTTGTACTCTCTCTTCCCTGTGGCCAGCCTTTTCTCCTCCTAACAGTTGCCCAGGTGTTCAAATGAGAGTGCAGGAAATATAGTAAAGAGTAACAATATTGGTTGGAAAGGACAAGCCCTTTACTTCCATCCCTGGCATCCCTTCCATCTCTAGTACTTGTCCAGGGAGAAAGTCACCTGCTAACCACAAGCCCTATAGCTTGCTCAATTTCCTGGCACACAAAAGCAAGCGCTACATTGGGGAAGTGTCCTTAGGAGTCGTAAAGGTAAAGGTAAATATCCCTGTACAAGCAACGGGTCATGTCTAACCCTTGGGGTGACGCCCTCTAGCGTTTTCATGGCAGACTCAATACGGGGTGGTTTACCAGTGCCTTCCCCAGTCATTTACCATTTACCCCCCAGCAAGCTGGGTACTCATTTTATCGACTTCGGAGTGATGGAAGGCTGAGTCAACCTTGAGCCGGCTGCTGGGATTGAACTCCCAGCCTCATGGGTAGACAGCTTCATACAGCATTTCTGCTGCCTTACCACCCTGCGCCACAAGAGACTCAGGAGCCATAGACAGCATTAAAATACTTGGCTCCTGCGTATTACTGATATGCAGTATAACAAGTAGGTAGATCTAAAGCTGCTAGGAAAAGATTAATAAACCACAGACAAGTAACTTATCCTGCTTTGAAAGTGTTGCAAGTTTATACATTTATGCTACAAATTAAAGATTTTACCGGAATATATTTATACGTACCAAATTTATTGTTAGAAATCTCATGTGGCTTATTCACAGATTCTGATAATTTGATCTAAAAGAAATATAGAAGTATTAAGCAACATAACAGACTCTTCTGCACGTGCACATGCACACACACACACACACACACACACACAGACTCTTGCTTATACTACAGCTTGTTATGCTTTGTTGAACCATACCCTGAGCAAAAACATAGTATGTCCACTGTATACACTTTTAAGTACTGAATACTTGGGATATGTTATGACACAGAATTAGCTCAATATCACAATCATTCTCATACTGTACTTACAATTCACAGTATTGAAGAAATTTTCAGTAAACAACATGGCAAATGTTTTACAAAGAGCAGAATTTCATGTTATGCAGTACACCACCATCTTTACAGATGCAAAATTACTTTGCAGCAAATTATGTTAATGTACAGCAGGAATATCTACAGATTACATGAAAGATGCTACTATCAGAAGTAGAAATGATTAGCTTACCAGATATCCATCTATAGGTCCAAACAGTTCTTTAACACCTGTGTAGTCTATTTCATCACTGAGGGAATCCTGCTTAGGTTCTGCCATAAACTTTTGCAATCCCAAATAGTCATCAACTGGCATAAATTTTTGTTTAGGGGTTTGCAAAAGTCTTTGAATTCCTTCCATATTTTCCAAAAGTCCTATTTTTTCCTTTTGTTCTTTTGTAACATTATTAAGATTAAACAATCCTTCAGGACTATTCAAACGTTTGGAGAAGATGTTATCTTCGACAGGTTCTGCTTTATGATTAGGTGTTCTAAGAAGTCTTTTGACACCCGATAGAACATCAACTGGCTCTGGCTTTTGTCTGGGGGTCTTGAACAGCCTCTTGACCCCTGAAAGGACCTCAATCCGCTCTGTTTTTTGTTTGGGGGTCCTGAGCAGCCTCTTGACCCCTGAAAGAGCCTCAACTGGCTCTGGCTTCTGCTTGGGGGTCCTGAGCAACCTCTTGAAACCTGAAAGAGCCTTGACTGGCTCTGGCTTGGGGCTGAGTGAACTCTTGACTTCTGAAAGTGCCTTAACCAATTCTTGGACTTGCTTGGGGGTCCTGAGTGGACTCTTGGTTCCTGATGTTTCCAGTTTACACATTTTAGACATTATGAGTTTCCCACCATCAACTACTTCCATTTCTGTTTCTATTGAGGAAGCCTTTCTTCTCCTTGTATTTTTTTTCAGAAGTTGATTTTCAGAGTTTCTCTTTGACGTTTCCAGATTTGAACTTTGTGTGATTTCTTTGGGACTTGCTTTTGTAAATTCAGACTTTAGTTCATCTTTATTTTTCTGATTTCTAAATCTCGGAGATGTTTTTGAAATGAACTGATTTGCACGTTCTTGGTCTGCTACATTTCCCTCTACATGCAAGCTTTCTTCAGCTTGCCAATTTAGTGTAGCCACCACCATCCTTCTTCTGTTAACAGATAGCTGTGTTTCAATTGATGTTTCCCTTGAAAGTCCCAATGCTTCTTGAGTATGTCTTATGTTATCGAAGTCTATATTCCCTTTTGTTTCAGTAGATTGTTCTATTAATCTTTCTGCTGTCTCAGCTTCAAGTGCTAGCGGATTGCTTTCTGATTCTTTTGGCTGATTAGTTTCAGGAATGTTCTGATCAAACTTTTCATTTGGTTGCATAACGTTAGCTGATTTGGTTCTACTGCTGTTTCTTGTCTGCCTTGGTGACTTAGTATCATGTTCTTCTGCAAAAGTGGATTTACCAGCTTTCCCTTTTCTAGGTTTTTCGATCGAAGCCAATGGTTTCAGTATTTCTGCATCTATATCCACTGGAGCACCCTGCCTTGCAGATGGCTCTTCAATAAGTTCAAAAACAGTTCCATTTTGGAAATCTATATCACCTGACCGGTATTTTTCTGGTACACTCATGACAGTTGCAATGCTTTCTGTATGTGCCCCTTTTACATCGTTAAGTGAGTTACACAAAGACTGTCCCAAGTCATCTTGTAATTCAACATGACCATCATCAGGTCTCCTTGGCACTGCATTTGGAGATATTTTTTCAAGTGAGTCCTCCAGTCCTGTCTCTTGCCAAGACTCTTCTCTATCAAGATCATCTTCTTTGCACCCTAAAATTAATAAGTAATATTCAGAAAGGCAACAGCACCAAATATTTTGTAGCATGCATAAGTTATAACTAATATTTGGGATAAGGCAATGACTGTTCAAAATAATTGAAGAGCAAGCTTGATGTAGTGGTTAGGAGTGGTGCCTTCTAATCTGGAGAGCCAGGTTTGATTCCCCGCTCTCCCACATGCACCGGCTGGCTGACCACAGCACTGATAAAGCTGTTCTGACCAAGCAGTAATGTCAAGGCTCTCCTCTCAGCCTCACCTATCTCACAGGGTGTCTGTTATTTTCATTGATTCTAATGGGACTTAGAATATATAACCAGATAGTGACTTTTTTGTGGTACTAAATAGTATGCTGGTTCAGGTTTGTGCCAGGATCTCACAGTTACACAATACTCACATGGCTGCTGTATGTCCTATGAACCACCCCAAATACATAAATACAATATGTAATGATTAATGTTTTAAACACAAATATAATAGTTTTAATTACCAGACTGCTTCTGAACCCATAAGATTCTCTCTCCACTATATTTCAACCCTTGGATATCCAGAATAAGAGGAAGGGTTTCCCTTTCAGTATGAGGAAATGAGCAGGTGATATAGACAGTTAATGGAGGCAATCAAACTGGTCTTGGAGAAAGGGAAGAGAAACTACTGCTACCTTACTGTATTTAACTTACAGTTTTCCTGGATGAAGTTTGTACTTTTCTCCTCCTAACAGTTGCCCAGGTGTTCAAATGAGAGTGCAGGAAGTATAGTAAAGGGTAACAATGTTGGTTGGAAAGGACAGGTCCTTTACTTCCATCCCTGGCATCCCTTCTATCTCTAGTACTTGTGACAATGGCTTGTTCAGGGACAAAGTCACCTGCTAACCACAAGCCCTATAGCTTGCTCTATTTCCTGGCACACAAAAGCAAGCGCTACATTGGGGAACAGTGTCCTCAGGAGCCATAGACAGCATTTAAAAGGGCAATACTTGGCTCCTGCATATTACTGATATGAAGTGTAACAAGTAGGTAGATCTAAAGCTGCTAGGAAAAGATTAATAAACCACAGACAAGTAACTTATCCTGCTTTGAAAGTATTGCAAGTTATACATTTATGCTACAAATTAAAGATTTTACCAGAATATATTTATACGTACCAAATTTATTGTTAGAAATCTCATGTGGCTTATTCACAGATTCTGATAATTTGATCTAAAAGAAATATAGAAGTATTAAGCAACATAACAGACTCTTCTGCACGTGCACACACAGAGAGAGACTCTTGCTTATACTACAGCTTGTTATGCTTTTCTGAACCATACTCTGATCAAAAACATAGTATGTCCACTGTATACACTTTTAAGTACTGAATACTTGGAATATGTTATGACACAGAATTAGCTCAATATCACGATCATTCTCATACTGTACTTGCAATTCACAGTATTTACTGTGAATGAAAACAAGTATAGAACAAATTTTCAGTAGACTACATGGCAAATGGTTTACAAAGAGCAGAATTTCATGTTATGCAGTACACCACCATCTTTTGTTGTTGTTGTAAGGTGCAAAGTCGTGTCCGCAAAATTACGATGCAGCAAATGATGTTAATGTACAGCAGGAATATGTACAGATTACATGAAAGATGCTATTATCACAAGTAGAAATGATTAGCTTACCAGATATCCATCTACAGGTCCAAACAGTTCTTTAACACCTGTGTAGTCTATTTCATCAGGCTCAGGCTTTTGCTTAGGGGTTCTGAGCACTCTCCTGACTCCTGAAAGAGCCTCAACTGGCTCTGGCTTAGTCTTCGGGGTCCTAAACAGACTCTTGACTCCTGCAAGCTCCTCAGCCGGCTCTGGTTCATGTTTGGGGTTCTCAGTTGTCCTTGAGTCTTGTTTGGGGGTCTTCACAAGCTTCTTGGCTCCTGAATGTGCCTCAATACAATCTGATTTTTCCTTTGTATCTTGTATTACTTCTTCCATTAACACAGTATCATCTGTTGCCAGTGAGCTATTTTCCCCTACAATTTTATCTAATGAATTTTCTCCTCTGGAAATCATGAATTCATGTTGACTAACAGTGGAAATCTGAGATACTTCTCTCAGGATGGGGGATTCAACACCTTGATTGTCATATATTTGCTGGACTGATAGATTTAAAGGAGGCACTGTCATCTCCCCTATTATTAGAAATATAAAATAGGAAATCTTTCAGTAAACTGTTGGTGATGGCTGACTTTAATTTTAATCATTTTATTGTTTTTATACTAAACAGAAGGGGCAATCAATAAGTCTCTCTACTGGTAACAAACTTGATCCCTGAATTGATAATGTATTACAGGAGAAAAAAAACCCACTTACCCAGATTGTATTTAAAATACTTTTCTTCCTTTTCTCCAGGAAGTGGACTCAAAGAGTCTTACACAACAAATCTTAAAATCAATCACATTGAAAACTCAGTATATACTTAAAGATATAAAGGCCCTGGGGTGAAACATATTTCAACACCCCCTCATTTTTCCCCTGGGGATTCTAATGCTATTTTTTAAAAAAATAAATCTAATACCTATAACACCAACAAAATACTGTATGGTAATATTAAATGGGAATTTGCCAGATCTCACATAAATGGGCTTGCAATTTTATTAAAGGTTATCAAACAGACAGTGCATAGAAAGAACTCTAAATAGAATTAACCATGATTAGGGCTCTTTCTTTCAACTGTGAAAATTCATTCAATGAATCAAATCAGAGAAAGCTATTAGAAGCACTATTTGCAACATCAGTTGTGATTTTTAGCAGTAGCGTAACATAGTTTCATAAAAAAGAAAAATGCACAGGGTTTATCATTTGATATATTATAAAACATGCATACCAGATTCCTCTGGAGTATGCATTTCTGATGCTTCTTCTGGAGCTCGCAAAGAAGATAGAGAGCCTTCTTGCTTCATGTTCACTGGAGTGTGGAACATCTCAGCCATTCCTACAAATAGCATTTAAACTTCAGTTAACACTCATTTGTCTGTATGCAACAAACAGCGAAGCACCTACTAAGAAATCACTCTTTTTTACTGATCTCCAGAATAACCATCTTATATACAGAACAGTGCAGTCCCAGTCTACATTATCATAGTATCCCTTTAATATTTGATGTTCCTGGGAGTTTGATGCCACAAAACTATGTTACACTGATTCTCCAGAGATGATACAGACATTAAAAAAAAATCTACAAATCTTCCAGACAGAATAAACTATGCTTAAACACCAAATACTCCATCTCAACGATTCATTACACAGGGTCAGTTTGGTGTATTGGTTAGGAGTGGTGGTTCCTACTCTGGTGAGCTGGATTTGATTCCCTGCTCCTCTACATGCAGCCAGCTGGGTGACCTTCGGCTCGCCACAGCACTGATAAATCTGTTCTGACTGAGCAGTAATATAAGTGCTCTCTCAGCCTCACCTACCTCACAGGGTGTTGCTGTGGGGAGAGGAAAGTGAAGGTGATTTAAGCCGCTTTGAAACTCCTGGTAGAGAAAAGCGGCATATAAAAAACAACTCTTCTTCAAAGGTCAAAGCCAGGCTTTGTGCTCTGCAGGTACCAACTTGTTGGTCATTCCTGGCTCCAGAGAAGCTCGCCTGGCCTACACCAAGGCCAGGGCCTTCTTGGTCCCGGCCCCTACCTGGTGGAATGAGCTCCTGGAAGAACTGCAGGCCCTGCAGGAGCTTTTGGCATTTTGCAGGGCCTGTAAGAACGGAGCTCTTCCGGCAGGTCTATGGATGAGGCCAGTGTTGGGAGATCAAATGGCCCCCCCTAAGTAAGGTATGCCACCACGCTTGGGAATATCATCAGGGATGGCCAGTTGTTGAACTATTACATTGCCTCTGTCAGTAGTCATTCAATTATGGGGAAGGGCTTATTTTTACCGCCATGTTGTACTACTGTATTTTGCATTAATGTTATTTTAATTGGGTTTTAATGGGGATATTTATGTATGCGGGTTGTTATTGTGTAACCCACCACAAGCTGGCTTGATGGGAGTGGCAGGAAACAAGTATAATAATATTAATAATTAATAATAAAAATGTAATAAATGTCAGTCAGTCTTCACCATTCACTCTGTCCTGCAAGGCACCAAAAGGAAAGGAGTGATGGAAAAGTTTCATTGGTTACCCAGATAAATAACTGGTGTGCCAAAAAACGCAGTATCAGAGCACATGCATAAATGGGAAAGTTAAAAAAACGTTTTTAAAGAGGACGATTTAAAAATCTTGGCGAATTGACTGTGAATAAAACCAGTACAGGCATAATAGCCCCAGGAGTAATTCAAACCATTCTAGTCATGTTCTTTCCACATTTTTCATAGGTAACAAGTGAACCCATGGGATTTATTTAAAACAAATGTATTCAATAATAAACAAAATATCATTTCATCAAAAATCAGTTTACCTGTAAAACTTTCATTGACATCTTGCTGATGCTTCAAAGTATAGTTGAACATCACTTTAGGGACTTGTGCAGTTATCTTTACTATGCTAGTATGAGCTTTTCCGACAACAATTGGGGCAGGAGAATTTGCATGGCCTGTACTGAAGTTACCCTTCACTTTCCTTGTTGGTGTTTTTAAAGAGGGAACATTGTTCTGAAAACAAACACATGCAAACTTTTGTGGTCTCATCAAAAACCAAGCTTGTTCCATTGTGTGTACAAAACTTTTATTACACGCACATTTACTTCAATATTGGGAAGAATTGTATGTAAAATTCCCGCAATGCCAAGTTAAACATTACAGGGTAGATCTTATGCCTTGTTTTGCTCATGCAAGAGACACATATGCTCAATACCTCATAGACACATATGCTCAATACCTCACAGTGGGGAGAGGAAAGGGAAGGCCCTTTGAGCCTCCTTTGGGTAGAGAAAAGCAGCATATAAGAACAAACTTTTCTTCTTATTCATATGCTCACAGAACCTCCATAAAAATCACCCTTCCCTGCAGGCCCCACGGTGTTCCAATGTAGTCTAAGACAGCTATGAGTAGTATTTGGGGAGCACAAAACACAGCTGTAGAAATAGAAAACTGATGGCAGAACACAAACTACAATCCCGTGTCTTCAAAGCAGTGGTACTGATACTGTGCAGGTATGCTTTCTTGGAATGCAAAATTGTGAGACATGATCCTAAGTCAGAATGCAGGATCTCTTCTAGCATGCCCCCCTATCAAAGAAAGTATTGGTTCTTATATGCTGCTTTTCTCTACCAGGAGTCTTCCTTCTCCCCACAACACCCTGTGAGTTAGGTGAGGCTGAGAGAGCCCTGATATTACTGTTCGGTCAGAACAGCTTTATTAGTGCTGTGACGAGCCCAAGATCTCCCAGATGGTTACATGTGGCGGAGCGAGGAATCAAACCCAGCTCGCCAGATTAAAAGTCCATGCTCCTAACCACTACACCAAGCTGGCTCTCTAAATATATTAGTGGAAAGATTGTATCCTGAAATCTCTCAACTAGACATAGGAAGAACTGCTGTTTTGTTCAGAATGCTCTCTGTGTATGGCTGTGAGGACATAAGAAGTGGAGAGGCAGAGATGCTCTATGTTATTTTGTTTCTAAAATCACGATTCCGGGGATCCTTGGATACAGTAAAGGCATTCTGCACACAACCATGTAACAATCTCTACAGAACATATTGGTGTTGGGTTGGATTATGCTATCTACGCATGACAATGTCAACAATTACTTAGAGAGACCTTACAGAATAATGCATAATTCTATGAAAAAGGATAGAACTAACTCTAATGAGTTTGTTATGGAACATTTATTCCTTTAACACATTAGAGAATAGCAGCCGGCATATGCCAAGTACAAACTTCTCCAGATACTTTAACCATTAAAGCCTCCCAGGTTTTAACATGATAAAGAAGCATTAATATTCTTTTTATATATATAGATGACTAGGCAAAAAGGCCATTGCATGCAAAAATGCAATGGCCCCTGGGAGTGAGAGTGGGCATGGGGGGGGAGAGGTGACATACCTGGGCAGCTGGAGGGGAGACGCGGCCTCAGAGGCCGCGGAGGTTGGGTGGGTGACTCTGGGCCCGAGGCCAGTCAAGTGACTCACTGGCGGGCAGGCTGCTGGCGAGCAGCTGGAGCGCTGGCAGCCGCGGGCCCCCTAGGGGCCGGCCCAATCTGGACATGCCCAGCTTTGCTGGGTGCACCTGGATTGGCCCACTGGAGCAGCAGAAGTCCAGGCCGGACCACAGGTTTGGGACCCGGATAGCGCTGCCCAGATGGCCCTTTCCTAAATATTAAAGAACCTAAGGCAAGGATGAGGCTGATTTGCCTGGCTGATAACCTATGGCTTGATAGCTAGGCTGATATTTGATAGGAGGGAGGAAAACTGGGTTGTTTCTTGGACCATTGTTCCCATTCTTAAACAGCATGCCACACAAGCAGTACATTTTCTGACAAGTTTCACTGTAAACTGTAGTAATGAGAATGAAAAGCAAGGCCTTTACACTTAAACTAAACAGTAGTACTTTGGAAATATTAAGTGCATATAGAAATGTACCACTAGAAAGAGGAAAGTTTTTTTCTAGGATGTTCATCCTTGTCTGCTTTCCTTTTACCCCTGTTTGACTGCTACAAAGGTATGAAATGTGCACATATAATTTCTGATTCCTTCTCTCTTAAGCAATTCAATGAATGCAAGCTCAACTAAAAGTAGTTCAGAACTGCTTACCAATGTATTTTCAGATCTGTGTTCACTAAGTGGAGGACAAACACGTATTAAGGCTGTTAAATCACATATTCAAGCTCATATTTAGTTTACGGCAGTGATAGCAGAGAAAAAATCATACTGCTTTGAGACTACCAAAGGCAATGTAGTTATGAGGTGCTTTATGACTTGTACCCTGGAAGAAAATTTCAATAGCTAAATTCTTTACAACAGGAAATGACAGGAAATAGTAGGGAACCACTGCCCTGGCCCATGGTTTTTTTGCCCTTGGAAATAATTTTTGCTTAGCATCTATGTTAAGCAGACAGAGAGCTCTTTCAGAGTTTTCGAGCCATCAGCCTCTTCTTTCCATTTAATTCTAGGAAGGTGGTGAACCATGGTTTTCTTGGAATCATTAAAAGGCAGAATGAAGAAGAGCTAATACTTCATCTCCACAAAATGGAAGGGCTGTCTGGTGGAAATAAAGGTTAATTGGGAATAGGTATACTACTTGTTCTGGAGAGCATTCTATTTCCTTTGAAATATCTAGCTTACAGCCAAGGTATCTTTATGGAATCTACTGAAGAAGCAAATAAAGTAGCTTGGCATGCCCCATACAAGTTTAGGTCAATTTTCCAATGCTGACAAAGGCAAACGTTCTCACATCTGCACATAATTTGGTAACCAGAGAATACTGTAACTACTGTCCTCAAAGGTGATGCAGATACTTCAGCTGAAACACTGACTACAATGTTGAGAGATTTTTTCCAGGCTCAAAGTTGGTAGTATTAACAATTAAAGCCGTGAACAATTTGGGCCCAAAATTACTTTTCCATACACACAGGCCTATTCAAAGCTTGAAAGTGGTTGGCAGTGAACTTTTTGAGACACTGGGGCTAGGGAGCACTATATGATCATATCAGCAGTGTCTATCATAAATTAATTGCATTATCAGATAAAGAAGGCCAATTTTGTGTGTGGGTTTCAGCTTTTCCAGAGAAATGAGATAAGCATGAAGGGTCTGGGTGTGCACTCAGTTTATCCATGTCAACCCGCAACCTCCCCCCCACTAGTAGTACAGGAGCAACGGAAGAGGAGCAAGTTGCAAGGCTAATGTGCAGTGTACATGCTGCCTTTAACATATTTGTTCAATTTCTAGGCTGCTGCTCCTGGCCTGGCAGCTCGTGGTGGCTTACATCATATCATCATCAGCATCATCAAACAAACTTCACAATAAAAACAGACTCCTAAAAAATCACTACCTGCCCTCACACCAGTCCTCCCACCCAACAGCCATGACTCCAGGGGAGATATTACAGTTGGGTGCATCGTAGGATGGGTAGATCTTCCTCTTTCCACCTGGTCAACCAAATGCCTGGCAGAAGAGCTCTGTCTTGCGCAGAACTTTACAAACTCCGTCAGAGACCTAAGATCTTCTGGGAACTCATTCCACAAGGCAGGCCCTGACCCTGGCCAAGGACAGGCAAATATCATGTGAACCAGGGATCTCCAGCCTACTAGTAGTCACAGAGCACAAAGCCCTGCATGGGGCATCTGGACAAGTTTGGCCACTAGTGGTTTATTTACATATTTATATTCCACTTTTCTCATCAATGCAGCTTATAATTAATTTCTCTCCTCCACTAATCTTCACAACACTGTGAGGTAGGTTAGGCAGACATGGAGTGATGGGTCACTCAGACTTTATGGAACCCACTGAATAAGCAAATAAAATAGTTTGGTGCGCCCTGTACAGATGTAGACTAATTTGCCAATTTCAACAATGGTGCAGAGCCTTCCATCCATCAATGTCCTTCCATCCATCACATCCCCTACATGACAGAATCCTTCTACATGAAGCTAGCTTATTGGTCTATTAGCATCAGTACTGCCTACTCAGACTGACAGGTGATTCCTGGGGAACTAGGTGAGGTCTTTCACATCATCTACAATCCAGTGCTGGATACTGAAGCTCAGATATTCTGCATGCAAAACTCACTGGACTCTACCACTGACCCCCCCTTCAGTCTTCCTCATCTTACTGATTTCTTTGTTGTTGTTAGGTGCAAAGCCATGTCCGACCCATCACAACCTCATGGACAATGATCCTCCAGGCCTTCCTGTCCTCTACCTCAGGGGTAGTCAACCTGTGGTCCTCCAGATATCCATGGACTACAACTCCCATAAGCCCCTGCCAGTGGCAGGGAATTGTAGTCCATGGACATCTGGAGAACCACAGGTTGACTACTCCTGCTCTACCATTCCCCGAAGTCCATTTAAGTTCACACAAACTGCTTCAGTGACTCTATCCAGCCACCTCATTCTCTGTTGTTCCCTTCTTCTTTTGCCCTCAAACGTTCCCAGCAGTGGCTCTCTCCAAGGAGTCCTTCCTTCTCATGAGGTAGCCACAGTATTTGAGTTTCATCTTCAGGATCTGGCCTTCTAAAGAGCAATCAGGGCTGATCTCCTCTAGGACTGACCGGTTTGTTTGCCTTGCAATCCAAGGAACTCGCAAGAGTCTTCTCCAGCACCAGAGTTCAAAAGCCTCAATTCCTTGACGCTCAGCCTTCCTTATGGTCCAACTTTCACAGCCATACATTGCAACTGGGAACACCATAGCCTTGACTAGACGCACTTTTGTTGGCAGGGTGATGTCTCTGCTTTTTAGGATGCTGTCTAGATTTGCCATAGCTTTCCTTCCCCAGGAGCAAGAGTTTTAATTTCTTTGCTGCAGTCCCCATCTGCAGTGATCTTGGAGTCCAGGAAAATAAAATCTGTCATTACCTCCATTTCTTCTATTTACCAGGAATTGAGAGGGCCAGATGCCATGATCTTAGTTCCAAAGGACAAAACTGATTTCTAGTGAAGTATTAAATTCTTACTTTTTCCTGGGTCAAACTGCTTGACTGATCTTTAACTATAATAAATGCTGATGATGACTTTTTCCACAGGTGTTTGTATCCAGCTGATATTTTTAAAGCACAAATCTGATAAAGGTTTTAAGATTACTCCTATGACATATTTAGGTAGCTTTTACACTATTTAGACTTCAAATTATCATGCTCATTATACTTTACTGCTTTTGCATTTTTACTGTCTTTGTAATATGTTTAGAACTTAATGAATCCAGCTTTAATGTATTTTATATTTTTAGTGTAAGCTGCAATGGGTATTCATTGGATTACAAAGGCAGAATATATTTATGAATTTAATCAGCTGTTTGATAAGATAATGGCACAATATTTTGGTTTTGAAGATTAGCCTTTCCCTGCTCACATGCAGCAGGCATACTTTATACCTTGAAGATCCTGGGTGGGGACACACCAAATCCAGTCACCCGACCCTTTAGCTGGGTACTGTCTATTGTGACAAGCAGTGACCTTCTAAGCCAGCCTTTCTCAACTCTGGAACATTCTTCAGGTTTCAAGAAAGTCCAGAAGTGGCACAATTGTGCAGAATACGGTTGGGAAGCATAGCTGTGTATGTTCCCCCAGGACCCGTTCCCTTCGCAACCCCTCTATGTCCATCTTGGGGGGGGGGTATGTGAACATGATCATATATGATCATATCACCTGATAGATCTTTTAACAAATTTTAATATATAAAAAATTAACTCCCACCCATTTGGAAAACACTTCCAAGCCTATTCTAAGCACTCAAGCAGAAGTCTTACCACTCTTGCTACCCAATGCACTTTAATTGTAGATGACAGAGATTCAATCTAGGATCTTATACGTACAATATACAGGACTAACTACAATAGTAATTTTTATCTCATGGACACTTTCATAAGGGGAATGTGACTTTCTATCCCACTTCAAAATGCTCCTTTGACAGGTGACTTTCAAAAATAACATGAGAAAAAAAAAACTGGGTTCTGCTGAGGAAGTGGGTGAAAATAATGAAAATCACCCCTCTGTGTTTGAAAACACCTGGACCGAATCCATGTTCTTTCAATGAATTATTAGATATACCCTTTTGTAGTTATGGCAAAATTCCATACAATTAAGGAAACATTCTTATGTTCAGCAATTAAATTAGAGAATACTTAGTGAACTCTGATACTAGCCTAATTTTTTAAGAATACCTTTGGTGATTTTGTAGGCATTTTCTTTGCTGGTCTTCTTTTAAAGCCACATTTAGTAGCAGTCCTTTTTTCTGATTTTGGAACACCCTGCTTCACGACTTCTGCCCAAGACCTTGAAACTGCAAGGACAATTGATCGATATGCCATATTACTAACTTCTGTGTGGTAAAAACCAAGAAACTACAGTCCTATTCCCCCCAAAAGCACATTGAAGCATTAAAACCCACTGGAGCTTTATAAAGTTACTATATACTATTGTTTCAGGAACACTGAACTGAATAATTATAACAAACCTATCAAATTGGCTTCAGAAGCACCACTTTGTCTTTTAGCACGAATAACATCCATAGTATCACTCTTCCTATGCAAGGAGTTTCTCTTGCCTCTCCTTACTGACTGAACAGTTTGGGATTCACGGTGAGAAGTTTCAGGAGTTTTTACTTCTTTATTCACATCAATTTCTCTTGCAGTAATCTTCTGTTCTACTGAACTCAGAGAAGTGCCATCAACACGAGAAACAGAGAACCGACCTCTCACGAGCGGCAAGTTATAAGAAAATGTTGCTAGGGACCTGCGGGCTGTGGGTGAGATTGCAGGGGACCCCTTTCTTGACAATGTATTCTCCTGATCTTTTTCAGAGAAATCCTAAAAGGAAAAATTAGCATAAATATAAGAAAACAGAGTTGCACTTATCTGGAACTGTTGTTCATTGATTATTTCTGTGCAGACATACATTGGGATTGCAACTGCACTGGTCAGGGATATTTATGAGATTGCCCCATCCAATGCTTTACATGCTACAAAAGCGAGCACTGCCTTTCTGTCAGTTCCTGTGAGCTGCCACACTTCTGCAAACTGTGATAACCTGGTCCTGAAACTTTATACAACAGCGACTATATGGGTGGTTATTCAGAATTTTGCTGATTGTTGGCCCTGATTTTTCTTTGGTTTCTGCTGAGGGAGTCTCAGCCCCTTGGTACATCCTTCCTTTTTGTGACTGGCATGGGTGTTGAGGATACGTTAAAGAATCCTGGTGGTGGTACTTGTAGCATGGGGTAGCATGGGTTGCCTCTAGGTCGAGGAGAATATGCTTAATGACCTGCCTTCTGGGTTAAAGTGCTGCCTTCTGGGTTAAAGTGCTGGCAAATAGACATTTTCCCAATATTCCCTCAAGCACAACAGGCAGAGCTCACACTCATCACTGTATATCACTTTTTTCCCAAGTTTGGAACATTTCTTAAACAGTGCCTTGGGCACTTTACAAAGGACCACTACCACAACTGGGAAGGATAGGGACTGCTTTCATTAGACACTCACAGGTGAAACACAGCTTTTCGAATGAGATGAGCCTATTTTGTTTCTACTAACAATTAACATCTAAGCACATGACATGTTGGGCAGGGAATCCTACACATGCACACACTCCAAAAGGAGTAGGGTGTCCCCCTCTTCTGTAATTCTGTAACAAGAAAATGCTTGTGGCTGTCTTGAGCAGGTGCAGAACCCAGTGTGGGTGGCCCTAGAAAATGAACCTCAATTCAACATTTTAAAAATCTGAAATGTACCTACATATAGACACCAGGACAAGACAGGCTAAAGACAAGACAAAATATTCCATGATCACAAATAGCTGGTACAGTAAGCCTCTAGTTCTTTTTCATATACACTATTTTGATCAACTATATTTACTATGCTATTAATATAAAGTTGGTAGGTTGGAGATATATGGGATTTCGATTAAACATCTGTACATTACCTATGACATACAAGAAAGTCATGCAAGAAAGGCATGCACCTAACACATGCAAGAAAGGTATGTAGTTCATATCACATGGCCTGGAGACTTGTATTTCAGATGCATTTTCCTTAGGCTAAAACTTATACCCCACTGTTATAGTCCAAACTGCATAATTGGTCTGAATATCTTATAACTTACAAAAAATTAAACTGGTTCCTTCATAAGAATGGAAGCCAATTATTTCAAATCTACATCCCTTCTTTTTTTCCCCCAACTCCACAAATATATTGTATATATATGGCAGCATTTATACATGGTATGTAAAGGTGAAAAATGTTTACTAACATCTAAAAACCAAAATGTTCAATTTCAGATTAGGATACAATTTAAAAGATATGTATATCAGTACTTCTACAGTAAGGCTGACTTAAAAAAAAATTGGAACTTCTTTACCTTGATTACACATTCTTCATATTCTGATGCTTTTTTCAAAACTGCTCGTGGTGAGTTTCCAAATGGCAAACTAAATCTTGCTGGAATTGCTCCTTTTTTGAGTGGTGAATTTGGAGGCAAACGCTTATCAAACAATTCAGGACTCAAGTGACCTCCAAATGATACTCTCTTCCTTTTCCCAAGAGGATGCACCAATAAGTCAGGTTTACCACCTTTACGTTTTTGAGGTGATTTCTGGACTGCTAGAACAGAAGAACACAGCTAAGTAAAAGGTTGCCCTGTTGACAAACTTATTAACATTCCTAAAAATAATCTTTTTACATTATTGCTGCTTTTTGAGCTAAAAAATCAACCGAAAAAAGATTATTCTGAAGATATCCTTCCTGTATTATGGTAGTAGTTGGCTGTTATCTTTACTAAAACATTGCCTGAATTTAAACAATAGGGCAGGAGCTAATAAATCAAACCATTTGGAATCTTTTTAGCACTTTGTTCATTCTCCTGTATCATCATAACTTTTATAATTAAACTGCAGCTGGTGAAAATGTCTATGAAATAAAAAAGCTAGATTCCTCAAGATGTCTGTGGAAGAAATACATGACATACATTTCTAAAGCAAACAATGAAGTGATGATTTAGGAATAGAATTTAACCCCTTTAGCTTCCTTTTTCTTTATATTACACTGGTTTGACATGTTCATTTCAACAATATCCTCAGCTGGCATTTGGACATGACTTTTATGACAGCTTTTAGATAAACAGGAAGATCCTGCTATATTCACAGGGCTTTTTATGGTTGGCCTTTTCTCTATGTAACCATCATTCTCATGCAGCCAATATTTCACTGTGTTTTCTTCAGATACCCTTTTAAAAGGTGACATGTCTTTAGCTGTTACTAATGTCTCTTCCATTATTACAGAATCTCCATTTAAAAAATTTCTTCGTCTAGAACTTCTTCTGGGATTCTTACTGTCATTATGGTCAGCCGAGCAGGCAATTGTTTGAAAATGCCCATCTTGCAGTGGACCACTTAACTTTGTTTCTTCCAGAATCTGTGCAATTAAAGGCTGTTCTGTGTCCAAAAAATTGTAATTACTGTTTGTTTTCAGATATTTATTTTCTATCAGAACCCCAAATTCTTCTCTAGTCATGACAGCCATTATGTCCTCCTCAATTTCAGCAGGAATTTCTACAGTGCTCTTCAGTGCCAACAAAGGATCCAATTCAGTTTGTAGCATACCATTAGCCTGTCTTGAAGATGGACTAGAATAGGTTTCTCCACCAGCTTTAGACCCGGGTAAAACCCTTTCTACATAGAAAGAAGTATTTTGGTCAATTTTTACTTCATCAATTGTTGTTTCTGTTGATGGAGTCATTTCACAGCAGCTTATTTTTTCTGTGTTTTCCAAGACTACAATGTTACATCTAGATAAACATCCTGAATTTCTGCTTGCATAACTGTTACTATAGTTAATTAGTTCAGAATCTTTATTTTCTATAGCATTCTGAAAATGTAACATATTTCTTTCTTCTCTGTCTTGTTCCTCATCTTATCTTAATCCCTAAATAAAGCCGTAAGGGCTTGGGGGGAGGAGTTAGGGCGGGCTCTGTCTGGGATGAGGAAGGGTGCCGATTGGCCCCTTCATCCGGACAGATCATCATCGGGGCCAAAGCGCCTGCCGATTGGCCTCTCTAATGGCCACCCTGCCGCCAAGGGAGCAACTGCGAGCCGCGCATAGCGCGGCTTGCAGTTGCTCGCTTGACGGCGGCCTGACGCGTCGAGAGGCGCAAAGCGCCTCTCGACGCATCAGGCCGCCGGCACGCAGGACATGGCGGCCTGCCCGGGCCCAGTGACTGACCCGCCGGTGGCAGCGGAGCTGGCAGGGCTGATGGAGCCGCGATTGGCGGCAGCGGGGCCACAGTCGGAGGCGGAGCTGCGATCGGCGGCGGCCGCAATTGCCGCCGGAGCCGCTAGCGCCCGCCTCGGACTCCACTGGGTGAGGTAGGCCGCACCACAGGGGGGCTCCCAACTAACACCTAGCGCCCGCTGTATTTAAACAACAGTGGGCTTATTTTCTAGTTTGTAGTATAGTTTTGAACAACTCTAGATCTTCTGGAATTCTTACCTTCAATAAAAAATGGATTAGATACTATCATGTTTATTCCTTGATTTCCACTACCTGTAGGCTGTTCAAAATTTTCCAAAACTCTTTCAGTCTCTTCATTCTCAACTGTTTGCCCAGACACAGATATTATACATGGAGTCTGAGTTTCAGCAATATCAATACTGTCTTGTCTGGGTGAACATTCCAGTTTCTGCTTTATGGAGATCTTGCTGAAGCTTTCTTCTGTTAGTTTTGTATCAACTTCCTTTTTCATACATTCATAAAGCGTGCTAAAAGGAGACCTACTTTTTCTGCCTGATCTGCGTATTTCACATGTAGACTCATTTTGTCTGGTAGTATCTTGAGATCTTTGCTCATCACTCCCACTTGTTTTCTGAGCTTCCCATTTAAGTTTCTCATCTATAAAGAGACAGAAGCACACACATTTTCAACTCCAACATTGTTTTTTTAAAAACAGTAGAAACACCCATTAACATAATCTTTTCTAGAGGGAGGAAAAACTGACACATATACATTACAAACAAAAGCTAAAAGAATTAATGTGGGGTCTAAGATCTTCTAAGTAAGCTGGATCTGTATTATTAAATATATCTCTGCAGTGCCTTCCAGCCTAAAATTAAAGCTTAACTAAAAGGAGACACCTAATGGAGTGGGTTTAAGTATAACAGATGAAGACTATATTTTACTGCTCATTGTAAGTTTATACTATTATGTAGTTAGTGTGGGGCTCTTAGATTTCCTATGCAAGCTGAATCTGTATTATTGAATATATCCCCGCAGTGACTCCCAGTCTAAACTTAAGGCATGACTAAAGGGAGGCACCTAATCGAGGAGGTGTAAATGTGGCCAACGAAGACTTTATTTTCCGTTTTTTGTATTATCAGCTTATGCTTATATAACTTGTATAACAAATTATATATTTTTCTTCTGTACAACTAAGTAGGCCTCTTTTCCTAAATGTGGTGGAAATGTGGATGGCTCTAAGACTGTGTTAAGTATAAATTGTTTTATAGGTGTTATGGGACACCAAAAATGACCGTTAAAATTGTTAATAACTATGTAAACAAGTGTTGGAGGGGTGGTAACAGAGTGGGCTTCTCTTCTTAAACGTGGTGGAAACGTGAAAAAGTTTATAAGCTTTGGGCAATAGTTCATACCATTGTGTAGTTAATGTGGGGTCTTATATTTTCAAGCGAAGACTATATTTTACTATTCTCTGTATTAATAACTTACATTGTCTCTATTATATATTTCTATATTTATGAAAATAAAAAATATATAATAAAAAAAGAAAAGAAAAAAGAGGAAGGGAAGGTGTAGGAGTGAGCAATGTGTATGGCAGCTGCTTTCTCTTCAGAGAGGGGCAGCCTACAAATCTAAATCTAAATTAATAAATAAATACAACATGAAGAAGAAAAAAGAGACAGAAGCACACATATTTTCAACTCCAACATTTGTTTTTTAAAAACAGTAGAAACACCCATTAACATAATCTTTTCTAGAGTGAGGAAAAACTGACACATATACATTACAAACAAAAGCTAAAAGAAAATGCTGAAACATTATTTAAAATACTATCAATGTAAATAAGAGAAAGAAAATAGAGGCAAGAATAAACAGGATAAAATGTCTGTTAATTCCATTTATGTGTACATCATATTAGAAAGGGAAGAAGACTAAATGATTGTGCCAAAGGAAACAGTTGCTTTTGAAGTACATTTGAAATGAGAAGCAGCACTGTAGAGTTTTAGGCATATGGAACAAAGGAGAAGGGGCAGAATAGTTTAAATTATTAGGGAGAGTTCAGGGAGTACAGCTGGAGGAACAAGCAGAGTTGTACAGTGATACAACAATGGAAATGTGATGTGGAAGATCACGGAGGGCTCGGAAGAAAAGAACAAGAAGTTTATGCAGGATCTAGGAACAGGCAGTCAAGTATGCATATTTTAAAAGGAAATATATAATAGTCAAAATTAAAATGGTTAATGATGGTATGCTCGTTGTTGAAAAAACCATCTCTGGACCCACGAGAGCCCAACAACTACCGTCTTGCACCTAGGGGGAATCGCATTTCTGGGGGAAACCGTAGAAAGGGCTCTTGCGGACCAAGTATCAACTTTCGTTGAGGAAGATTCAGGCCTAGACCCATCCCAATCAGGCATCTAGCCTGGCCATAGGGTAGAAACAACACTAGTTGCCCTAACGGACGACCTCTGTTGCCAGCTGGGCTGAGATGGGTCAGCACTGCTTGTGCTGTTAGACCCCTCAGCTGTATTCAAGACAAGTCAACCACAAGCTTTTAGCTCACCGCCTCACTGAAGCTGGGATAAGAGGGACAGCCCTCAAATGGCGGATCTCCTTTTGCTGCGGACAGAGGGTAGCAATAGATTATCAAGCCGCCTTGCGACTTAGGCGGTTTACACAGAACGTAGGAATAAGTACAATACAACAACTTCAAGTAATACAGTAGTAATAGTTTCAGCAACCAGTAACCAAGTTCCCACAACACTTCCATATAATGGTTCCAACATAAATGGTGACAAGATTGTTCAATATGTTATTAAAACTATTGTTCCTATTGTTTTTACTTGAGGTTATGAATTATGCTATAAGCTATATATGTTATATATAAATAAATATATTAAATAAATAAATAAATTTGGGCCAAAGAACACTGGATAGAGGTGCAACCAGAGAATGGCAACCAGAGAAAAGGAGTCTGCAAGTCAAAGAGATGATCAGAGAGATCCAGAGTTATAAAGGGGAAAGTATCATAACTTGATGAAAGCCTGAATATGAGAACAAAGGCTACATGCTTGTTTGGTGACTTCAATAAATATGGAAAGTGTATAACAGCTGGAAAGATGGGCACATTTAGTTTGAGTTCGACATGGCAATGACACATCCATGGAGAAAATAGCAAACAGTTAAACTGAAAAGCGGAATTAGCTGGACAAAGATCAGATAAAGGTGAGATTAGGTACTCTAAATTTATTTATTTAGATTTTTATATGGCCCCTTCCATATGGCTCTGGGCAGATCATCAGCTCATCCAGGGGAAACTACTGGAAGGGAACCAGGGGAAAGGGGTAAGTTCTGTGCGAAAGAAAGAGGCCTGAACATAAATAGAGATGACAACTCGAAGTTTAGAAAAGAGAGGTTAAGTTCCAAGTTAAGAAACCGAACAAGACCAAAAGTAACATGTTATGCCAATAATGGTATTGAACTAAGAAGTAACAAAGGAGGGAAAGGGACTGAAGGAAATGTAGAGAGAGGAACGTGAAGGAAAAACTGTATTCCAGAATGTAATGCCTGGCTTCTGTCTAAGCTCACCTATGGGCAAAAAGTCTGCTAGACCAGAGTAGGCATGGGTGGAGGTCTGTTAGCTCATTTGCAGTGTGCATGGGCTCTTTTTTGCCCTGACTATGAAGCAAGACTGTGATACTTTGCCCTTGGACTCTCTTCAGGCAAGGAAAGCATTACTCCTAGCAAAATTAGATGTCTCTTTCTCGAAAGGGACCCATGGCAGGTTTTGGCATATTCCTGAATTGGAAAGACTTTGCTTCCATCTTGGTTTGCCCAGCTCTTTGCAGCCAAAGTATCCTGATTCAAGGTTATATAACCAAATTGGGGCTGAATTGCAGGAAAGAACAGCAAATTCTTAAAGCTCTGCTTAACTAGAAGAATCATGCTCTATTGGCTAAAGTTGAAAAGGTACTTTGTTCTGTGTTAAAAGTCAATCTTTCATATTTGAAAAAATGCTAGACTGTCCATCAGGTTTGTGTATATCACCTATGTCCACCTGTGTTGTAATTATCTGTATTTATCTGAATTTTATGCCATTAAAGGTAATCTATATCTATATGACTACTGAAATGCTCCCACATAAGTGAATTGCCTTCCACTGAAATAAGCAAGACTTAACTTTCCATTTGAAGTTTGCTATGTCTTTATTTACTAGCACAATGATAATTGTATAAAAATTTAACTGGAAGAGCTACTCACCAGAATTTTGAAGATTTTTACATTCTGCATTTTGAGGGTGGAGCTTCTCTTGTTCCACCTGCTGAGCATGAAGAACCTGTGGATTTGAAGATTATAGTAAAGCATACAATTCATGTTTTGAAAATATATCTTGTTAAAGGGTTAAAAAATATTCTTACAAAACAAGTGTCCATTAGATACTTTTTGAAATAATTAAACCCTCCAATCAGGGTAACTATCTACAGCAAAAAAATTGCTAGAGTACAAACAATTCCCAAGCCTAATTCAATTCTACAAATATTCTAGAGCTGAACATCTGAGTAAAAAGTCAGGCACACCAGCATTAACAATGATGCCAAGCACATGGAATAAATTGACACAATTCCATAGAAACTTTTGCAGGATGAAACTCTACTTTTTAATTTTGAACTGCAGCCCTTGCTTGATCAGCGACCAGAGTACCCTTCACACCAGGTACTGGTAAAACAGAACATGTTTAAGTTTCATGTTGTTTCTTTCCTTCTCTAAAGCCCATCATGGTGAGAAATAACTTTGGCTCTCTCCCAAGTCAAATGCACTTTTGCTACTAAACCAAGTTATGTATTTCGATCATTGATTAACAAATAAGCAATTGGCACTGTGATAATCTCTCATTTCACAAAGCCCATCTCCTTCAATTCAACAAGATGTAAAAACAATAGCTATTAACATGAAATTACCTGCAAAGTTTCCTTTTCTTCAGATCTGGGAATCTTTTTCCTTGCTAATGTCGCAGGTGGATATTCAAACCTGTTAAAAGACAGAAAGGAAAGCTTGTGTCATCCTACATTTAGATTAGCAAAACAAAACTGTTGCAACACAAAGACAATGGAGTGCCCAAGTCATATAATTTCAACTCCAAAAGTGTTTGTTATCTAAGGTTTCACCTGGTTACCTGATATCAATATGTACTTGGTGAACAGAATAAATGTATTTCAAGACAGCTAAAATTATGATGTATCTTAAGACACTTTAAAATTTCAACTTAATTTTCATGAGCTTGTATATGTTATTTGATCTTTCACTTATTTATTTACAGTCAAGTTGCTTTATTATTATTATTATATTTATTGGTCCACCACTAAAATAACTGGCTGTTACTGTGGAAAGATACTGCTACAGCAAGATGGGGGGGGGGAGCTTAAGCTTTGATATATACTTGTTTTTGCGTATTTGTATTCAGGTTAAATGCTAAATAGAGATCAGTGGCAATCAAGTGAGTGGCCATTTTAATGTCTGAACTATCTCTCTCCTTGTGCACAGATTTATGGATTTCATGTATGTAGCCACCACTCACAATAATAATAATAGCAAATTGACCCATGCAGAGAACATAATGGGACAATTTCTTTCATATAGACACATAGTACTTTGCATCACTGTTACCTACCTGAAAGAACGATCAATAATAGTCAGTACATCTCCATGTTTTAAGTACACAGGCTGCTGAAAGTTTCTCCCGTTCAGTTGTGTTGGAGTCGCAGTACTTAAGTTAATCAATATTGCCTAAAAAAAGATCCAAAATATCCACCTCAGTCACTTAATAAGAATTGTTAAAAGGAAGATAAATAAAAAGAACTTCCTTGGCTACACTCACTGGCAGTCTTCAAGCATCAGCTAGACAGATACTTATTATGGATGCTTTAGCTGATCCTGCATTGAGCAGGGGTTAGACTAGGTGGCTTGTGACAAATATGAGATATAAATAAAATAAGTAAAAAGAATGCATACCTCTTTATTCTCATTGACTTCAATTTTACAGTGTTCTTGGGAAACTTGAGGCAACTGGATTCGGATGTCACATTCTTTTATCCTTGAAATATAATCACAACTTCATTATTTAAAGATTATATAAAATTTTAAAGGATTGGATGTGGTGTTAATTTTTCACTAAGAAAAGACACTGTTAGCAGAATTCAACATTCTCCCTAGTTTTATTAGAGGCTAAAATGATGACCTTGGGGATTAGGAAACCACTAAGAATGCCACTGGGGCAAATTGGAGGATGGTAGAACTGGCAAAACTCACACATACCCCTCACTAGCAGAAAATTACTGTTGGATCAAGCTCAATATATGCTACAGTGTTGCCACTCAAATGCGAACTTCATCATAGATAAAACATATTTAGACAATCTTTAACTGCTTGTGGAATCTAAAACATAACAAGACTAACATTCTCTTTCTTCTCACTAATTAGTCTTGATAAACTTTCCAATTGAAGTTATTTATGTCCAGATTTGAGGGACAAATATTTGAAATAGGCATGCAGCAGAAAATAATAACCACCTCATCTTGCTTCCAAATACACACCCGAAGTAGCTTTCTCTTCTCCCCCATTCTATTCTCACAAGCCAGTGAGGTAGGTTAAACTGTATGCGCGAGACTGGGCAAAAGTCACCTAATAAAAGTTTGGATTTGAACACAGGCCTCCCAGAGCCTATTATAATACCCCTGGTACCATTTATACTCGCATATAAGACAAGTTTTCCAGCACAGTTTTTAGCACTTAAAAGACCTCCTCGGCTTATACGCAGGCAATTGATTAACAGCCTGCCCCCAGACACTCATCCACAGCATTGCATTTGCAACCTGAACTCTTTGTAAGTGAGCTAGTGGCCTCCAGTTAACCTTTACCTTCTGCAAAGATCTTAAAAACTAAGCTCTTTGCAAGTGAGATAATTGCTCCCAGCTAACAATTGCCTTCTGCAAATATTTTGAAAGCTTACTCTGGCAGCTTGTAGGACATCAATGGTTTGATGGTAAAATGGTTTTGTGGTAAAATTAAGTACCTCAGCTTATATACGGTATTTTAGTGGAGGTAGGGGATAAATTTCACAGGTAAATCAATGTTTAATTATATAAAATTGTTTACTTGAAAACAATTCTCATCTAGTATCACTTCCTACAAATATTTAGCAAAGCCAATTCCTAGCAATCTTGGACAAAACTGCAGGACTATCTCTTCTGCTATGCTATGATAATTACACTTATTTGCATAAAGTCTTATTTGTGCCCTGCATACATGGATTCTCAGTTGTGGCCCCAACCTTATGAAATGGTATGCCTCAAGCCAAGCGGCTTCTACATTTCTATTATTTCACAGGCTGTATAAAATAGCGTTGTTCAGAAGAACATTCTTATAGAGAATAGGACTGTGGTATACAGCTGTGATTCAGGAGGGAGCTTCTTTATATAAAAAAAGACATTGGCATCTATTGCAATTCTCACTGTATGATTTATCCTGATACGAACTTTAAAGCCCGTTCCTAAGAATGGGCCTTGAAAGGGCCCCCTCCCCTGGCCCCCTGACAAGCAGCTTAAGGTGACTTTGGGCCGCAGCTCAGCCAGATCAAGTGGGGCGGGCGGGGGCTGGCCAGCTTGTTAGGAGACCCAGGACAGAGCTCCTTAGCAGGCAGTCAGCAAGACAAGAGGCCCTCATTAGCAGAACCAGCCTAGCAGGCCAAGAGGCCCTCCACCACAACCCTTTGCCCAGGGTTCTCTCCCCTTACCTGCTGCTGGCTCCAGGCACTGAGGCATGTCTGAGAGCAAAGAGGCTAGAGGACAGGGATGGAGGGCGGGAGCTGAAGGGTAGAGCCAATCACGGTGCAGCCAGCTTGGCACCCTAACTGGCCCTATTCCAACGTGGACAGCCGGACACTTCCCACCCCCCAGGCTGTTTCACAAATATATAGAGGAAACATGGATAAGGATTATCACATTGTCTTATACTTTTCTGTTTCCATTTTCTGCATTCCTTAATTTTTTTTGCAGTCTTTTTCTAACTTTGTAGCCCTAATTTTGTTACATTGCTTTAAGCTACTTATGCTGTCTGATTATATTATTACTGATCTGCCTTGAATATCAGGTAAACAGACAAGCAACATGTAACAACTATGAACTTGCTTTCCTACTTGCATGAAATGGCCTTGTTCATCAGTGTTAAAAGGCCGGTTTGGTTAATCACACTGCTCTGAACTTCTGTTGTTCAAAAAAATTAAGATTTCAATGAGATGCAAATATAGCAAATTTAAGTCTTACCTTCCAAATGTGCAAGAATTTAAAGTCAGTGGAAAATGAGTTCCATCCGTCCCATTCCGTTTAATAACAACAATTTTTCCAAAAAGCGGCATAGTTGCATTTGTAGGTATTACCTGTGACAAAAGTTCAGAGTTAAGATCTGAACACATCATTACTTTTCCACGGAAAATATAATAGGTAGTATGACAAGGATTACAATTTCTTGACGATACCCTATATTCACAAAGTCTGGTATGTAGCCTGTCTCAGAATATGAATGTCTTTACAATCTTATGACTTTGCTGAGCTTTTTAACTCACTATGACCAATTATGCACAGCAGTAGCAGCATCGGGCTGCTGCCGCTTCCCGAGTATGCACGAGGGGCACTTTGGAGCTCCCTTCCAACTCTATGATTCTATGAAATCCCCTGGCGAACACAGACTTCTCTGAGTTGTGCATGCAAACACACAACTCTGGGGTCAGAAAGGTCAGCTGTGCCTCACGGTGGCAGCGATAGGAGAGGGGCACAGGGATCCCACTGCAAAATGGGATCCCACTATCCCACTATTGCGGGGGTGTAGACATGGCCTGTTCAGCTCCACAGCACTGCAAAGCTAACCAGGGCGTTTTGTGTCCCTTCAGGAACATTATAGGTGCCCTTTACCCACAAGCCTGCCTGGCTGGGCCTCTGCTGGCCACTGCAGCACGACAGGGAACACGGAAGAATCCACGTTCCCTTGCCGTAGACCATCTGAGGTCCAGATTTCGGCCAGGGCCCAGATGGTTGCGATGTCGTACGTATGCGGGGATTAGCCCTGTTGCCACCAGCCCGGCCTTTCTGCCCCGTGCATAATCAGTCTGTGTAATCTGACTTGAGACCTTAAATATTAGTGCAAAATATAAATATTGTTAATAAACCAGATCTTTAGTCGTGTAGTCAGGTGGCCAAGGTAGAACAGGCTGAACTTGTATTCAGATAACATCTAATGCCCACCAGAAAGGCTAATTTATTAACTCTATAGGTACTGGATCCATATGTCCTTGGATGGGGCAGATGACTATTACAGAGCAGGGTAAGAACATGTGGATGGTTAAGAACTCAATGATACTGTTTGTAAAGCAGGTTGACAGTGGCAATAATGCCTTTTATCAACTGCATCTCAGTCACCAATTCTTTTTTTTTTCTTAGACTCAGCCAATCAGACCATGCTGATTCATGTTCTTATAAACTCCTTGCTGGGCTACAGTAACATACTTGATGTTTGAAGATAATCTGGAAACTACAGCTGGTCCAGAATGTAGTAGACCAATTATTGTCACAGGCTAATTGATAGGACAATATACTGCCTACTTTGAAATACCCTTGATGATATGGGGCCCACATAACTGAAGGACTAACTGTCTCTTCTCATAGGTTCTCGTGTGCGAACTATGGCCATCAAACTGCCATCTTCAGGCTGTTCTCCCATTTAAGGGAGCCCACCTGGCATTGACAGTCTGGGGTTTGTTGTTTGATTAGAGCCAATTTTGTAGAATGGACTCTCAGAAGAGATGTGGAGAGCCTTCTTATTAGAGATCTTCAGCAAAAACTGCAAAGCATGTTTGACAGGGCCTTTGACAAGATATGAATAGCAGTGGAAGTTTTATTTGGTTTTAATTTGATGTGCCTCTTTAAACCAAGACGAAAAATAGTATAAATATTTTAATTAACCATGCACACCCACTTCAAGAAAATTTAGAGTCAGAGTCATCATTTGTGATAAAGAAATCCTAACTTGAACCATTATTTAAATCCACAAGACTCCCAAGTCCAACCATCTGAAATCTACTTGGTAACACAATGCCATAATGAGGTCTTCTATAAATACTAGTCACATCTGAATATTTACTGATGCATTCTGATACATTGCTATTTGTACATACAACTCCCAAGATTTTGAGCAATAGCCTAACCTCCCCACCTCCACCAACTGGCAATCAGAGGCATACTACCCTTGAACATAGATCCCACCAAGCCATCTTAACTAATGCCATGCATTGGCAATCTGTTTTTAAAACCTAGTGGTCATTAATACATCTTATAGTTCAAGTTAATTTTAAGTACAGTGCGAAGAAATGATCTTGTGTCTAAAAAATCTACCACTAATCAGTTTCATCCAGTGCCTCCATGTTCTGATCCATTTTCTCGTCAAAGTCCATAATTCAGTAATCATACCTCAATCTGTTTCATTTAACAATGTTTACAGAGTTTAAACAAACTGCCATTTAACCCAGAAGTGATCCAGGACCTGTTGGAGCTAGCACAGTTCCACCAGGCTTTTGGTTGATGTCAATCATACTAGCAGCATTTACTGGGCCACCAGAACCCCTCCTCCCATACAGATATGACCATTAAAGACATCAAGGGGCAGTTAACCAATCAATGGGGTAACTGTTGACATTTTAACATCTCAGCTGTTTTTGTTTTTTGCAGCTGTTTTTGTTACTAATGGTTGTTACTTATGACTGTTATTGCTCTTATCTCTTATATTGTCTATTATTGAATTTATATTGTATCTGTTCATGTTCTCTGTAAACTGCCCTGAGCCAAAAGGGGAAGGTGGTGTATAAATATAGGGGGGGTTGTTTACTCCTCTACTCTCGACCACTGCCCTAACGCTCTCTGATCACTATGGTAATGTTTAAACATCCCTTCAAAATAAGATATAGACACGCCACAACAATGAACATAAGGAACATTTTATTTTCATGGAAATTTAAACTCATGACAATGACAAATCAAAGGGAACCCTGAGCTTGTTTCTCTGCAACGAGATAGTCCCATCTGGGAGTGATGGGAGACAATGACACCCTAAGTGTGTTGTAAAGGGCTGGGGGGGGGGGGAGAAGGCGTCCTTCGGGCTCACCTCCAATTAGTCGAAGGACCACATGTGGTCCGCGGCCCACAGGTTGGGGATCGCTACTGTAGAGCATCAAGCTTAAAATTACTCCTACAGATCCACATGGCAGCAGTCCTGAGTTCACATGAAATTTGTGATCTAGGCAGATATGCATAACATTCCACTTGCATAACTTTGACATTGAGAAAGCGACATCACTGAGGTTTCCCCAACTCATTTAGTGATTCTCCCTTCCAGCCTAAAGCTCGAGTTAGCCACCACCTATTTGTATTTTACTTTACATTTGTTCTTACTGACCTCCTTTAAGACCAACAAAGATTTATTCAGGGCGTGAGCTTTCGAGTGCAAGCACTCTTCCTCAGACTAAGAACTCCTTACATGACATGTTGGTCTTAAAGGTGCTACTGGACTCTGATTCTGTTGTAGCATAAAATCCCGTCGACATCCTCTCCCTCCCCGGCAGCAACCCCACACCACCGCCCCCGGGGAAGGGGGGGGAACCCCTGCCCAGATGTCCGGCCCATGAGCCCATACCATCCACACACCGATCCATCAGGGTGAGGCGTAGTCGTTAGCCGGGCAACACCTGAGCTTTGGATTCGTGTTCCACTGGCTGGAGCCATGGCCGCCCGCCCACCCACCCATTTAAAGCATCTCGCCAAGCAACCTTGTGCGGCTTTGGACAGCCCTCCCCCCTCAGTTCACCGGCCGGGGCAGGCTGCTGAGAGGGACTCCTCCCGTGCCACTTTCGAAGCGGGCTCCTCTCGGAATAAGGGGCCACGAGACTCTTGCCCATTCTGGCTGCTCCCACGGGAATATGGCCCTTAATGCAGATCCTCCTGGCCAACCACGTCTCTGCTTCTCCCGCTCCCCTTCAGACCACCCACGTCTCCGACCCTTCTTCCCACAACGGCAGTCTCCCGGGAAGCCTTCCCTGCACGTACCTGTGTCCGCGGCCACTCCGCCGGGCTCGGGGCTCGCAGGCGTCCTCGCTCCCTGCGGCCAGCACGCCCGTCTCAAGCAGCGTTGACAAGGCTCTAACGGCGCGCGAGCAACCGCCTCGACAATTCAAATCGCCGGCTCCGTCGACGTTGCGGAAATACGACCGGGTCTTCTCACTCAGTATCCCTGCGCCGCGTGACACTTCCCGGGCTGTGCTCTGGCCAGCGACCCCTTTAAGAACAAACAGAAACAAAGCCCTAACCTTTTGAAATGTCTCCCGCTGATTAAAGCCAGCTCTCAAGAAAGGGAGGGGGGCTGTTAACATAGTCCGGAGGGACTACTTCGCACCTCATGAAGCGCAAGGATCGGTTTATTATGACCACACGAAGTTTTTTTTTTTAAAAAGCGGGCGCGGAGTCCTCTCATTGGTCTACGTAAGATGACGTACACAGAGAAACGACCCAGTCGAAAAGCCGACAGGAATGTTCAATTTTTAACTGACGCCGATTTACGACGCGTGTGAATTTTTTCTTTCTTCCCTGTCTCCTTCCTGTCTTTGATTCCCGCCAGTGAGGAGAGACATAGCGGGGAATGTTTGTTTTGAGATTAGAGTGACGGGGACAAGCAAGTTCCTGTTGTAAAGCTCCATCACAGCGGGAATCAAATGCCCTAAAATTAAAGCTGAATCAAAATGTTGAGACTGAATTAAAATGTTTGGTCACATTTCCTGAAAGGAATCCCCTTTGAGACGAATTTCCCATGTGTGAAATGGGATACTGCCAGTTAAGGAAAGAACCCCCGCTGCTCAATTGACAGCCCCGAAAATGATACCTTGTTAGTAGTCTTAACCCCATTGATGTCCACGGTATTTGGGGCGCTGATCTCTGTATATACAGTGTATATGCTTCTTTAAGAGGATTGTGTATAAGAAATGAAAGTGACAGAAGCAAGGTATTCCAAGACCTTCATCTCGAAAGTGACAATAAAATAAACCACTGGTAGTTGACTCTGGAAAATCATCTCTTTAAATAGACTCAAAATCTATCATCAATACAAACAATATTTTAGTTTCACATCTAGGATTCTTGTGCATTTGAGTTGCATCAGAAATTACATAGTCTCAGCATCTATGGTCCAGCATTTCAGGATGACTCAGCAAACCCCCAAAGATTGTTGGTTTTATGGCATCAAGAAGATTTCATCTACTGAACATCTCTTATCTGCCCTGAAACAAAGAGAGACTTTCTGGATATTTACTCTCAGGACTCTGGAACCAGCAAGTTTAAATAAGGAGGTGGATTAGATGTGCATTTAAACATGAAATATTATTCTTTTCCTCTTTTTCTCTACTTCGATGGTACATGGAAAGATGTCAATCTACAAATGCACAGATTTATTCACTCTTTTACTTCTCCCCCGCTCTCTAGTTTCAACTGGTCCTAACAGGCCAGTTCCAACTTTCTGCGAACACTGTTGCATCCTCCTCCTATAACATGAAATTATCTCCCCTATCAGTTAACCATCTCACCAGACTTTGTACTTGGCACTAATTTTATGGGCACACAAAAGAATTTCTTGGGGCAGCCGGAAAGGAGATAATTTTTAGTCAACTTCTTTTCCCTCCCCTCCTTAATTTGTAAACAAAGTATTCCAGTTTTTCCATAATTACTTACATTTCATACAGGGGACTATAAACTAATAAATGGACATTTTTCATCAGATCCTTAAAAAATAAGTAAGCCTTAAATCACCCTGTATTGAGTCTGCCAAGAAAATGCTAGAGGGCGTCACCCCAAGGGTCAGACATAACTCGGTGCTTGCACGGTCCTTTACCTTTTATAATGATATAGTCTCTTTCATTATTGATTCGAACTGTTTGAACATACAACAATTATATCATTCTCTTATTTTTACAAGTTATCATAATTTATTTTACTGGCTGCTTCATGTGTTATCATTGTATGTGTGTCATAATTAGACCTCTGAGGATGACCCAGTGAGGGTCAAAATGTGTCAGGTCTAATAAGATCTGAGACCTAAGATTATATAGTGCACAGAATAACTTTTCAAAAAATGTGCCAAATAAATGTTCAGATATTTTTGTAACTTGTTGTCTAGTTCACATAGACATTCAACCTTTTAGGTCCTAATTATTCCTGTTAGGTTTTTTGTTTCCTATTCTATGGTTGACCAAGTCCACAAAACATATACACAGAAAAAAACCCTCACCTCTGGCAGGTAACCTCGTTCTCTGGAGGTCAGGGATCCAGGCCTAGAGGCCCCTGACAGGAAGACAGGTTTCCCAAAGGTCAGGTCTTCCTTCCCCCCACCCACTATCACAGACAAGGGTGGGTCACTGGAATGCAAAGAAGAGTTGGTTTGTGGTCCCTCATTTTTTCTTTACAAGTGGCCTCGGAGAAATACAACTGACCTCTTTGTACTCTTCTTTGTGAGTGGACTGAAAATTAAGATATCAGTATTTAGGGGGAATGCCCTAATTGCCAGCATAACCCTTGTACCTTCTAGGCTGCATGTTTTAGATGGACAACTATGCTATGTGATCTCTAAATAAATCAATCAATCAACAATGGTAGATTGGTGAGCTATGTTTTGTCAATTTAATCTTTGTACAAATTTTATAAGGTAAGCTGTCTTGAGACTGCTGTGCAAGGTGAGGCAGACTATACATCCTTATCTATTGTTCCTCTTAATATTTGTGAAACAGCCCTGGGAGTGGAGAGTGTCCTGGCTGTCCGAGTTGGAATAGGGCCAATCAGGGTGCAGCCAGCAAATCTGGCTGCACCCTGATTGACTCTGCACCTACAGCTCCCGCCTTCCCTCCCTCCCTAGACGCTAGCCATTTTGCTCTAAGATGCTGCAGGAGCCAGCGAGAGAGAGACAGAGAGCCCTGCCAAACTGCAAACTGCAAACCTGCTATGACCTGCTATGGCTACTGCTGCGAGGGAGTGAGAGCTGCCCAAACGAGCTCTCATTTCCTGCTACAACCAGCCCTGATTACCTCCTATGGCTCCTGTTGGGGGGAGAGAGAGAGAGAGAGAGAGAGAGAAAGAGAGATCTGCGCCTGCCAGTGTCCCCTGGGTCCTAGCACCCATTGCATTCCTGGTTGTAAACTAGCATTCCTGCTAGTTTAATAATAATTTATTTTATTTAGTTGGATTTTTATACCGCCCATTCTTTGCAGCTCTGGGCAGTTTACATTGAAACATTATCTAACTTTAAATGGAATATATGAACAACTTTCAAACAGCTTTCAAAACATTATAGCAGTTCAATACCTCTTTATTTCCAACAATCATCTTAATAATCTATAGGAACATTAGTAGTATAAATAACAACATTGGGAGGTCAGTTATTGCTGTCATGGGAGGGTGTCTGGGGGGACCAGCAGGTGTTCTGAGATGGTCGGCCTCAAGCAAATGCCTGGTGGAGGAGTTACCTTTTGCAGGCCCTGCGGAACTGTGGAAGGTCGGGCAGGGCTCTGATCTCCTCAAGGAGCTTGTTCCACCAGGTAGGGGCCAGAAACGAGAAGGCTCTGGCTCTTGTTGAGGACCAGCGCACTTCTCTGGGGCCAGGGATCCGTAGCCAGTTGGAAGTGGCAGAGTGCAAAACTCTTTGGGGGGTATAGACAAAGAGGCGGTCTCTCAAATACACTGGGCCCAAACCGCGTATGGCCTTAAAGGTGATTACCAGAAACTTAAGCTTAATCCAGAATTCAACTGGGAGCTAGCCAAGTGGTTGGAGTACTGGCCAGATTTGGGATCTCCATGGTGTTTTCGTGAGGATTCTGGCCGCAGCATTCTGCACCAGTTGTAGTTTCCAGATAAAGGATAAGGGTAGGCTTGCATAGAGCGAGTTGTTCTTCTTTTGCTCACCACAGGCCTCTTTTTGGTGAGGCTAAGAAAGGTCTGAGAGAACTGTGAGTGGCTTTGGTCACCCTGTGGGTAATATCAGGAGGAGTGGGGGAACCAACCTGTTTTTAGAAGATGAAGACCACGACAGCCCAGCTCAGTGCTATTGTGCACTTAACCTGTTCAGGGTAAAGTATCTCCAGAACACCCCACAACAGACTGGAATTGACATTAAACAAATCATAGTATCTCAAGAAACAGTGAGAATAAGATTAAAGACATTAAAGTACAAGGTTGTGCTGAAAATTAATAGGACATGTGCATTTCAGTAGCCTGCATTTTTACTAGTATTGTAACATTCTAACACAAAATTAATGAAGGTTTTATTGTGGGTAGAATATGTACGCAAAAGGGCGAAAACCTCAGCAAGGTCATACAATCATTTTTGCTGCAGGGCATACATTTATGATATTTAGAGCTTTCAGAAAGCTTGATATTACTGCTATACTTTTGATTTTTTTGGTGTGTTTGTGTCATTTGCCATTGTTATGTGCTTATGATATTAAAATGCTTCAGATGTAATGCAGTGAAATATAGACAGCTTTGTTACTGTTGGTTTCACGATGGAATTAAACTACTCTGGCATGGGAAAGTATTTTCATGAGTAAATTTAGTTTGCTCTAATAAATTAGTAATTAATAATAAATTAATGCAAAATATATCAGGATAGTCAACTCAGTTCAACAAGTATTTTACAAGATAGAATCACTTGTAAATGTGGCCAATTAAAATTGCAAAATGTTTTGGCAGAGGTACCCATATGGCATATTGAGAATAACAATATTAGGCAGTTTTAATTGGTCACAGTTTCATTATTATATTTCAAATTACTTCTCTTTGTTTTGCCTTGGTGTGGCCCCCATATATTTCTTTTAGAAAATTAAGTGGCCATTTGTGTAAGAGGCACTTCGGTATTCTAGATTGGTCAGTTAAGTAGGGTGTATTTGTGGTTTCTTGGCAACACGTTCTTCATGCTTAAATTTGAGTTATCTAAAATTATCTAGAAATGACTGAAGTGAGGGACTGGATCTTAGCTAGAAGCTTGGCTTACTGAACATATATGAGCACGTGAAACTGTATTTATTAGAAGATGGTTATGAAAAACTTGTCTCATCCCAATATTCCTTTCAGAATAATAACTTTCTAGACAGCTTGAATCCTTGTTCTTGCAGTGCGGGGGGAAAATACATAGGCCTCACAATGCAGTTGGATTTCTTCCTAGGCCTGGATCATTCTATTTCTATTATGTTGATACTAGCTGATTTTCTTGTGTATAGAATATCATAAATGGTTTGTGCAAGCTGCACCTCAGTATCCCAGTGTCCCAACATTTTAAAATTTCATTTATACTTTCTATTTCTGTTCAAACAACTTAAATAAAAGTTAACTCTTTTCTGTAAAAAGGCTTCTTGATATGAAAGGAAAACATTCCAATTATACTACATAGCACGTCAACATAATCAGTATATGATTGGATAAACTCATCACATAGTGTATAGGAAATAGTCTTTTGCCAGTTTTGATCTTTAATACAATTTAGGAAGATGTAGAAATAGCCCAGCATTCAAGGACAAGGCAGCTAACTGCAATTGCTGTCCAGTGTCACTTGTAATCCCAACATGAGATATCCCCTTTGTCCTTGGACAGTTAATAATGTAATACATAACTAATTTCTTTTTCTTCTCAGAACATTTGCTGGTTGATTTAAATGTAAATAGATGGAAGTATGATTTACATAGAAGTATTTCCCAGAACTGCTTCCGAAATATTTATAACTTTCTATGTATGAAAGAAAACAAAAGGCCCATATCCATTTGCTCACAGAGAGTATTTGCATACATTTATGAATATGTTTTATGAAAGGTTTGTATTAAGCTCACATTTAAAGTTGTTAAAATAATTCATCTATTTGTCTTTGCTTATGATAAAAGTTCAGTGTAGCAAATTACCTGGGGAAACAGAAATCAAGGGGCTTTATACGTTATAAAGAATAGTAATAGTTGTTAGGGGGGTTATTTTCTTTTTGAAATAAAACAGATTCCGAAGAGTTCTGTTTTATTGAATCATGGATCATGAAAGTTATTTGCAAATGTGCTGGATTTTGGACACTATTATCAAAGCAGCAGAGAATAGTTAGAAAGGAGACCACTAAAATCATAAGGATGTCTATTACTTCAGCCACAAATTGTGTTGTTTGGGTCACAAGAAATCTGGAGGGCAGAATTTTTGTTCATATATGATAGGTCATGCAAATTTACCAGGGAGGTTCCCCTTCCAGATTGTGCTATAAATTGCATTTAAATCAATGTGACTTGAATTAGTTATGCCCACTTACATCACTAGTTTCAATGCTTCCAGTCATGTGACGTATGAATTAAATTGTTGATCAGAAAGTAATTATAGAAGGCTTTTTTCCATTTATGATTAAGGTCATAAACAGACCAATTTTTCTTGAGGTAAATGGCTAATTTCATAGCCCATATATCTATTTTCATAAACTATCAACACTAAAAATAGATTAAAGTGGGTTGCCATGTTGATCTGAAGTAGCACAACAAAATTTGATTCCAATGGTCTTAAAGATGCTATTGGACTCAAATTTTGTTATAAACATTAAAATAATTCATGAAGATTATTAGAGAAAAAATTAGAGAAAATCGGCATATAAGAACCGACTCTTCTTCTAACAGGCCCTAGGAAGGCTGTTGAAAAAGAGCAGAAAGAATGCCTGGGAGGTCCCCACACAAATTTATGGAACATTTTTTTCTGGGAGAGAGATGGAAAGCAAATATTTTTTGTTGGAGTCAAACAAACTGACAAAAGAAGCATTGTAATTGTTTCAGTTCACCTGATATATAATGCTGCTGGCATATACACTGCAAGTTCAGCTTCCATTATGTGGCCATGCAACTATCCTTTCCCATCTCTGCACCATGTTTCTTTTCAGTTCTCCACAAGACTGCTACTAAATCATGGAACATATGCCATCATGCCTAGTTTGGTCCTTATTTTCATTGGTAACTCATGGAAGTGTCTTTGCTTTTGATCTTTATGGTTGTTTTGTTTTATGAATTTTTGTTCTCTAGCTAATGTGGGAGAAATGTTGCATTTTCATCCTTTCCTAATAATTATTGTGAGTAGCACATTTGAGATTTCTGGGTTTTACATAAGTATATAACGTAGTGCAGGTGCACTCTAAGCTCAAACAACTTAGGCTGAAGTAACCATGCACAAGATTATTCTGATGACCTTCATGCACTGTACATCGAGCAAGTTTAAGAGCAAGAATGTTTCCCCACTTTTATAGTGATTAGCATGTGTTGAGCTACAAAATATTTTCAGCATCAGTTACAGTTTTCTGTCTTGCAAAAATGCATATTTTCAGACAACATGAAATAACAGCAACTAGCGTCATTTTTTAAGCCTATACTGTGCTTGAAAATACTTATGCTGATTTGCTGTCATAGAGTTCCTGGCTGAACCCTGTGGGTTCCCAAGTTAAGCATGTGTAAATATTCAGATACTTGTTTTAAAAATATATATTCTATTATACAAAATTTTGAAAAAAAAACATTTAAATTGGAGTTTTATTGAGTTCAACACAAGACTCAGAAGACAAACAACACAAAACAAGAAAGCTGATGCTGAAGAATCTAAAGTCAGGAGGTACAATCTTAGTTACTTGCATAAGCAAGCCCCAGATCAGCGTCTCTCCTACAATGCGGCAGCAAATCAAGAAAATCCAAGCAAGCTTGTTGTTGTTGTTAGGTGTGAAGTCGTGTGAGACCTATCGCGACCCCATGGACAATGATCCTCCAGGCCATCCTGTCCTACCATTCCCCAGAATCCATTTAAGTTTGCACCTACTGCTTCAGTGACTCCATCCAGCCACCTCATTATCTGTCGTCCCCTTCTTCTTCTGTCCTCAGTCACTCCCAGCATTAGGCTCTTCTCCAGGGAGTACTTCCGTCTCATGAGGTGGCCAAAGTATTTGAGTTTCATCTTCACTATCTGGCCTTCTAAGGAGCAGTCAGGGCTGATCTCCTCTAGGACTGACCGGTTTGTTCGCCTTGCAGTCCAAGGGACTCGCAAGAGTCTTCTCCAGCACCAGAGTTCAAAAGCCTCAATTCTTTGACGTTCGGCCTTCCTTATGGTCCAACTTTCACAGCCATACATTGAAACTGGGAATACCATAGCCTTGACTAGACACACTTTTGTTGGCAGGGTGATGTCTCTGCTTTTTAGGATGCTGTCTAGATTTGCCATAGCTTTCCTCCCCAGGAGAAAGCATCTTTTAATTTCTTTGCTGCAGTCCCCATCTGCAGTGATCTTGGAGCCCAGGAAACTAAAATCTGTCACTACTTCCATTTCTTCCCCATCTATTTGCCAGGAGTTGAGAGGGCCGGATGCCAAGCAAGTTTAATGCCTCACAATCATTAGGTCCTGATATAGTTTTGGGCACCTGGAGGTCTGGCCAATCAAAACCCATTCTTGGTGGAATCCTCCAGAACATTACATCATCTCCCTCACTCATCCCCTGCCATACATAGCTAATTACCCAAATTAGAATAGTTTCCTTGGAAGTTATAAGGAAGCAGCCTCAGTAATTTCAAATTGTTCTGCATAATACCGATTAACCCTTGGAATGAGGAGAGATGTTGCTCTGATGGACGCTTTCCTGAAGTCTGAGATGTTAATTCTTATGTTCATTTAGAATTGTACCAACACTTGTACCAACATTTATGAAAAGAATTCACTTACTATATACATTGTTTAGAGTTACCACATAATCCTGTAATACCTGAAGTGAAAATGAACTTAAATTGCTTGGAAATTCCCATGTGAGGGTTTACTATATTAAAGTAGGTTTTACTTGGATTTGACATATATATCCATTTAGAGAATTCTGTAAACTCCTCCACATACTACCACTATAGTTACTGTTAATTTCAATAAATATTTTTTTAAATACATAATTTTAAAGAACCATTTAATTAAGATTTGTCCTCATTTTCACAGATCAAGATTCATATTAGGTATAAACTACATCTTTAGTTTACACCTAAACTAAAGTGTAAACTTTAATCTTTAGAAAGAACAAGTGCGAAAACTCCTGTCATGAAATATTTTATTCAATGTATTATAATTAAAAGTTGAACAATATCACGCTTCACTTTTTTATTTTGCAAGCTGTAGAAATAGCATTGACCTCCAGAAAAATGCAGTCTTCCCTAAGTTACTTCAATAGGGATTAGCATGAATGAGAGGTCCTATGACTGAATACCCATAATAAATTTCTCTCATAAGTACTCTCATAAGTACTTTATAAATGCTTGCACGAGACTGGTGCTTTTCTGAATTCCAGAGGGTGCCCTAAGGGGATTTCATAATAGTTTATCTATCCCCAGCTATTTCTGCATTGACATCATTTGAGATAGGGTGCACTATGTAAGGTGATTCATAACACATTAATATATTTTATTCACCAATACTAATCATACCTAGTGGGCAAATGTTCTTCAAATTGGTGAACAGTTTGGAGTACAAACCAAAATCTTCACAAAAGAAAGAACTAGTTGGAATTACTATATTTCTACAATGAGGGCAGATGAGTTCAGTCATATGAAATACCATGCAGTGATCTATTATCTCATTGATCAAACAGAAAGATCCCTTAATGACAGCCCTCCAACACAACTGAAAATCTGGGCTGCCTCAAAATGTACCGCATGCTGGATGCTGCAAAAAACTCAAGCAATGGACTCTGAATTAACGCTACAGCATGAATTGTTCTCACCTGTTTTGTAGGCATGCTACAAAATATTTTTAAAACAAAATTTAAACTGCACCTTCATATCCTCATAAGGGCCACCAAGGCAGCTAACAAATTAAAATATAAAGATTATAAAATCACATCTTAAAAAACAGTAAAACCAATAACACATAATCAAAACAAAACTAAAACACATATAAAAACATACATAATTAAAACATTGGGCAATTTGGCAAATAGCAATTTGGTGACAAGTTCACTTGCATACATCCCATAATAACAGTTAGATGCCTTGCTATGCAAATCACTGGGACTCCAATGTGGTACAACAAATTATTCCAGTGTAGCAGTTAGACATCCAGGGAGTCTTCAATCTTCAATTAATTCTTTAATAAGCACAATACTTAAACAATCCCAATGCATTTTGCTGCGTATCTTTATCAAGGGACATCAAATGCTTAAAAATATACAAAAGTATAATTGATAATTGGAGCAACTAGAATTATATCCGTTTTCCCCTGGCGTTCTCTGAGACCTGATCAACAATAGGATGGCGGGAATGCATACAGTAGGCACCACTTCCAACAAAGCTGAAAAGTATTGCCCATGGAACCCTTGCCCCTGCTGGCAAGGGCACAAAATCTCATAGCCTTTGCATTGTCTTGTATGGCAAGAAGACTGAATCATGGGACTGCCCCCCAAATACTAAAATTCTGATTTTAGTCATCCTGCTTTAAAGTGCATTTGTAAGACAATGTTGAGTCTTTCAGGTCATATTAGGCTCTAGGCATAGGTGCCTGCATCCTAAGCCTCCATATTTGTTGATATAAAACATGGTGACTGTGTTGTCTGTCTGGAGTAGAATGGACTGGTTTTGTACAATATCTTAAAAGCAGTTTAGGTCATACCTTGCAGCTCGCAATTTCAGAATAATAATGTGTTTCTCAAAATGTGGCCATTTCCCTTGTGCCCATGGACCCTCACAATGAGCACTTAGCCTGATATTAAAATGTCAGTAGTAAGAACCACCTCATGAACAGGACCCCCCCCCCAAATATATATCTTGAGTTAAATTGTTGTGAGAACTCCGCCAAGATATGGAATGAACTGCGGATAGAAAGCATATGCCTGAGGAGTGCAGATCTACCTGGTAATGGGACAGAAACCAAACTGGCAGGCATTTCATCTGAAACCTGGCAAAGGGCGATACAGCTGTAATCAATGCCATATAAGGTGGAAGGCAAAGTATTTGATGAACTAATGTATTGTCAAAGGCTTTAATGGCTGGAATCAAATGATTGTTTTAGGTTGCTTCAGGATTTGTAGCCATGGTCTGGAAGTCTTTATTCGCAACATTTCATCTGCATCTGTGGCTGGCATCTTTAGGGGTAGGTCTTCTCACAGTAGCAGCTGGCAAGTGTGAAATATTCAGTGTGGTTGGCTGCTAACTATTAGGGGTGTGTGGCTGGAGTGTCTTCTGATTCAGATTCAGAGTACCTTTATTGGCATAAAATTGCAAAGCATAAAATGAAAATTTCAAACTGTTTCAGATGTAAAATCTATCGTAAAAAGATTTTCATTTAAAATTGCCAGTAAAAACTTTGTTACTTTTAATAGTTGTTGTGTCCCTCACATTTAGTATCATTTTAATCCAGTGTTTCTCGTTAACACAGCTGAATTTCAATTTCTTCAGATAATTTGCTAACGGGCGACAAAATACTTCAAACTTAGGACACACCAGAAGTATATGGTACAACGTGTCAGGGACACTACATCCATGTAAACAGTATCTCTCCTGAGGAGGGATCTTCAAAAATCTACCTCGGGTGACATTTGAGGGAAAGATGTTTAAGCGAGCTACTAGAAATGCTCTTCTTAACTGGTGTGTCTCCAAAATTTGGAGATACATGGGCATGGATTTGTAAGATAAGGAAATATCCCAGAAGCGGGGAGAACATACACTGTTATTAGAGGAGCCCAGAATCTGTGTATCCTGATCTTCTAGTCTCTGTGATATTAGTATCTAGAACTACACATCCATTTTTGACAGAATTTAGTTTACACTGGGTCAAAGTGTTAGAATGGGGGTGCACTTGGATTTCATTAGTTACACTCACCTCTATACCATTATGTGTGTCAGTTAGATCAATTAACTCAATTAGTGGGAGATCTGAGTGTCTTCTGGTCTGTTGTTCTGATTTTTAGTAATCAAACCCAGTTGTCCAGATTAGAGGCTGCTGTTCTTAACTTTACCAAGCTGTATCTCCAACAAACCCAATGACTTTCAGTTTTCTGTGTGACAAATTAAACTATCACCTAGGTGAGATAAGAAGCAAGTGAATTGTGACAAAACCAACTAATATACTTTCCATTGCTCTAAAGACCCAAGGTTAGTACTGGTTTTAAATAATACAAGACCTAAAATTAATAACTTCTGTGCTAATCCTTTGTTCAACTTAAAATAATTACCACTGAGAAGATGGGTCCTCCACACAGTGCTTGTGTGCATAAGGACACCTGCTGATTACTTCTTTAAAGTTCACCGAGTGTTTTTAGAAAGTGGATAGGACTAGATTGGGCTCTTGCTGAGCAGGACTTCTGATCTGCTACTGAGAATCTGACTGGCTATGCATATTAACATTATTTCAGTGGCAACTGTTCCTTTTCTCTCTCACATCTCTTTCCCAGTATATTTGAAAACTACTCATTTCTGATCATTTCCACACAGAGGGCTAAAACATTAGTAGCTTCCTGAAGAGGCTGAAAGGGAAAACAAGCTGAACTTCTCCCTTCACTTGTCAATCATAGAAAGCCACCAATCACAGCACAACAGTTCTCATGGACTGAAACTTTCTTCCCCTTCAGCCCCCATTTTTTTTTAAAGGCACTTCCGCACAGCTATGCGGTAATGCCACAACACAGATGCATTTTTAATAAAAACCAACACTGCTGCATTGCTATGGAGAAAAGCCAGAATGATATAGCGTTCCTCCCCTTTTTGGGATTCTTTTTCTTTGGGACTTTATTTCTGTCTCGGTGGACCACAGAAACTGGAGTGTGGAGCCCAAAAAGACATTTTGTGTTAATGACTGGCTTAAAAACAAGGTGCTCAGATCCCTGTATGATTGGAAAAGGCCGCCCGATTACCTACCCCCCCCTTCCAAGCTCATTTCCGAACTCCAGAAAATAGAAACGGGGCTGTTTTTGCCTGCCCAAGTTGTGAGAAGGCTGCACATGGTCCCTGGACACCAAAAAGACATTTTGTGTTAATGGTTGGCTTAAAAACAAGGTGCTTAGACCTCTGTATGATCAGGAGAAGGATGCGTGATCATCCACCCACCCTCTTTCCTAGCTCATTTCCCACCTCCATAAAACAGAAAAGTGGCTGTGTTTTGCCTGCCTGATCCCAAAAACACCATGGACACTTTAAAGAAGATTTTATTTTAACTTTGACAATGTAGGCTTGTGGTCACGCTGTAACACGGACTGCGCCATTTTAAAAAAATTACTCAGAGCAGGAAATGGAGAAGGGAGGACTGATGTGAGGGTGGAACAAAGCTGCCAAGACTATTGGGCGTTCCCTGTCCATGAGGTCTTATCCCTGGTTGCTCACCAATGGGACATGCGATTTAGGGATGTAAATCCAATTAAATATGGCCAAAACTCAACCCAGCTACTGGACAGCCTCGGGATGCATGCAAAATCATGTGGAGGGGGCTCTAAAACCCACCAACATTTGAAGGCTGTCCAAGAACAGATTCCTCGTGAGGAAATGGTCTACATATTACTTTTTTGGGTCAGAATACTGCTGTTAATCATATAAGTTCTCAATGTTCTGGAAAGTGATTTAAGTAAGGGATTTTGTGTCCTTGCAATATTGTTTAAATGCACAAGTCATGGATGAATGCAATTAAGAGATTTCAGAAAAGAAATACAGCCTGAACATACAAAACCCAAGCCTTGTTCTTGCATCAGAATGATTAGATCTTGCAATTTGCATATACAAATAATTCAGCAACATTCACTGGCATTATAAATACAGCAAGATCAAATTATGAATGTAATAAAAGAAAATATCACTGTAAATGTACATACATATATTATAAAGATTTTGACATAAATTAAGTACAGTTTTGCATATACAGGAAAAGGTTGAGTAGCGATACATTAAAAATGATACTGCTTAAAGGAAATACTTCAAAATGTTGGAAACAATGATGTTCAGACCCATAAAAACTGATTCATAAAAGTCCTTTTAAAAACACTATCCAATACAGTAGGTAATTTTCTTTTGGGCTTGATTAAACCAAGCTATTAAGTATATGCTTTAGTACAGTGGATTTCATCCATGCTTATCATCAATTAATCCTTTGGTGTGCCAAGAAGTTATATCACATTGAAGAAGACTATTGAGTTCTATAATGTAATCTCCATCTGTGCAGGGCATCCAACAGGTGCATTGATCCTAGAAGTCCCCTATGTAAAGAAAGAATCTGGCCAGCCATGTCTTGATGAGTCTTAGGTCTCCAGTGCACTCGAATACAACACCCTCTTCATTCTGTCATGTATACCAGCATACATAAAAAGATACATATCTATCTCACGTATATATACCACAACACAAGGAATATACAGAGGCACTCAAAGAAAAGACCCAATGCATGCATGTGTTGACTTCGTCTCATATATGAAATACTGGGCACAATACTGTGCATGGGCTAGCCAGGTTAGTGAAACACACAGTGGATGGCTGTCTGATTTCAGCTAGACTGGTCTTGCAACTACCGAGGTCCGAGAAGCCTACCTGAACAGTCTGTGATTCTTGTTACAATTTTCATTACCAGGGAGCATGAAGATGTCTATGGAAAGGGCCCATGGAAAACTCAAATGCTAAGACTAAGCTCTACACCTTCTATAGCAAATGTGTTTGGGCGAATTTGTGAAGGAAGTGGTTTGGCTGTCCAAATTGCACAGGCCTGAGCCTAACCTTATAGATAGCCTGGACTCAGGTCCTTCTGTCCTATTCCCAATTAGCTATATTACAGCATGCCCATGTTTCCACATTTGTTCAAGAATAATTAATTTTAAAAAAAGTGGTGACTTGTGGGACTTCAGGAACTGATGCTACAAACTGACCTTACTGACCTTTGATGTCAAGCCAAACCAACATTCCTTTGCTATTACACTGTAGGAGAAGATCAGGAATTATGTTTTTTTGGGCGGCTTCCACACGGTTGTCAAACTTTTCATAGCTGAACAACTGCCAAGGAATCTAGGCTTTCTAACAACATAAGTATCACTGCTTGTGCACTGGTTCTAAACAAAACATATACTTAAGAGAACTGGCAATCAGTGTCCATTGTCACACAAGACAATAAATTGAGTCACACAGTGACTAGTTTTGCAGATCAGAATGTATAATTTCTAATCACCATTTGGCATTGATTAATGCAATCCCATGCAGCGTAAAAAAAATGTGAGGAAACTTTTGTTACACTGCTGAATGAAATCTAGCAACCTCATTTGACTAAAAATCTGAACTGACAAATAAGCTTTCTAGGTTTGTGACTTACACTGATTATGAGGGATTTAAGGTAATTTGGTTGGATTCAGACCATCATTTTCTTCATGTGCAATAGCTATTACAGTCATCACATGGGATAATCTAGAGTTCAACCCCATGACAGCTTTAAGCTCTTCATGTAGTCCCATGAAAATTGTGTGCTTTGGACCACTTCAAAAAACACAATACTTCTGAAAAACTGGTGGGAATAAAAATGGTGTTCTATGTTCAGAGAAATGTGTTAATCTAACTCCATGTTTGATGTCACTGAATTTTGCAAAGCCAAAACGTTTGGGTTTAGACTGACTTTTTTGTTTTACTAGCTTTGTAGTCAAGATTGAATATCACAATAAGGAAACTTTTGTAAGGCTATGAGAATGGGAGATAAAATAACAATTGTTTGGTCTGATAAACTACAGAACCAACGTGATAAGTGAGAAGTGTCCACTAACCTAGGAACCATGAATAGTTGGGTGTTGTTTTGGTTCCCCCTCCTACACCCAGGGCACCATTTCTGTTCATTACATACTCCTTACTAGTACTGGCAGATCATTATGCAGGGCTAATCTCCACAGTGTTGATGCATCAACAGAAGACAAATCTGTATTATTCATTAGCTATTAATTATTAGTAATTAGGCCCAAGATATTTTTCACTAATTTTTTTTTCATTAAACCCCTCTATGCATAGGTGGTAGAAAGTGTTGTCAAGTCACAGCAGACTCATGGGAACCCAATAGGACTTTCCAGGCTACAGACAAACAGGGTGGTTTGCCATTGCCTGCCTTTGCAGAACAACACTGGACTTCCTTGATGGTCTCCCATCCAAATACTAACCAGAACCAACCCTGCTTAGCTTTAAAGATCTGATGCATTTGGCCATCTAGGTCAGAGTGCTCCATGCATTACAGAGTGTTTTTCCACACATCCAAGGCTATCATACTAGCATTCAAAACAGCATGTATGAAAACTACAGTTTAAGAAGGAACTAAAAAGTCTTATGGTCCATGGATGATCCTGCTTTGATGTTCAGTGGGTGGGAGCTATAACATATTACAGAGTTTCAAAAGACTAGGCTAGAAAGCTTATTTGACATTCAGCTCTTAGCCAAATTAATAGTGTTTGCTTTTCCGGTTAAAGAATTTAACAGCAATTACCTTTAACGATAAATTCTATTTGTTAAGTGCATAACAACTGTACAAATACATATACATTTAGAGAAGTGCATTACTGGGAAGACGAAAGCAGTAGATAGCAGTGTTTTAAAAAACGGTGTGCTTAAAGACTAACCTGAACTGTTTTCAGTTATATTAAAGTAAATGTGAAAAACTTATAATTTTTATACTATTAGAAGTATTCACCCCCCCCCCCCAATTCCAGACACTGTATTAAAAGGAAAATGGAATAATGCAGTGCAGGATGTAAAGTGATCAGGTTAAAGTCTATTTAGTTTTTTAATAAGGCTTTTAAGGATAAGCCAGAACTATTGCATAATAGTCATTTATATAAATTAAATATTTGTCTTTGTGCTCTTTATATATGCACATGGGAAATGGGGAAATAGTTATAAAATAGACAGTATGTTGTTTTTCCCCCTCCCTAGTTAATTCTTTTTGAATTGTGATACCTTACTTAAAGAACATATATTTTAAATGATGTTTTCTTCATACTAACAAGAACGTATGTTTTATACATTTCTCTTAAATGATAATGACATTTTGCGTTAGTTTATGTTGTAGCCATTAGAGTCAAAATCCAGTATGCAATCCCCTGTGCTAGCTTTGTGCTCTAAAAGTGCATGACTGATTGCACATTAAATTCTATAGGTGCTCCTATGCATCTGGAACTCCTGGCAAGCTCGGGCTTTATTGACTCAAATACTGGGGCAGCCATGTGCACATATTTGCTTGGAATTATATAGTATTGACTTCAGAGGATGTTATTCCCACATAGTGGCTGACCTTGCTAAAATTAGTTCTGACTCAACTCACCACTAACTTGTCCCATTCTTTTCAGTGGTTCACAATTAACTTTATATGGATTGGGGCTAGTATCTTTTTCCCCTTTATTTATAGCATCTTGTTCCAGAGTTTAACTGTATTTGTGAAAAAACAGGAAGAATATCTTATCAAAATGTAATATAATCCAAAATATTTCTTAATGCACTTAAAAATTAAATGATATTTTGTGTTAACATTCTTGAAAGCAATACATAAGTATAACTTGGAATGTCTTTTAAAACTGCTTAACTAAATTCAGCAAACTCTGAATTTATACTATGATGCCAACTGACAGTCTGTTGTTAAACAGGGCTGCCCAGCTCTATTAAAAAATAGGATACTTTTAAAAAGTGAAATGAAAACTCAAGTTGTTGCTTATGGAGGATTAGACACACACTGGTGTATTGATCCACTCAAAAGAGTTGTGCTCAGCTGTAGGTAAGTTAGTGGTAGCAAGAAATAAATATAAGTATGCCTCAAATTAAGACATACAGCTACCAGAATATCAGTATCTAGCAGTCCCTACATACTGGATTGGATCCCAAAACCGTGAACATAAAGAAACAGATGCTAGTGCAGTTCTGCAAATACTTCTGGCAAGAGTTTCCACACAGTTCAACAGAGTTTACACAGTGCTGTAGCAGTTAGGCTGTATAGCAATTCCTGTGCTTGTGCAGGAGCTTATGCCCAACTCTTGTGCAAGTGGAAGAACATCTTTGGATTTAGTTTTAGGGTTTTTTTATCCAACACCCTAGTGCAAGATGTAAAAGAGCCCTTCCACGAACTAAAGTTACCTTCCACATAATAGTATATGGAACCAATCTGCTATCTTCCCCAGTCAGTAGTTGCCATTCGTCCCAGTAGATTTTATCCACGGAGCAAAGTGCTACTGAACATACAAACATTGAAATAAAATGCAACAGGACAGTCCACAAGGACCTTCTGCAAGAACATTATGGGAATAAATTTAACTCTGATACAAGTATATGTATCAGCTTTTCTCAACTTTTTTACCATTGGGAAAACCCTGAAATATTCTTCAGGCTTTGAGAAACCCCAGAAGTGGCACGATCATGCAAATTATGGATAGAAAGCAAGCTGTATACATGCCCACCTGCCCTTTCCATGCCATCCAGGCCCATGATTGGCCATTATGGGATGGGGGCATGATCATATCACCCGATAAATGTTTAACTAATTTTAAAAATATATTAAAATTAATTAACTCCCACCAATTCAGGAAACTCTTCCAGAGCTGTCAAGAAACCCCAGGGTTTCATGAAACCCTGGTTGAGATAGCCTGATATATATGAACACAGGCTGCCTACAATCATTTCCTAGGAGATCAACCATTGCACAGAATTTCCTAATATACTAGGTCAGTTCAGGCATAACATGAAATAATGGTTTATTTTACATATGGATGTTTGTGAAACCAGAATGGAGCCTGCAGACAACTCAAGTTTTGATCTACCTTGATAAATGCTAGTTTCATTGCCTTAGTTATTTTTCTCATTCCCCACAAAGACCCTATATTGTGACAAGGATGGCACCAGGAAATAGAGTTGCCAAGTCCTGTTGGCCATGGGCAGATAAGGGCTGGCGGGGGGGGGGGATTGCCAGCTGCAGGATGGGAAACTCCTAGAGATTAACAGGTGGGACCTAAGTGGGGTACATACAGTCCACTCTCAAAACCATACTTTTTCTCCAGGGGAACTGTATTCTGGAGATGAGCTGCAATTCTGCGGGATCCTTTGGTCTCAGCTGGAGTCTGGCATCCCTACCAGGGTATAAGCCATGATTGTGCCTGTATGCCCATGTTCATGTGCTACATAAAACCATCATTGATGATCTGTGGTTAGTAAACCAACTTCAGATCATGGTTACAGATCCCATGTATCCTAAATGGCTCATATTTGGAGAAAATTAACTTTATCAGAGAGTTTTGTGTAAGTTTTAAATGCTTATTTAGCTTTTTGATATGTATACTTTGAATGAATATAGATGTCTGCTAGTGAAACAGTACAGAAAAGAACTGGGATAGGAATAACCAGGTGCAGAGACTCCCTTTAGATTCGTGAGGATGGAAAAACAGGATATATGGTTAAGGAATGTCAACTAACACAGAACAGTTACATTTCATCTAGGTGGACTGAGGGCTGGTACATTTAATCTAGGCAGCTAATCCAGGTTGCTAAAACAGATTTTAATAGAAATAAGTATTAATATTGTACATTTTTTATCATAAGCAACATCTTTTAAATGTAACTGATGATGCTTATCTTGTTAAATTTCCATATCTATTTGCTATGTACCTGCAAATGGTATACAAAATAGTTTGGCCTTAAATAGAACTTTATAGTAAGTCTGAGTAAAGCTGACTCAGAGTGGTGGCAGCAGTAAAGACAGCAGAGATAGGTGGGAAGGTAGGGGTCAGTCAGTCAAGCACCCTACCTAGATCCACTAATCAAAACATACAATAGCATAGCAAAGTGCCATAGTTAATAGTTAATTAAACCATAATTTCATGTGAAATCTGAAATGAACCAATGCAACCACTAAGTGGAACTTGCTTCAAATGAAAGAAAAATTGTACAAAAGTGGATTTTGGCTTCAACAGATCTACTCTAATTAATCTGTTTAATAACTTTAGGTCATTTTATGAGTTACTGATGGCTAGGCATTAGAAGAAAAGGCCTCTATGTTACAGGTATTTTGGGGAAATATAGACATGATCCAACAAAAAGGTAAGCAAGTCCCATTAATTATAATGTGACACGTTTAATAATATATTTAAATATTCTCATTGAAATCAGTGGGACTTCACTGTACCTAACATAGAACAGATTGGGCCCTACATTTATAGCGCAAAATATATAGCAACATATTCTCATGTACATGGTCATCTGTTAGGTAAAACTACTTATGGTACAGTGCTATGCAAAAGTACTCTAGTCTGTCCACAGATTTCAGTGGGTTTAGCCTGGAATAATTCTCTATAAAATTGCACTATCAAATGCCCTGAACCTTCTAGGAAACAGGCTTTGTGCACATATCCCCCAACTAGATGGAGAACCACATTCATAAATGGGTACTGAAGGTGCTATTTTTTTTCTTACTACTGAGCATCTTGACTGATGGGTAAAAGCGTACTTTCAAAACTTTTATGTCACTCAGCTTTTTAGCCCCCTTGCCCTTCTTCTTCCCCACCAAAAAGCTGAGAAGGTGGCTTTGATTATTTCTGAAAGACTTTACACATATTTGTATAAATCAAGGCAAAAATCTATTTAAGTACATTGAGACATTCAGAGCAAAACAAACATGGTAATATGTACATTTAGAGTTAAAAATCAATATAAATAAATTAACATGATTTACAAATCTCTGTACAGATGATTAAATAAAAAATAAGGCAGGAATTTTCACTTAAAATTAGCATAATCAGAAAATATATCAATGAAATCTTGTACCACTTTGTAGCAGAATTCATACTGTTCCTGAAAAAAAGACCAAAAACAGATTACATTTACTCTGATATAATTATCTTTACATTACAATAATCCCAGTGAAGTACACTTAACATTATCACTTAATCTATCATACACAGAAAATAGTATGACATTATAATTTTACAAAAACTCTTCATTGCCTTGTATACTTCTCATATGTGTGTGTTTTCCTCCTTTAGGATACATAATAGTCTGGGAAGATATGCATGTGACCGAGGCCTGGGAAGACATGGTTAAAGCTCTCCTCTCTAGAACAGCTATTCTGTCACTCAGAACTGCCCAGAACACCCAAGCAGTTGAGGGTAAAATATAGAATGTCTCTTCACTGATCTGCCAATATCACATCAAGTTTAACAGAAACAGATCTCTATAAAGAACAATGTTCATGACTGCTACAGATCATGACTCCCGTCTTTATTTTCTTTTTCTTTTTCTTATTTTGACAACATCCTGCACATTTCCCCCTCATGGAGTGACTTAAAACACTCAGAACAGCCTTTCTGCATTTGAGCTACAAAATTAGCATCCACATTCTTAATGGAGACAGTTTCTCTATCACAGATAATGTTAAATCCCTTCTGTTCTTGACTTTAATGTCCCAGGTCAAAATTGAACCTCAGAATTGGCTCCTTAACCATCTAAGTCACAAAATAATCCCAGTCTTGTGCAAGGCAAAACACTGTTCTACCAAGAAGCTTAAGTGTGACTTCCTGGGCCCAATTATTAGTGGTGGGCTGCTTGCAATGGAACCTGTGCCCTCAGACAGGAGGGCATAAGGCTGATCAAATGGATCCAGAGACTGGATCAGGAAATTTGTAAGTAATGAGGAGATCAGTTTTAGATGCTAATTCTCAGTCACTTTTCTTTGCCTGATTTCTTTTTGTTAACCATTTTGTCCATGTTGTATTTTTAATCCAAGGTCCATTGGCTCCTTTTGCTGAGTCCAAGCACACTCGAGGTATCAGTACCCCATTATTTTTTGATGATTTTTATCATTAAATAACATACCAGTGTTTGCACCATATGTGGTCTCTGCAGCCGTAAACTCTTCACAGCTTGAAATACATCTAAAAGCCCCTCAGCTTTTACTCGCTCCAAAATATTACTGAGTGCTATGAAGGTTCCTGTTCTTCCAGCTCCAGCACTACAAGACAAATACATTTATTTGCTTCATGCCAAATTCATATACCATGCATCGAGAATTATATTCATAATACAGCCAATGACAGTGCAAGCGATTTGAACATGAGAAACTGCATTATCTTGTCAAGTGATTAGTCCATCTAGTTTAATGTTGTCTGTCAAGGCTCCATTTATTTTAATTTTATTTATTATTTTATAGACACACATATATATGTATATATACATACACATATATATATGTGTATATATATATATACCGCCCTCCCCGGAGTCTCAGGGCGGTTTACATGGAACATAAGAACATAAGAACAGTACATGAAACAGTCTATAACATATGAATAACCGTACAATAATGCTAATAACTAATAGTTGTAACCATATAACAATATAACAGTATAAACAATATGAACAATGCAACAGTGCAAACAAGTCCAGAGTATTCTGGTGGAGTTCTGAGAGGGAGGGGGGAGCAGGGGCCTTTCAGTCGCTATTGATTGTGTCTGGTCTCAACCAAATGCCTGGTGGAAAAGCTCCTTTTTGCAGGCCCTGCAGAACTGTTTAAGCTCCATCAGGGCCCTGATCTCCTATGGGAGCTCGTTCCACCAGGTGGGGGCCAGAACAGAGAATACTCTGGCCCTGGTCCTGACTGCGTATGGCCTTGAAGGTAATTACCAGAACCTGATGTCACCTGATTGGTGGGATGGATTCCAAAGCAGTCATTTTGTTCTCAGTACCCTGAGTCTTTTTGGTAATTCTTTTTTATGCTGAGAAAGGATAGCATACTAATTATCTATGCTAGAGCAGCAATAACACTGACAGTATGCCGACATCTAGAGTTTAGGATTACATTTCCCAGTACACTATCAAAAGCAGGTGTATTGAGTTAACTGATCAGAAGATTCCGTATGACCAAGTGAAGGCACACTGTAGTTAAGATTTGCCCTAATATAAAGGAATGAACATGGGACAAAATCAACTATGTATGTTTTACCTGCAGTGCACTGTAATTGGATGGTTTCCTGTCTGCTGCTGCTGTTTTTGGACAGCTGCAATAAGGTCAATCATTCCTTTGCCTTCAGAGGGAATCCCAATTTCAGGCCATCCATGGAAATGGAACTGTCGGACAACTCTGCCATGTTTTTCCTGATTATTCAAAAGTAAGAAAAGCACAAATGTAAGGATAGGATGAAAATTCTCTATTCTTTGGACACCAACTATGCATCCATGCAAATGGTAGAAAGGGCTGTCGCAGACCAAATATTAGTATTCCTGGAAGAAGCTTCAGTCCTAGACCCATCCCAATCAGGCTTTCAATCTGTCCATGGGGTAGAAACAGTGCTAGTCACCCTGACAGATGACCTCTGCTGCCAGCTGGACCAAGGTGGGTCAGCACTGTTTGTGCTATTAGACCTCTCAGTAGCATTTGACAAGTCAGCCATGAGCTTTTACCTCACTGCCTTGCTGATGCCAGGAAATGGGGGCAGCCCTCAAATGGTTGATCTCCTTCTCTGGGGTTGTGGACAGACGGCAGCAATAGGAGAGAGACTATCAAGCTTCCACCAGCTCACATGTGGAATCCCACAGGAAGTGGTCCTCTCTCCAATCCTATTTAACATCTGCAGAGCCTGCAAAATGGAGCTCTTCCACCAGGCATTTGGTTGAGGCTGACTGAACCAATAGCATCTGCTGGGCACCCAGAAAACCCCTCCCTATGAACTGAATCCCAAACCAACCAAACTATGGGATCATAATTAGCAAATTAGGAAATGTTATAGTACTGGTTATCTTCAGTTATGGAATCCACTGGTATTATTGTTTACCTGATGAATTACACTGTACAATCCCTGTGTTCTGTGTAAACCACCCAGAGCGACAAGGGAGGGCAGTATAGAAATATATTATAAATAAACAAACAAACAAACATGTTATATAAGGCAGTGGTCTCCAACCCCTGGTCCAGGGGATCAGTCGGTACTGGGCCGCGGTTCCTCCTCGCCCTCCTCCCTGGCTGCTGCCTCGGGGGCTGCCCTGCCACTCTGCTGCCGGCTCACCTTTGGTGCTCTCTGGTGGCCGCCATGGCTGGGGCTCTCCCTTAGCATGGCACTGCGCAGCTGTTGCTGGCAGCACCCCCAGCGGGCAGCGGGAAGTCAGGGGTGCTGGCGGGAAAGCAAGTAGAGCAGGGGCTCAGGAGGTGGTGACGTCCCTTGACAAAACTCCCCCCCCCCTGAGCCTCAGTAAACTTGTCAAGTGTTGACCGGTCCCTGGTGATAAAAAGGTTGGGGACCACTGATATAAGGGACATCTCCATGTGGGCATATAATACACTAATTTATATAAGAACCAACTCTTCTTCTTCTTCTAATTTATGCTATTGATGATCAGCTGACAAGGGTCACACATTAGTTTCACAGAGCCTCCAAAATATGGAATTTTGTTTAAATGTAATTTTAAAATTTAAAAGTAGCTTGGACTCAAAATGCACATTAAAGTAATCAACAGTACCTGGCTGTGTGTAATCAGAAAGTCCCTTATGCTAATAGCATCAGCGAGGGCATCACTCTTTATCTCTATGGTAATGGCTCCATAAGTAACAGACCCATCTGATGGCCAATACTGAAAACACTTTTCCTGTAACATAAAGGAGAAAGGTACAGACATTGCTTTCTGAACTTGCAATTGAAAGATCCAACAGCTGCAACATAAAAGTATTTCCTTTATAACCTTCATCAAAAAATTCCTCAAGAATATTAATTTTATGTGGCTTATGTTATCCTTGCTTTCTTTCTATTAACCTTGCCCCAAAGCCATCTCCCTAATAATATTACCTGAAACTTCCTTTTTCTTTGACCTGGTTCTTCCTCTCCAGCTCTCATAGCCAGAGTACTTAAATACAGATCTGTTTACTTAGTAATATAGCAGAAGCTATAGCAGGAATTATCAGCATTAAGGCACTTCAAGCCGCGTTAGAGTCAGCCACACTCTAACACTGGACATACTTCAGTTTTCCACATGGCATGATGCAGGGGGCACACAACCACCACAAGCTTTGTCCTGTACTGAGCCAGTAGGTTTTGTGACTGGTTGGAGCAGCTGTACAAACTGCCAGCTAAATGTAAAAACCTTACTGGTGGTAGTCCCATTATTCTTTGCTTCCAAATACTCTTGTGCTTTGGAGCAAGGAGAATATACAGCAGGTAATCGTTGTGGACTGTTAACACACTTAGTTGAAGTGTACTAATGAAACTTCATACCACTAAGCCAACTTAACAAGTATTAATAAAAGCAGCATATAAAAACTTTGGCTCAAACAGATCATACTTGCTCCCTTTCCAAGACTTCAGTAAGCATAACGATTGTGTGGCATTTCCATTCCCACACCATTCGCCAGAAATCTTCCACAGTATGAGGAAGAGGTCCTTGAGTTGCAATAAAGTAATCCTTTTGGCGATAGCCCTTCAGACAAAACAGAAAAGAAAAAGAAGCACAAACATGATTTGATGCCTTGGAGGCCTCAAAATTGATATTCTTACTTCTCCCTTCAAAGTAATTCTAAATGATCTAGAAATATTAGAATAGATTTTTAAACAGCAGCTATTTTAAAGCTACCATCTATGACTTTAAATAACTTTCAGGCCAACACACAGAATCATTAAGGAGAAGTATTAATTAAGCTTATTTAGCTAAGAATCCGCACTGAGGTCCTTGAGTTTTTCGTAGACAGTAGGGGAGCAATCCTAAATAGGCCTATTTAGGCCTGTTAGAGGGCTGAATCTCAGGAAAAGTGTTTTCGGGATTACACTGCAGAAGTGTTAATTTGCTTAATCACACTAGATTAGCTTCTCATCATCAGTTACACTCCCCCCTCTTATTTTACACTGGAACTCAGGGATGTCCAATGAAGTGAAGGGCAGTTAATTCAGGGTTTTAAAAAACTTCTTCACTTAATGAGTGGATAAACTGAAGAATTCCCTGGCAATATCTTCCCTTGGGTCTCCCTTTGCTGCATATATCTTTGCTGACTGATATTTGAAGATGTAAGTTCTAGCCAAAGAAAGTTAACATTTAATTCATACCAAATTCAATCACCTTCCATTGGCCCCTGAGCCTCCCTCCCATGAAAATATGAGCAAGTGTCTATCACTGGCTATTAGCCACAAGATATAGTGGTAACATTATATCTAGGGCAATGATGTTCTGTGTTCTTGGTGCCTGAAAGACAACAGTGTTTTTTTTTTTTTTTTAGAGTTCTGGCCTCACTGGTGGCACCTGGATTTTAGCCTCTGTGTGACACAAAGCATTTATCTGGATGGACCATTGGCCTGATTCAACATGGCTTCTCTTATGATCTTAAAACAGAGATGAACTTCACTATTGAGCCCATAAAGAAGCATAGCCCTATAGCAAAGTGCATCTTTTATTAATGGAAGAATGGGTACTTCTCATTTGATTGCAATATATGAGGATTTATGTTTTTAAGTAACAAGGAAAAAAGAAAGGAAATCCTGCCACTTCCTCCCCCTATACCCATGTTAACATTGTAATCCAATGGCAATTTGATTCCTTATGTTTAAAAAATGAAGTCAGATAACAAAGCTTAACAGATCATACCATACAATAATAGTAAAACATTTACATGCAGACACACACGTGTTCTCAACAAAACAACAACACAATGTTTCATTTTAGTCCTAAACAAAGCTGATTGTTGAAGAGACTTCTAAATCAATGTTAGGTGCATTTCATTCAAACTCAAGTACTTACATCTATGAAGGAAGCATTGATATAGTCTGTATATTCTTGACCTCGTTTCATTGAAAGAATCACTCTGTTAAAGTCATCTAAAGTACAAAACCAACATATATTAGATTTCTTGGAATATCTAACATTTCACGGTTAATAATACTGTGCAAACCATGCCTTGCAGAATCAAATTTACAAGGAAATGCATCTGTGTTGCAGTCTAGCAGTGCCATCTGCTGTTGAATGTATGATAACACTATGCTCAATTAGGCAATTTGTATAACTGAAATTATTACAGTTTTTGTGAAATGGGAAATTAATAACTTACATGGGATTATTTGGATAACTCTTGCTTTCTTCATATTTGCTGGCAGATTGCCGGTTCTCATGTTTTCTTTCATTATTCTAACATTTGTTAATTTCTGCAACAAAAAGTGCATACTAAAAATGAAGATTCAAGAATGAAACAGGTTTTACACCTATTTTGAATCTCTCCCCTAAGGAGTCTCAAAGTGGCTAATGATTGCCTTCCCTTCCTCTCCCCACAACAGACGCCTGTAATGTAGGTGAGGCTGAGAGAGCTCTGAGAAAACTGTGACTAGTCCAAGATCACCCAGCAGGCTTAATATGGAGGAGTGGGGAATCAAATCCGGTTTTCCAGATCAGAGTCCACCATCACACACAGCATGGGCTTCCAGCATATTTTAAAATGCTTAAAACAGCTGACATTCAAATTACATTCCATGGTAATGATTTCTAGTTGATACATTTAATCACAAATCATTCAACCCTTTGCACCAGCATTCCTAGTACTATTTTACAGATATTAATACATGTTGGATTTTTACCCACCAACTTCTGTGCCTTGGGTAACCACAAAGTAGTCTGCAGAGATGAGGAAACTGACAGCACTGTTCTCTATACTTTCCCCCCTAATATGAGTTAGTGTTAGTATACAAGAGAAACACGTATTCCTTGGCCATCCATACAAACTTGTGTGCTTGTGGAAGGACACTTAAAACTACAGCAATCTCCATGTCCTGCAGCAGAAATTCCCAAAGAATTCCCAAACTTCTGTTCATATGAAGCTCACTGCAGATTCAGCAGCAGTCAAAATGCACAAGGACAAAGTTAAAAATCTTAACCTGAACAAGTTTTAGAATAGTTTCCTTGAACTACAAGTGTCAAGTTTTCATGTATCCACAGCCTGGCCCATTTCACTTATAATCTAGATCAGATGTTTCATTGGTTGGTTGTTTTTTTAAGGGACGTATTTTGACTCATTAAAAAGAATTTGATATATGTTAGCGCTAGTCCTAGTTAAGATTTGTAAAAAAACAAATCTTTAATGCTTACTTTAAACTCTTCTTCTAGACCAATCTTGACTAGATTTGGGGTTGCATTGTGTGAGGGCTGCAAGTGCTTTTCCAAAGAGGACACATCTAGTTCAGTGTCTCCATAGAGGTAGTATTCAAGTAAGGCTTGATAAATGAAGGAATACTGCATCTGAAAAGAGGCAAGCAAGCACATATATTAACCAGCACACTTGCAATTATTTTTAGTTAAAGACCATGCAAATAATTACACCTGGCATATTCATTTTCGGTTTAATAACCTCCCACCTCGATTTGCTGATATAAACATATAAACCCACAGTTTTATAATCAGAAAAAGGAGGAAATTTAATTGGAGTGTAAACATGACAATGTAACCACAGTATTATCAGATGGATTGATTTACTTACATCAGTCTGAACCATTTGTGGGCGCTGATTGCGGATTCTTGCTACAAACTCAAAAACATCAACCTTCTGTTCTGCGTGCATCATGTCAATCATGGCATCTATTACTATGAATGTGCCTGTCCGACCTACACCAGCACTTTGGAAGAAAAGAAACACACAGCCGGAGTCAAAGCCTGCAGAAGTGTTTTGTTTAGTTGTACAGTGGCATCCCCTCCCAAAGAATTCTTACTGTTGCTATGCTCTCCCAACCTTACTCATTCTCCTCACTTGGACTGCAAGTTGTATAAGAGAGATCATGCATACGCAGCATCTATTACAAAATTTGCGCTAAATGGGAGCATCCCATTTCATGTGGACCATTGTTAGCCAGGTAACAACATTGTTAGCCTCCATGCTGGTGGTCTTTAAGCATCGGCTGGACAGCTCTTTATTATGGATGCTTTAGGCTGATCCTGCATTGAGCAGGAGGTTGGACTTGATGGCCTGTGTGGCCCCTTCCAATTCTTATCATTCTTACCCTGCAAGTCCAAAAAACAATTTGCAATCTGCAATCCAAAATACATAAGCAGTATTCCTCCCTCTCTTCAAAAAAGGAAAGAAAAACATTCTATTACTTGGGGCCAAAGTACACAAGATGCCTTGAACTTATGAAGATGCCTTTTACTGAGTCAGAACACTGAACTTTTAAGGTTAGTTCTGTCTAACTGGAACTTACTTCCCTTTTCTGGTGATGCTAGAGACTGAGCCTGGGAACTTTGGCTTGCAAAGAAAACACTCTTCCACTGAATCATAGTTCCTCTTTATACGAACATACAAGTCTTATGAAGTGGTGCAATTTAAAGTACAAATGGTTATTAGGGGGTAGACTAGTGAAGCTTTACTTCTTTTCATCCATAGCCTTTCCCCACTGTTCTTTTTCTCCCAGTTGGCCTTTCAGAATTTGGCAGGGTGGGGGGTGTCCGATGTAGTTTGAGCCACAGGCTGACTTTTACTTTGACCATAACCATATCGATAAATATCCCTGACTCGGTTCTAGAATCTAGAACACTGTACTGATTCCACATTACTCAGAAACTTAAAGCTAATAATGTATCAAAATAGAATTTGGTCAACACTGTTATTATTGAATTAAATATTAGAAGTTATAGATGGAACAGCCACTAGAGGGAACCTAGTTGACAGAATTAGTAATAAAAATTATCACCATATCTGATTTTCAACCTTCCTTCTGAGGAAAAGGGCCTGGCATCCTGTGCCAGGCATAAACTTTTCTCTTGGATTCTAGCATTTTATTATTTTCCCATTACTGTTATTCAGATCTGAAACAGCACCTTGAATTTAGGATCCACAAAACACACCTTATTTCCAACTATGATACTGGACTGGTCATATAAAATATGATTTATTGTATAGATTGTTGTTCTTTCCATAGAATAAAATATGTAAAAAGAAGAAAAAGAAGAGAGTGATAGACAATCTTCTATACACTGGTCACACAGGACAATGTTTTTGCAGCTCCTCATGAAGTGCTGTTCTGGAAGGTTCCTAACCTTTAGGGGGGATCAGAGGAGGCTGATATCAGAAGCTAAAAATGTAAAATTCTCATGCAGCAATTAATTACCAGAAAGATGCTAATATTCTGCTTTATGAAATAAAGGTTATGCTTTCTTTATCTTGTGTTGACATACTCTTTAAACAGCTTATTGGCTATTTTGACAAAGGATTATCATTGGCTGTATTTGGTTGTGACTGATATAACAATCTACTGATATAACAGAATTGATTTTTGCTATATATTCCCTGTCATGTAAGGAGATCATAGTCTGAGGAAGAGCGCTTGCACTCAAAAGCTCACACCCTGAATAAATCTTTGTTGGTCTTAAAGGTGCTACTGGATGAATAATGAAGCTTGCTGGAGGAGTGATCAAACAGAAGTGGACTTTTAAACATATGTGGTAGGAAAGAGCAGCTACCAGAAATATTTGAAGAAAATAATTTTACAACTGCAATACTGACTTCCATTTGCCCCTCTTATAAAATGTGGACTTTGTATAATATATTGCACATGATTAAGAAGAAAGCACTGGGATTTATTTAACTTTTTGATTAGTTAATTTTTTATTGTTGTGGTAGGATGTTACAACTCTGGGGAGGGGTTGTATCTTTTCTCTTTTTACCATTGTATTTGCAGATAAGGAAAATGTTTGATTTATTGTGGTAGATATGTTTCTAGAACCTAATAACAGCAACAACAACTTCAATTTGCTCCTTTAACTATCATACTTGGTCCCTTAGGAAATGTTGTTTAATCTACATAGGTAGTATCTTTCTTTACTTTCTGTTTCTGAATGTAAAATTGCTGAACTGGCCGAAGGGATTCATATCAAGGATGCCAAAACTTGTCTTTGTATCAGCGACTGTCTCCATTTCTTAATTCTGTGTCTGTGAATTATAATACTATTAATTCCTTCAGACCTTTCCTGACTGACAACTTTTGCATTGTTGTTATGGTTATGTTTTTTTTTTTTTAAGCAATCAAAATTAAGATGAGGAGTTTGCTGAATTTTTCAGAAAGCACAGACTAAAAATTGCTCAAAGGAATTTGAAGAGAGATTAGTAATTTGAGCTTGCAAAGACCCTTTTACTAAATGGTTAAGACCACTCCCAGAACAGGCTCTCAAGATACTGGTGAGCACATGTGTACTTATACATACCTGCAGTGAACCACAATTGGCCCAGCATGCATAGGATTCAATGATTTTACTTTCTTTAGGAACTTGAGCATTCCAATAGGTGTGAAAGGCACTCCAAAATCTGGCCAGCTGGTGAAATGAAGCTGAGTTACAAGCCTTGGAGCTTTGCAGCCATCAGCAACTTGCTGGAGTCCCAGAAAAAAACAACAACAGATGATTCCTCAATATTACCAACAGTAGCAGAACAAATTTCCCCCTGCATACACATATAAAGAGAGGGTTTTCTGCAAGGTGAATAAATGGCCTTTACAGACAGATGGCTGAGAATGGAAACAGAAAAGGCCTGGAAGGACTGCTTCCCTTTGATCTTTTCTCCCCTTCAAACACCACTAAAACTGTTTCCGTACATAAAACTTCCTTTTTCCCCTGGGAGAGCATTTAAATACAGTCTGAGGTAATGCAGTCATAATAATTCTGACAATGCTGACTGACTCAGAGTATTCTATATTGCATAGTAGATTAAGAACATTTGCTCATCTGTTTTGTCTGCATTTATTATTCTCTTTTTGATAGGCCTCTTTTCACTTGCCCCACAACAGAATCGTAGAGTTGAAAGGGGCCATACAGGCCATCTAGTCCAACTCCCTACTCAAAACAGGCTTTCTCAACCAGGGTTTCATGAAACTCTGAGGTTTCTTGACAGACCTGGAAGGGTTTCCTGGATTGGTGGAACTTAATTTTTATATATTTTTAAAATTTGTTAAACATTTATTAGGTGATATGACCATATACAGTCATGTTGGCCTGTCCCAAAGTGGCCAATGATGAGCCTGGAGGTGGTGAGGAGGGAAGAGGCTCCAGGCTGGCATGAACACAGCTATGTTGCCCAACCATATTCTGCAGAATCGTGCCACTTCTGTGGTTTCTCAAAGCCTGAAGAATGTTTCAGGGGTTTCTCAACAGTAAAAATAAGTTGGGAAAGGCTGGCCTATAGCATCCGTGATATGTATTTGCTGCTTAGGGACCGCCAGTGAGGGGAAACCCACCACTTTCTTAGCCAATCTACTTTGGAGACTGGCTATATAGGACATGGTTTCCCTGAACTTTTTGAGCCTGTGAGCAGCTTTTGAAATTCTGAAACATGGTGTTGGGTAAAACTACAAACTAGCTGCCACAAGATGCAGGGGCAGCTAAAAATGACAGGATGTGAAGTCATGCATAACTCTCATTGTAACTCTTCAACATTTCAAGCAGAATCTCTATTTAACATGATATCATTTTTAAAAAACATTGTTTAAAATATTTTCTTGCACATTTTCTTCCTTGAAAATCCATGCACTGTGATGGCACCTGCTGTCAAAGCAACTTAAAAAAGAAACGGTACAGACAACCAGAAGTTCTGCTGGGCCCCACCTACTTTCTAAAAACATTTGGCAGGCACCAGGAAAGTTCTCAGCAGGTACCATTAAGCTCATATGTACCTTCTTAAGGACCCCTGACCTAGAACCTTGAGTTCCTCCACAAAAGTGATGAGGAATTATTCATACCTTACTTCAGAACCAAAGACACGTCTATCTCTTTCCCATCTACTCAGCTTAGGAAGAGCTAGCCAAGTTTTATCACCAAGTTTTATGCAGGACTGCTGCTTAAAAACAAACTGACAAAAACTTTGCATGAAATCTGTTCCACATAATATATTTCTGGTAAAACCTTGGAGGAGGAGCATGTCTCATGGCTTAAATGCCACTCAGCGCTTAACACCCACTGAGTGCCTCCTCCAACTGGCTTGCCTGTCTGTCCAGCAGCCAGCCAATCATCTTCCCTCCCCAACTCCAGACCACCCCTTCCTCCTTCCACTTTTCTCGAAGGCTCAGAGGCTACAGATTCGTGCTTCATGAGAGCTGACCCCGCCGGTGAGTTCCCTGCCCGTAGGCCTCCAGGGTGCAGCCTTTCCAGGTCCTGGGGGGAGGAAGAGGACATCCACAGGGTTCTTCCATCCACCCACACCCAAATTTTAGTGCCCGTTGTATTCCTGAATGCAATGGGCTTGGCCCCTGGTTCCAAGATAGGAATAAGAAACAAATTGTTACTTACTGACTGAATACAAAACTTCCTAATGGTGTAATCCACAAGGACTATACAGTCCTCCACAGAAACGCGGATGTTTCCGTAAGTCCAGCATCCTTGATCAGGCCAGTACTGGAAGCATTTATCCTATGGCAACATTAAGTACAAACACACAGCAAGTCAGCCAGAACTGGACACAGAACAATTTCAAAACCTCATAATTGAAAATTTTTATAACTAGTTAGGACATATACTTTTAAATTCTGAAATTGAAATTGACAGTGCCTACTTGTCACAGCAAAATCAAAGTAGTAACCACAAACATGAATACATGAAGCTGACATTCTGAGTCCAATTACGGGTCCACTTAGCTCAATGCTATCTACTTTGAAAGGCAGCAGCTCTCCATGACCATAAACAGAGACAACTCTTTCCATTTACATTAACTGAGATTCTTTTAGGATGGAAATACAATGATTGAACCTGGGGCAAAGAATGTTAACTCCTAACACCCTGAAAATATGTTGAGATGGGACGCTGTCTCTTTCTGCATCCTGCTAATGTTTTTCCCCAAGCTTTGGGCATGTTATGGGGTAAAAGATACTAATTTCAGACCAGATTTACTTATAGGAAACAGGCTGTATAAACATTGATAGACTGATAATTCTGTCAACGTTTCTCTTTAAACACCAGCAGAGGTCACCCTTGAGTAACAAAAAAGTCTATGCTGCTAAACTAGGGGTATTTTATTTTGTCTCTACTAGTCCAAAGATAGTGCTTGGTTTTAAATAGCTCCCTAAAAAGCACAAACAGGAAAGTTACACAAACAACCACATACAATAGTGTGTGGTTTCTTCTGTTGCAAACATGCTGGAAAGTTCACCATCTTGAATTTTATCAGTTTTATTCCAGAAAGTTGTAACATTTTCTGGAAAGACTCTAAGTTGAACACAACATTCTAAAGAATAGTTGAAAAACTCCATGAAATTATGAAGATTTCCCAATCAAATAATGTTGAATAATCTAGATTTTTCTTCCTTTTACTATTAATTGTTTGATTACCATTCATACCATTAAAAAATATGTTTCTACATAGAAGATGCCAAGGTGAAAAACTACTAGAGAAAAATCCAGCAAAGAAAAATGCTATGTACATTTATTCTACATTTTGTTTATATAAATCCTAGTACAGTAAGGACATGACGAAAGGCTGACAAACAAAAGGTTAATTTTCTCCATTAGTCACCTGAAACTGTTTCAACAGTTACACATTTTTGTTGAGTTACCCATACTGCAATAATTTTGTCACAGACTGACACTTAAAGAACTGGAATAGGAAGTGGTTTTATTACTAAGGGCCATCTCACAACAGGCCAAAGGAAAAGAAAATTAAAAGCTAACTTACTTCCTTTCTCTCTTTCACATTTGTCAACATGACGATAGTTGCAGTCTTCTGTTCCCATATCATCCTCCAGAATTCATTTACTGTGTCTTGCTTAGGACCTAAACATTGAATATATAGGTTCAATCAAAAGCTAGTCAGGAAGCAAGTAATACTGTATTCAACTAAACAAGAGGCAAATTATACAGTAGCAAAGTCATATCTCTTTCCACAGAACTTGAGTTACAGCCTTATAAAAACAGATGGATTAAAAAAAAACCTCTTGTGCATGCATTAACTCCTGTTTCACATATAGCTACCCAGAAGAGGAGTTGGGTTTTATACCCTGCTTCTCACTACATGAAGAAGTGGCTGACATCCTCTCCCCACAACAAACACCCTGTGAGGTAGATGGGCCTGAGAGACTGCTCTATGGGAATAGCTCTAACAGGACTGTGACTAGCCCATGGTCACCCAGCTGGCTGCATGTGGAGGACGGGGAAATCAAACCCAGCTCTCCACATTACAGGCTGCTCCTCTTACCCACTAGCCCCATGCTGTACTTCATGAAGTTCACAGAAATTAATGTTAGCACACAAATGAAGAACACTTGGGCTTTCTTAACAGAGCACATTACCCCACTTCAAGTTTGTCATGGCTTGATGGGCTTCAGGATGGTAACTCCTTTGGCAAGTATGACAACAGCAGGAGACGCAACAGGCAAAAGAACTTTCACTGAACATTGGAATAAGATTTTCAGACTATGTATTTTTCACTGACATAATGAAAAGATATATATATATATCTTTTAAAGACATATATATATGTCTTTAACCACTCCTGTGGGGCGGAATAAATAAAAGAGTAATCCCTAAGGGGGAAGTGAAAGGGCGGGCTCTGTCCGGGATAAAAATTTGGAGGGCCCAATCAGGAGCCCCTTTGCGGCTCCTGATTCGGCCGAGTGTCACTCCAGGGCCAAGCGGCCAATGGGGAGCCGTGCAAAGCCCGGCTCCCCATTGGCCGCTTGGCCCAGCCTCGTCTTGCCAGACAGGAACTCACCACACACAAGGAGAAGCAGCCTTCCCCAACAGTGAGTACTCCCGCTGGCTTCCCCTCGCCTAGACACACACACACACACAACCCCCCTGGCCGCCCCCCCATCGTGCCGCCGCCGCTTCACCACCCCCACAGACACGCATACACACACACACCAGCCAACCCCCCCTGGCTGCCCCCCCACAATCACCCCACCACCACTTTCCCACCCCCACACACACACAAAACCCCCCTGGCTGCCCTCCCATCATGCCGCCGCCGCTTCCCCACCCCCACAGACATGCACACACACACACTCACCAGCCAGCCCCCCTGCCTGCTCCTCCCACGATTGCCCCACCGCCGCTTCCCCGCCCCCACAGACACACACACACACACACAAACCCCCCCTGGCCGCCTCCCCATCATGCCGCCACCGCTTCCCCACCCCCACAGACACGCACACACACCAGCCAACCCCCCTGGCTGCCCCCCCACGATCGCCCCGCCACCGCTTCCCTGCCCCCACATATACACACACAGACACCCACCGTGCTCTCCCACCCCTTCCCCCACCCCACACACCCACGTACACACTCCTCTCTACCCCCTCTTTCCTCGCCACATCCCCTTCCTGATTCACACCCCCACGATTCCCCCCCACCCTTCACACACCCCTGTCCCCTTCCCTTTCACCTACCTCTCTGCCTGCCTTCCTTTCTTCCTTACTTCCTGACCTCCTCTATTTCTCCATCTCTTTCCTGTCTCTCTGTCTCTCCCTCTCACTTGTTTCTTGTCTTTCTCCTTTACTTCCTTTCTTTCTCCCTTCTACCCATCCTTTCAACCACCCCTTGCCCTTCTTTCTCCCTCCCATTCCTCCTTTCCTCTTCTTCGTTCTTTGCCTACAGGCTGCCTCCCCATTCTCTAGCGCCTGCTGTCTTTCTTCTACAGCGGGCTTAATTTCTAGTATATATATAATACTAGTATATAATAGTATACCATTATGTAATTATACTATATAAATACTATAATAAATTATATATAATTATATAATATCCCACTGATTGACAGATCAAGGGGAAATTACTAACAAGCAGGGAACTCAATCTGACAGAGGGTTTTTTACATTTTGAAGCAGAGCGCTCTGGAGAGTCATGATAACACACACACATAAAAATAATTTTCCCCCGCTAACTACTGATCTGTTTCTGCTATATTTTGGATAGGAACATGTAACCTAAGGAGGGTTGACCTGGGCTGCTACACCAAAGCAGGAAATGGCTAAGCATCTCTGAATGCCTCCTTGCACTGAAAGATCTGCTGGGGTTGCCATGAGTTGGTTGCACCTTGACAACACCTTCCACCAACACTGCCATGTTCACTTAACACCTTCATATTCTACACAGAAACTACCAGGGATTCCTAACCAGGACTCCAGGGAACCTGGACTTATGTGAAAGCTCCCCAGAAGAGCCGTTTCCAGAAGTTCAGATGACTGCTGGCATCACTAGATGTCAATGGAGCTCACTTCCCTTATTGCTCTACAGGCCGAGCCTTTCTCCAAAATGGAAACAGTAGGTAATCAGTCAATTGATTGGCTTGCTTCTTCTGTGCACACTTCTCTGAAGGGGCATGCCACTATTTCCAAGGTTCCTGGAATCCTGAAAAATATTTCAGGGGTTCCTCCATGGTCAAAAGGTTGAAAAAAGCTACACTTATACAAAAATGAGGGAGAACAAGCTCCTATCTTTATTCTACCCTCAACTACAGCAACAGTATAGGGAGACTGTTTCCTCATGAGAGTTAAAGCAGGAAGAATAGAAGGAGGATAAGCAAAAAAGAAAAAGAAACATTTTAGGATAAAACCAAAAGTTGACATTGGCAATACCTCTTACACATGTAATTCCAGGAAGCTGCAATGGGCCACTTAAGAATCCCAGAAATATTATACCGAATTAGGGAATGGCATAGTAAGTTGTCAGTCGGAAATCGTCATAAGCTAACTTGGTGTGTCCAAATACTGACTGCAGCCAGCACAGGAGACAACTAAAGTATATATATTTAAAATACTTCTGGCACATGCAGAGACACAAATTAAAAAATGCTTTAAAAGATACCCTCCAAATAGAAGTGCTGTGAAAATATTCAAAAGCATTTACAGTGTAGGCATGTAGAAAGGAGAGCTAATCTAACAAGTGCTTCTAAGCAATTTGGATGAAAGCAAAAAAGCAGGTCTCAACTAGTGTTAGAGTCTTGGTAGGTATTCTTATTCTCATGCAGGGCTGTGTACAATTTTTTGGCTGAAGTGCAGATATTGAGAAGTTGGGGCCAGCAATTCTAGCACTGCTTCACTACACCCATATCCACTGCACCTGCTTTTGAATATCTTCACAACCTAAGAATACTAATTGAGACTGGAAAAATACCTTGAGCTGCTATGAATTTATTCCTTTCCTTGTAACCCTGGAGGGGAAAAAATAAATGTGTTGTTTCTTTTAATAGGAAACAGATTTAAAAATCAGTCAGCCAATTTTTTGCTCACTTAAAAAAAATCAGTAATTTTAAACAGTGATTAACGTACATCTATATATGAAGCATTAATGTAATCTGAACATGGAACTCCATCGATCTGCGTCAAAATTACTCTGGAATGATCATCTGAGAAAAAAGAATATAGATAATTACAATTTTTACAGAAAATATTGACATACTGTTGGCACCCCCTTGAAATTTAGTTCAGCAGAAGTTCTTTTATTCAGCATTCTTGGGGAGTGGGGATTTCTGATTAATCAAATGTGCAGGATAAGCCAACTTATTCCTCTGGACCCAACAGAGGAATCCTGTGACCAAACAGCACCCTCTTTGGATTCCTTTTCCTTCAATATACAAAGACTTTCCTAATAATAGACTGAGGGGGAAGGGGCACCCAAGTTGCAGAGACACATGAATGTCCAAAGGTATGATGGTTATGGGGAAGGAGTTTGCCCTCTAGGCAATAACCGGTTTAACTGAATGGTCTTTTTAATTTTTTAATTTTTTAAATTTTTATTTATTTATTTATTTCACATTTATATACCGCCCTTCCCGAAGGTTCAGGGCGGTTTACATGGAACTGAAGAAATTATACAAGAAACATTACATATAGCTAAGTATAACATTGATATTGTTAACTAATAATAACAAGTAACTGTATGGGTTACAGTTATAACTGTATAATTCTTAATCATCAAGTGCTGGATAATAAAGGTTTTACTGTACTGGCCTTTCAAAGACCCATTATGCAAAAAGCCCCCGCTGTCCCCCAATTATGCATGGGGGAGGAGCTTCCTGGCGCACACCAGCTGCCCCGGTGCAATGGTCCCATGCACACAATGTGGGGTCGGAAGTGCTGGGAGTGCTCCAAAGTGGCGGCAGTGGCAGTAGGGGGGATCAGGGGTATGAGGGCCCCACCTCATGATTGTGGGGTGCAGCATGCTGCTCTCCCCACCATGGTGGGGGTGGGAGGATGCCCCTGTCAGCTCCATTGGGCCGTGGAGCTGACAAGGGTGAGAGGCATCCCTGCAGGGACACCGTAGGTCAGGGGAGGAGCCAGGCCCAAAAGCCTGGCTCCTCTGATTATGCACAGGGCTAGCCTGACCTAGCCCTCTCCTGTGCCTTCGGCAGACCCAAAAACGCAGAAGAATCCACGTTTCCTTAACGCAGGTCTTCTAAGGGCCTGGGCTCGGCGGTGCCTGGGATGGCGGCGACATTGAGCATAATCGGGGATTTCCCCCGAAGCCCTGTCGCCGCCAGCTCGGGCATTCCATCATGTGCATAATGGATTAAAGCAAAAGAAATCCCAAGAACACTTTGTATGGTTCTAGAGGCAATACACAGCAAGTCATTTTCTGCCTTGTAGGTAACATATACCTCAAGTCAAAGACAACACAAGCATTCCCTTCCTTCACACTGTTTCCATGATCCTGTAGAGCAGGGGTAGTCAACCTGTGGTCCTCCAGATGTTCATGGACTACAATTCCCATGAGCCCCTGCCAGCAAACACTTGCAGAGGCTCATGGGAATTGTAGTCCATTGGCATCTGGAGGACCACAGGTTGACTGCCCCTGCTGTAGAGTTTACACCAGGGAGAACTGCTGCATGTTACATGGCTTTGATGTTGAGTGAAATTTTTCTTAACCATTATTTTTAGTGACTTGATAACTAGCAGCAGTCATTGAGTTCAAATACCAGTTACTGGAGAATTCAGAATTTAATGCTTCCAAACATATGCCAGACAATTAAAACCATAAATGACTCAAAACTTACAAGGTAATATGTTGGGATATCTGTTTTTTTCTCTGTTTTCCTCTTTATTTGCCATCTCAAGGGTTCCTTGCATGTATCCAGGTGGTAATGACTACAGAGAAAGTAAGCTTGATAAGTTAAAAACGACATTGTATAAAAAAGTATAACCAAGTCTGATGGTTTAATTAACTTTATAGCCAACAGAATAAGGTTATCTGTATCACAATTTAATATTTCTCATATCCATCTCACAATGGAATGAAAGTATCAGACCAGAAAAGTTCTAAGTTCTGAATTCTAAGTGTGAAGCAAACTTAGATTATATTCTTTCACAAATTGTTTATATTTATTAGTGAAACACCAATCTCAACAAGACTCCTTTGACAATTCAGTGAGCCTACTAAGAACTGAAGGATAAACGTTGCTTAAGTGGTGAACATAGACCCAGAAATCCTAGCAGTGAAAATTCAAAAGAAAAAATTATAGAGGTCAAGTCTGATGCAAGAATGCTAAATAATGATGGAGTTTAAAGGAAAAAAAAGAGTAAAGATGCAATTCCAGGGCAAAACTTAGTTTTAGGCAAAGTTACTATCATTTGAAAAACCCATACCACTACAACAGTTAGCTCACATATGGTAAAAAAGTTGAAAAAAGCTGGTTAAGAGCCTAATAGCACCTTAAAGACTAACGAATGTACTGTGGAACAATATTTCATGAAGTACAGGCCATTTATCCAATGAGGTGGAACCCTGGCTTACAAAAGGTTATGCCATAATATGTTTGTCAGACTTTAAGATGCCACAACACTCTTGTCATAACTCAGGGACACTACTGAATGGAATTTCCTTTTAAAACCACAGTGCAAACAAAGCAGGTGGGATTAAGCATGGTTTATGGGTGATAAAGGAAGTCATCCAGCATGTTGCTTTTTGTTGCCACAACATGAATAAGATATTTATGTTTTGCAGCTTTACTGTACAAGTTTGTTTTACCTCCGTTTCCTCACAAACTTGCAACTTTTCTTTTGTTTTAAATTAAAGGGAACAGTGCATATTATTGTAATGAACTTTTAAAAGTCTGGCCCTGATTTCTCTTGAAATATAAAAAATGCAAAAATGTTTGAACCATTTTAACAACTCTACCACACTTGACACGGCTATCTGCTTATTTATCAAACGGATTGTGTAAAAGTGGAAAATGTACATTCTGTCTGGGGGGAAAAAACCACGAAAAAAGTGAGCTAAGGGAGTTCACAGTGCAATCCTAAACAGAGTTAAACCTATTGTAGCTAATGGGGTTAGAAGAATGCAACTCTGCTTAGGACTTAACTGTTAGACTTGTTCCTGTTTCAGAGATTTCCCCAGAAAAGCTGATTATGAAATGAAACGGTAGCTGTCTCATGAAGGATTTACATATGTAAATTGTAAGGTTAGCACTTTCAGACATACTGTCAAAATTCTTTTTGGTCTTTGGTCATCCAGAGATCAAGACAAGACTGTATACCCAACTCTCCTCCACTGTCAGCTGATCTGACACCTTCTTGACTCTTTAGAATCATGGGATCTATTAATCACTGTGACACTGGAGAAAAATGGGTGTAGGAGAAAAAGGAACCCAATAATTGCACTTCATTAACAATAGCAGAGCAATTCTCCAGAGGACACCTACTCCCATTTTAGTAACAGTCTTATTCCAGAGTTGTTATTTTAAATCATCTCCTTTAGGAGTAACACTATGTATTTTCAGCTGTTTCTCATCTATAGGAAGGATTTAAAAACCAAAAACAAAACCAAAATGCCAGTTTTGTGATTAAGAAACTCTCAATGTAGATTCTTGGCGTGTCCCTTTTACAAGCTACTATAATTGAAAACTCAGTTTTCACCTGTGTTTCGGAGGGAGTTGTTTACCACTCTCTTCAAAGTTTATACCAAATACATAACTTTTTATTTGACCATCAAAATGCTTATAAACCACAGCATAATTTTGATAGCCTACCATAGAAAAAAAAGGACATGGAATCATGCTTCTGAGAATAATTTTTCTTGTGCTGGGTATCTGTATAGCACTGTACACCTAAAAGTGAGAAATACTCTGCATACATATGGACAAACCAATTACATCTGCTGTATTTGCTTATTTAGTTACTAGGGGCCAAGCCCATTGCATTTAGGAATACAACAGGCACTAGATTAGCGGGGTGGAGTGGAAAAACTCTGCGGACAGCCTTCCCCTCTCTCCAGGACCCGGAAAGGCTGCAGGCCCTTAAAACTACACTAAAAAAAAGGAAAAAATATTACTCTGAAATGTTAAGTTTCACTTGGTAGATCCACATTTTTCCAGGTCATGAGGTCAAAATTAATTAATTTTTCTGCTTTTAATTAATAGATGCCCTGTGATAAACATTTAAGTTATGACACATTTCCACCATATAATCACAATACAAATTGCTGACATGCAGTAGTGCCAATTACAGATCTCACTTCACACTATATTATAGCCTGGGAGAACATAACCCATATTTGAGACAGTTTAATTGCCATTTGCTTTTACTCTTCTTTTTTAATTTAGATTAACTCCGATTTAAAATGGGGCAGCTCCTCCACTACTCTTTGTGCTATGAACATTCTGAAGAACTGAACAGGAGAATAAAGTGGACAGAACGGTTGCCTAAGTACACTTGATCACAGAGAGCTAGACAACATGGCTGGTTGCTTTCTGCAGCTCAGCTCAGTGGACAACATACTAAGCAAACCATCTTTGCGACCACAAAGGAGCCGGAAGCAAAGAAGAAGCTCCCCTTTCTAAGTGACGTAAGGACAATAATTATTAAAAAACACTTTAAAGCCAATAAAAACAGCACTTCAGGGAATATTAGTAAGGGGTAACAAACATGCTTGGCAGAAGATCCTGGGCAGCAACATAACCTAAGTGCAACTTGAAAGGTTTTAAGTACTGCCCATACTTCTTCCTCAAAACTGTCGGTACACGTCTTTGTAAGGAGGAAGGTCAGGAGGAGACACACCAGCTCTGTCACTTCTCATTCCTATACATACTGCGGGCAAGGCACTGCAAAGCCACATAAGAATGTGCAATGTGACCACAAGCCAGACTCATCTGCCTGCAGTACATACCTACATGCTAACGCGCTATCCAAGAAGCAGAGTGGAGGTTGGTATGTGCTAAAGTGATGATGATTTCACTCTCCATACAGCTTATTAGCTACTAGTCTGAACTTCTTGGTGACAATCCAGGCCTCCCTTCCTTTCCCTTAAGACTAGACATTTTGCAGGGGTTCTTAGAACTATGACATAAATTTTGGTTGGGTAGAATTTCTGTCTTGGAGTGTGGAAGTGCTGGCAGGTAGAACAGAGTGTCACAGCATTCCGCATTCTGCATAAGATATACAATTCTTCAGGAGGGACAATATGAAAACCACCATCTTAAGATAACCGGCCTCTGAAATTTCAGCTACTTTCCCCCTTTCTCAGCATTATTGTGGAAAGTCAGATCCTTCCATTATTAATGCTGCATCAAATATGGAGCTCACTGTGTGCTGGAGATACAGGACTATGAGTGAAGACAGCCTGGAGCAGCAGTTGAGTAGCTATCATTTAAAAAATAGGCATGAGACCACCATACTTGGGTCTCCAAAGTGATGTTGCTTGGAACCCAAAAGCAAACTCCTAGAAAAACCCAGATACAGCATAATTATGGAGCATGTACTACATATGTTTGTCCATCTCAGAGGACAAACTGATGAGGAAACAAAGTGAGCTTTTGAAGCTTATGACAAGGAGTACCTTTGGGGCCAGGTGAGGCCTCATTGTGAACAGAGCTTGATGATACTCTATCCATTGCCCCAGTTCAGAGAAAGATAATCAAAGGCTGTTACAAAGAACTAGTTATGCCCCGTAAAGATCCATACTGTGTGCTAAAATAAAGGTCAAATGTTGTGTATGAATACTTCATAAACATTTGTGGCTATAAAAGTTCTTCCTAGAATATAAATTAGGATGAAACTACGTGATACTTTTATTTTACAAATTGCGTCCCTCCCCTCCCCCCAAAAAAGTAGTATTCAGTGAATGCTCAACCCTGCAGTAACGCAAACAACATCCTCTACAGTCTCAACTTGGACAAAGGAATGGGGGGGGTGAGAGAGAAGGTTCTTCCTCCCCCAGTGCTGAGATCTCCAGCCAGACTAGACCCTGTAGAAACTGGAGGAGTAAGTTCCTCACAGCTTCTCCGTGGCTCCAGGAAAAACATGAGTTAGAGGAACCTCAAACCGACTTCTTAAAAACATATTGTGCACTTCCACGCTTAGCTGCATTTACGCTTTCATTTTCATTGAAAAAACAAAAATATCCAGACTTACATTGAATTCCTCCCGAAATAACTTCCCATCGTCAGCTGCTCTTATCCGTATTTCCTCTTCCAGGTGCTCCACTGGAATTGGAAAATACTTCTTTGTGCCAGAGGGAGATCTCCCAAGAAGCATTACTCTTTGCTGCTCTGTCAAAATAGGACAGCAACAATAGTATATGCATTTCAAATTGTTTATAGCATGGTAAATTTAGAACAAAGAGTTTTGCTTTGGATGCTCAAAAACATTGCTGGTCAATTGAATAAGGTCAGTGCAAGAAAATCAGTAAAAGTAATTCAACACAGCCTACAGAAGTGGAAAAAGTGGGAGCACAACCACAGATTCTGGGTTGTGATCCAACATGGCCAAATGGGCCTAACATACTAGAAACCCAATGAACACTGGCATTAAGACTTATTTTAGCAGCATAAATACTCATGAGTTTCATGGTAAGAACCAACTTCATTACTAAGTTTGACTTTCATGCACATCTTGACTCAGGTTAAGGAGATATTTTAGATGACCTAAGAAACACAATTAAAAGGTCAGGCATTGTGGTAACAAATTTAGCAAAGAGATAAATTGAAACTGGTAGGTCTCCATGCTTTTAAGGCCCAATCCTCAATAAGATGGTAACCAATTGCACCACTTGCAACTGCAAACATGATTCACATAAATGAATGCTCCTCTAAATAATATATTAGATGTCAGGGAGAAAGTTAGGCCATTAGGAATGTGCTAAGAAAGAAAACAAGGGTTGCATAAGGTCAGTGAGGAAAGTCCTAGAAACAATGTAAACTTGCAAAAATGCAGGCACATCAGTCTTCATGTGAGAAAGATACCAGTTATAACAATTGTCAAGGACTAAAACTGTCATTATAGTATCTTTTACCCAGTTTGGATGTTTTAGAAACAACACATGATACATCTACTAGGTTTTCATTTACATCTAGCAGAAAAAAGCAACATTTGTGATGTTGTTTCTTCCTTCTGATATGAAATGAGGTACCTGATCTTAAAATAGATTAAAGAGAAACATTCCTTATCAATTTCCTATTACCTCTAGGGAGAAATGAAGTATTATAGAAGCACTCTGTATATTGGTAACATTAATCATAATCATCCCCAAACAGAACAGAAAGTTCAGATATTAAAACATGAATTCATCAAAACGGGCAACATTAAAGGCTACCTTACGAATAGGACATGCACAAGGGCACATGGCTTAAAACTTGGTCTGTACAACATCATTCTTTAACTTGAATTAAAATACTGAAATAAGCAAAATTATACATTGATGAGCACTGATAACAAGAGAATGAAACCTATTCCCATTGCTCTTTAGAGAGGTGATCTAGATGATGCTAAAGGTTCAGAGCAGACATAATGCTGTTTCCCTGGGAACTATGGTTAGCATGTGTGAAGCCAGCTTTGGGAATGTTCAGCCCCTTCCTGGAGCAAATCCCCTTTGCTTCTCTACTTAATTATACTTTAAAAGTTTGTTTAGGTCAAGGGTAAGCCATTATTAGCCTTAATCATAGAGAATTTTGGTTTAATGACTGTCAAGGAACTACGTAACTATTGACTAGAGATAGGTGGTGGTGGTGGATTATGCTCTAAGGGCTGCACGAAGACAGCTCATATTCCTAAGGCAGTATTTTGATTGTCCTACTGTGTTAAGCAGGGTGCCAGCATGGCATCAGTTCATTTTTACTACGTCCAAGTAAAGCAGACTGACTGAACCTTTCATCAACTTATAATGCTGGACCAGAATGCAACAGCTGCTATAGAAGACAGAATTCAGCTTGTGTTTTTAAAACTGAAGTCAATCAAGTCAAATGTCCCAAGTCACATGATGGGTTAGAAGGTCCATAATACAGCAACCTTGCTAAAGTTCAGTAGCTAGTTGGGATTCCTCCTGAGAATGCTATATAGCCTAACCTACCTCACAGGGTTGCTGTGAGGGCAAAAAGGAGAAGAGGAGAACAATGTAAGCCACTTTGGGTCCCATTGGAGAGAAACCTTTTAAAAGGATGAAGTGCGCAATTCATTTCTCACAACTTGTTTCCTGGTTTTGCCTCATTACTGTTTATGCAAGATACCATTTTACTATCTACGTGACTTGATATTGGTTAATATGTGCTGTTCTGTACTTCAGTGGTCCCCAACCCCTGGCTCCTCCTCCCCGGCTGCTGGCTCGGGGGCTGCCCTGCCACTCTGGCGCTGGCTCACCTTTGGTGCTCTCCAGCGACCGCCATGGCTGGGGCTCCCCCTCGGCATGGCACTGCACAGCTGCTGCTGGCAGTGCCCCCCAGTGGGCGTTGGGAAGTCAGGGTCGCCGGTGAGAAAGCAAGCGGAGCAGGGGCTCAGGCAGCGTTGGTGTCCCTTGGCAAAAGACTACCTCCCCGCAGGCCTCAGTAAAATTGTCAAGCGTTGACTGGTCCCCGGTGATAAAAAGGTTGGGGACCACTGCTATTCATGACAGCTAGGATCCTATGCCCTCATTCTGCTTGCCTGTCTTTGACCGTTTATGCACTGGAGGTTTCATGCCGGGCTGCAGGCTGGAGTTTTAGTCATGGCAGGTTGCCCCACCTCTTCCTGCATTCACATGGGGGAGCATTTGGCCTGGTGCACCTCATCTGCCCCCGATTTGTGCTCCTGCTGGGGCAGAGAGGCTCCCCATGCATAAACGGTCTTTGTCTGCTTTGGAAGATGTGCCTGGCTCTGAAGGACATGCAGCTTTAGGCACTTCTGCTCAACCAAGACACATGTCTTTCAAGAATCTGAAAAGTGGACTACCTCCATAATGGATGAAGAGGAGCACAAGCAGAAACAAGATACAGTATTGAAGACTATACAAGTATGCATATAAACATATATATATATAAGTTGGTGCTAGTCGATAAGAGTGCGTAAACTGAGTTGTCCTTGGACATGGGCTCTTGGTAACCTGAGATAAGCCTTTTTCTTTCAGTTTCAACACCTCATCTCCCCTATAGGACTATTTGTAATGATTACTGAGATAATATACAAAGTACTTTGAACACTTGAATTCTAATACATAAATGCTAAATATTACTATCAATACTATTTCACTATACCAATAAAATGTGCTTAAAATAAAAGATTCTTAAGCACCGCTATTTTAATGGGCTGTTTTATATTACTACTTGTTTTAACAAGGCTGTTTCACACATTACACAGAAAAATTCAGATTAACCACCATGTAATATACTGCAGTAGCCAATTTCAGCTTATCAGTAACTGTTAGTGCCATTCACTGTGTATGCCTTAAATATATTATTTATATACACATGTGAAATTACCAGACTAACACTCAGTCTTTATTTAAAGCAAAAGTCAAATATTCATTTTCCCCTGGAAAATCCTAAACAAATGACCACTTAAAGATCTAAGCAACAAATCATCACAGAATATTGAAACAGGTTTTATGGTAGAACACATTTCTTAAATACATTTTTAACAAGTATTTTGAAAACATTCAGTATGAAGCAAATGAAGTTTATAATTACCTTGTTCTTCTAAGATTCCGTTTGGCATTTTTTTATCACTGGAGTTCACAACTGCTTTTCTGTGTTTCCTGAACCTTAACAAACATGGGATATATATTTAGAATAAAAAGTAGATTGATATGAATAAATCAGTTAATATAAGTACTAATCTGCAGGAATACTTCACAAACCATGAAACTCTGGAGAAAGTTTTTTTTAACATCTTCTGATCGCAAAATACTTGTTTAGTATAGAGGGAAACTAAGCAACATCCTCTTGCAGCTCTAACTAAAGTATGAGTCTACAGCTACCACAACTGCCTGTAATACATGCTTTCATTTCCTTGTTAGATCACATGAAAACAAGACTCAACTAGTTCTAGGCTGAGAGCTTGATTAATGCCTACCTGAAGAAATAGCCAGCTAAAAGAATTAAAATTATAAACACCAGTATCAGGATCAGCATTGAAGTCAATAGATGCTGTGATGGATCAGTATCTTCTGGAGGACCTATGAATTACAGATAAACATTTTAAATGCTTGTAATATAACAATATATAATTAACCACTTAATAAAATTCAACACTGGCCATTAATAGATACAAATGCAAACGTACATAAAATTAGTCTTATGAAACTTTAAATATTTCCTTAAAGTAAGAATTTTCTGGTACCACCAAATCTTAAGAAGATCTTAATATACTCAAGATTACTTGAGTAAATACTTTTAATGAACATATTAGAAAATGAAAATCTTGACAGCTTTCTCCTCCATTAACCAAAACCCCATAACCATAATACACAGATACTAACTCTTCCTCTAATGTACCACTGGTTTAACAAGTGCCTGCTCCCAGCAGGCAATCCCCCATTGCCATTCTCACATTCTTGCCACCACTTATGTTTGTAGTGGGAGGAAAAAGCTGTATCTGACCAGGAAGTTGTGTTTACCCTCAGGATATGCTTTAGAAAACCCCCAATATCTATAGTTTTGATCACAGGGGTATTGGGAGCAGGTTCTCAAAGCATTAGCTGGAGGAGATATCACTTCTGGGTCAAATGTGACCATCAACTGGCCCTGGAGAATACTGGGGACCATAATAGTGGCTAGATGATATAAAAAGTGTCTATGTCCCTCATTTTAAATCAATAACACAATTCAGATGACATTTCCAGATGACTAAGTTCTGAATAATGTTGTATTTTTCTCCCAATGAATGATGGTGAAGGTCATAAACACAAAATTCAAATTAAGAGACGTATCCATGAACACCGAAGACAAATGACTGTTGACATTAGCCATTTAAAGTATTGTGAGTAATAATGTTGAGGAAAAAATATCAACTAGGTACATAGGAGGGGGGAAGAGAGAAATGATGCCCCATGAGATATAGAAGATAAAGGAGTATACAGACATAACATAACAGATATTTTTAACTTGGTTTTCACAACAATACTGAAAAGGATGTCAGGTAAGTATAAAAAGAAACATATATATGGGCCTTCCAGAACAGACGCATGCAAAATGTTAAATGGTGTCACGAGACTTGGGCTTTGGGCCAGAAACTCACAAGCTCAGGAGCCCAAAGCAGGCTCTAAGTTAGCATTCTAAGTATACATGACCATCAAAAAGGGAGCCAGAGGACCATTCAGTCCACTCAAAAAATTACTCAACTGAATATATTTAGTTAAACAACACATTTTTCAACACTAAGGGCATTTCCGCACATTTGTAAAAATAGCGTCACGCCTGCAGAATGGCAGAATGTGACATTATATCATGCCCCCCAGCTCTCCTCACTTTTTTGCTGTCTCGCTTTTGCCTGCCTTCTTTTTGCATGTCTTACCCTCCTCACCTACTGCTGGAACAGGCAGAAGAGAGCAACGCACCTTATACGCATCGCACTTCCAGCTGTCAATCAATTCAGGCAACCAGTCCCCTTCCTCCATATTCTGATGCAGTTTAAAGATCCTATGATGCCCACTAATCTTTTTAAAAATCATACTTCTCCGTTGCAGTGCCTATTCATAGAATAATAGATGCATAGTGCTTTTGAATGCCATTCTTTATGGAATCACAAGTAGGCTTGTGCATGAAGGGCCAGAATTGGCCACTTCAGTGCCCATGGAAGTCAATGGTGCCATATACTATAATGTAAATGTTGGCATTCCCACCTTTCCTGGGGCCTGGGGGGGTTGAGGTACAGCCTCCAAACTTTCAGGGTAGCTCCAGGAGGCTCTTCCCTGACTCCCCTCCAAATTTAAAATGATTGGTCCAAGGGGTCCACATCTAGTGATGGGGGCACCCTCTTTGGGAGCCCCTACATGTGGACCATTTGGAGCATTAGCCATTTAAGCCCAATATGTCTCAGTGGTTAAACAGGGCTGTCCCTGGTTGGTATTCGGATGGGGAACCTCCAAGGCTTTGGGTGGTAGTTCCTCCAAGGAACACTAGGGGTCATGACACAGAGGCAGGAAATGGCAACCCACCTCCAAACATTCCTCGTCTGGCTGCCAGACAATCCTTGGATCTTGTAGCTATACTATACCCACCATGTGATAAACAAATCATCTGAAATAATTAATTTTAATTTCTTAAAGGAAGAATAAATTTAATTTATGGAATGAAGATCAGAAATTATATGACTTCTGGAGTGCAATTCAAAAACTTTTTTATATGATATGATGATGAAGAAGAGACAATTAGAGAGGTGGTACAAAACCCCCTCCTACACATTTATATTTTTGATCAGGCATCCAAACCATTTCCTGGTACTTCAATTAAGAGTATATGCTTTTCTTCACATTTTTTAAAAATCAGAGTTTTTCTCTCTCAATTTTAAATCCCCTGTCCAAATACGGGGACATTATTATTGTTGTTGCTGTTGTTGTTGTTAGATTTATTTCCCGCCACTCCCCATAGGCTCGTGGTGGGTAACATATATATCTAATGTAGTGAGACTCTTTACAAGTGGCAAAAGGGACTGTACATATATGAAATGGTATTTCCTAGGTGATGTCACCCTGACCGGAATAGCCCAGGCAAGTCCAACATTGTCAGATCCTGGAAGGTGAGTAAGGTCAGCCCTGGTCAGTATTTGGATGGGAAACCACCAAGGAATACCTGGGATATTAACAGAGACAGGCAAAGGCAAACCCCCTATGAATGTCTCTTGACTTGAAAATCCCAGCAGATTGCCATAAATCAGCTACAACTTGATATCAAAACAACAACAAGAACATGAGATGAACTGAGTCAATAAACGTCACAGCCCTCAGTCTGCAAGATTTCAGCAAGGCCATTAATGATAGGACATTATGCAGGTGCTTTAAACAGCATACATTATTTCCCCTCCCTCCATGTTCGCACAAAAATTCTGTGGTAAGTTCAGCTGAAGATGGATGACAAGCCCATGATTTCCCAGTGAATGTTATGGCCATCTTCAAAACCAAGTCTTCTCAATTCTAGTCCAACACTGTAACCCAGTGGTTCTTAACATCCATCAAGTACTCAACATCATCACCGAAAATCCCCTAAGCCACAAAAAAAATACAAAACATAAAAACAGCGACTCTTGACAAAGCAACTTTATTTATATTATGATGATATCTGCATGAGATACAGAGATCTCAGGGATATATTCAGGAGACCTTTGTGTCTATAGCCACCAACCAGCTCCTTAATGCTAAGTTTAATTCCTATTTGCTGCGTGTCCATTTCTTAACGGACTGGGACAAAAAATATAGGAGCTGGGATTTTATCCTAAGCAATATATGAGCAATATAACAATTTTTCTCCTTTGGCCATCACAAAGAACTGTATAAAATCCCGTTCCCCCCTCCCAATTCTGGCTGTCCCCCTAAAATCACTGCATATTATATTGGCTTTTATTTAATTACGCACTTACGTAGAAGAGGAATCTAAAGGGGTTCAGAGGAATGGCTTATGGAGTAACTGGAATTGGATGAAATAGGATCTTAGGTTAGAAGATAAAGATGTTTGTAACCATAGATTTATATCAAGCAACTAATTGGTTGGACCAGGGATTCTCAACCAGGGGTCTATGGAGACCCAGGGGTCCACAGGAGCTCCAGAGCGGTCCGCAGCCTTGGCCACAAACCAGGGAACCAGATACTTCCATTGCTCTTCCTTCCTGCCTCCCGAGCATAAGTAAGTTCTCTCACGATTTCTGTGCCTGGAGGGGGCGGGGGTGGAGCCTGCACACTAAAACCCACTTTAAACTGCCTCCTACCTCTGCCCCTCCAGTCATCCTCAAGCCTGCCTGTTAACATGGGTGGCGATGTCACTTCTGCTGACATGTGGCTGGGAAGAGTGGCCAGTTGACATAATTTCCATTTTTAAATGCATGGCTTGGGTTCCTGAATTAATTAACAGTTAAAATGCACATTGAATTGCAAGATATGTTTGTGTGTGGCATCAGTGAATGAATATAATAGAAAGTTAATACAAAGCTAAACTGAAAAATGCAGCATTGTCTTATACCAAAAGGGCACAGGAAACCACATGGAATAATACTAAGAAGTAGTATTAATATTACCCAAGATTACACTAGGTTTTTAAATTTTTTAAATTACTGTTGTTCAATTAAAGGGTACCCACATACAAAAAGACTGGGAAACCCTATTGTTGATACATATCCTGTCTCACAAGATCTTTAAGGATGACACTGCCTCATCTACTTCCTGATTTCAAGATAAAACAGCCTTGGCAAATGGAGTTTCCTACACCCACGCCCCATCCAAAGCTCTTTCTTTCTTTTCTGTAAAGATATTCATGAATGGAATAGCCACAAAATAAAGAAGTTTTAGGTGGACTGAAACAGATTTTAAAAATGCAGCATTTGCCCTGAGCTGAGATCTAAACAAACTGTTCCAGGGGCACAGAATTGTTCTCTAATGGCAGAACTGAAAGCAGAGAAAGAGAAAGAAAAAAAAACACAGATGTTTGAGGTCAGGATATGTAATACCAAGATAACATATACATACACATTTTTCTTCTAGGTTCAGGAGTTACATTGAAATCTAGCTATCACATTAATCAATGAATCCTGCATATTATTCCACATAGTTTAATGTCCCCAAAGGAACACCCATGTTTTTGTATAAGTCTCCCCACACATGTAATTGCTGGACATGGGTTCCAGTAGATGTTTGAAGTTTCATCTCTGGACCCTGTTCAGAATAATTTCAGAGTATAATTGCAAGCTCTGGGTTTGGAAATACCTGAAGACTTCAAGGGTGAAGCTAGGAGCGGGCAGGATTTGGAGTGGGGAAGACCCACAATGGTGTATGAGTCTACCCTCCAAAACAGCCATTTTCTTGATGGGAACTGATACCTTTCTCCTGGAGATGAACTGTAAAACCCAGGGATCCCCAGGACCCACCTGGGGACTGGTATCCCTATTTCAGAGGTAAATTACAGAGGGGTTGGGGGACAGATACTTAAGATAACAACTTTATTGTCTTAACAAAGAACACAATAAAAGAGTAAAATGATAGCTTTCCTGCTCAGGAGAATGAGATGGTAATTCTAAGCAGTTCAATTATAAGATATTGTAACAATTTGTGATACTGTTTATATTTAGCCATTTTAGAAGAGTTCACATTTTCAGCTCTCTTGTGTATTACATGTTTTTTTTGTCCAAACGATACATCAGCTAGCATTGGGGCTGAGCAGAAAGTTTTTGATTAAAAATAGCATTCAATAATTGTAGGCATTCAAACAAAGCAGACCCACTTCGGAGAACACAAGGAAGTAGTAAAGGATCAATGAGGTAGTCTCATTGAAATTATGGTATACAAGATATTCTGTATCTGTCTTTGAGAAGACAAAGCCACATGTCAGAAATAATTTGATTTCTCCCCCATCTTCTCTTCTGTGGGCATGTATTGGGATGTTGAAAAGCAATATTACTTGGAGTACGAACGCCAACACTGACCTGGAAATAACTATTAGCTCTTTTGGGGAAAGGTACATTGTAGCTTTCAGTACATGTAAGTTTCCTCAAGAGAAAATTCTGGACCAGGTTAAAGGAGAAATGAGACCTCTTCCTACATACCTGTCCTGAATCAGGCCTAGGAATTGTTCCCAAAAGGGAACTCCAAGAATACATCTGTTGAAAGTCCACACAAAGGACACATGGAAAATGACCTGCTCCATCTGTCTCATGTGCTGTGTATTTTTCTCAACTTTCTAACTATGATGTGGAACACACATTTCCACCAAAGGTCTCAAAGGATATATGAGAGAGAAGACAGACATAACCTGTGGGTCAGTCTGGAAGTGCTCTTATGTCCATCCAAAAATCTGTTCCTTTTCTGGGAAAACACTGTTCCTGCAAGTTTGTAGCAGAAGCTGGAAGTACATGGTGTTCCATAGCTGGCATTCGCTCCACCACCGATCTTTTGAAGAATTTCAGTTGTTTTTAAAGTTTTTTTAAAAATGTAATCAAATGATGAATTGTAAGCACAAAAAACATTCAAATTGCACATAATTTTTTAATTTAAAAAGACAGCCTGCCTGAAACAAGCTGGACAAGGCTACAAAACAAATGAATAAATAATTGGCATGAACTTCCAGCTTATTCCTCAGCTATTCATGAACTTTCCTCCATTACATCTATCTTCACCATTGCTCTTTTGTGAACTTTGTTATCTGACCACAGCAGCACACTACAGCCTCTATGATCCACCTTGTCTTTCGGTCTAGAATTAACACTCACAGAAGATCTTGCCTGTTACTAGGAATGCGGAACCTGGGGATTCCCTGGTTTTACAGTTCATCTCCAGGCAACAAAGATCAGTTCCCCTGGACAAAATGGCTGCTTTGGAAGGTGGGACTTCATAGTTTTACATTCCACTGAGGTCCCTCCTCACCCCAAATCCAGCCCACTCTTGACTCTACCCCCAAGGTCTCCAGTAGAGCTGGCAGCCCTACCTGTTACTGGGCTTTGAAATGAATGAATTCATAGCTCTTCATTCTTAATCCTTTATCCCATAAAGCAGCAGTGGATAGAGTGATGTCTATGTACATCTCTGACCAAGATAAAGGAAGGAAAGGAAACTTAATTCAGACACAGATCATCTCATAAAAGAGGAAAGTATTAAGTCAGCTATTACTGCCTTAGGCATTAGACCCAATTCAGTTAAATTAAAAGCTTTAAAAGCCATCAAGGGTTTGCAACAGCAATAAAAACAGTTTGATCGTTTCCCTTCTAGCATTTAGTGTTGACAAACAGCTAATGTTAGTACAGGAGCCCCCCCCCCCCCCCGAATTTCAAAAACTTTGTACATAATTCCTCAAATAATATTGAGATTTACTGAATGAAAACTCCATTTTAAAAAGCCATTAAAGTAGGTTTTTTCTTTTTAAATTGCAATTAGTCTTACATTTTAGGTAGCTTATAAACGTACTTAACTATGGAGGAGTCCATTGCAGAGTCACGCTGCTAATGATAATGTTATTGCTTTAACTACACTTCAGATTCAATTATTCCTGCTTTTCCAGTAAAGCTGTACACATTCTGTATGTCAGGGATGTACAATGCATAACTATAGGTTCCAAGAAGGAGCATTTGAGGACCTCATCCTCTGATGGGGTTCATCAGGAGGTTCATTTATTATGATTAGAAACAAAGTCATTGCTTCACTTTCAAAAGAAGCTACTTATTACCAGTAGCTCAGTTGCTATATTATTTTTGGACTGTTTACAACAAGGTAGAATATTTTAGGGTGGGTTTTTTTTTTTGACAATGGAATTTGAATGGATGGCAACAATAGCACCCACTTGCTATAATTCAGTACTTTTATCAAATTAGTTCAAAATGGCTTCATAAATTTAAAAAGGGAATACAGAATGTCTGTTATGTCTTTCTTGATCATTGGTTAAATTGTAGTGATGTCAAACCCTGAAGGCAAAAGCTAGCTGAATTCTAGTTTTATGACAATGCTCAGCAGAAACCACACTGCATAAAAAAGAAGCAACAAGAAATGAACAGTTATAATTATGACAGTTAACTGTTTGTTGTGTGACAGAAAAAAACTGACACTCAGCCTGGATCCATAGAGAAGAAAAGCTGGAGACAAAGCTTGTGAGAAGGGAAACAACATTCAGAGAAACTTTCAGCAGGAAAAGGCCTAAATATAGTCAATTACTCATATATATTGCACTCAGTATACAACATATAAGGATCCACAAATGCAGATCAACAGACTGATTTGGTATTTCTTCAGATTTTTGGCATACTGCCATCAAAAATGCTTAAGTAGCAGAATTCAAAATATGCATAATTTACCCCACAAAATTCACTGATTCCTTACTTGTTGTTGTAACATTAGATGATGCAGTGCCATTGTTGTGTAATGCTTCAATGTACTGAAAACTAATAGATGCAAGCAAAACAGAACAGGAATATTCCATCATGGACCTATAAAGCAAAAACAGAAATAAGACGGAGCCTTCAAAATTTGCTCAAAGTCATATTAAGCTTACAGCAACCTCTTAATTACAGTAGACATTATTTTATTTATTTATTTATTTATTTAGATTTCTATACCGCCCATTTCTTTGCAGCTCTGGGCAGTTTACACAGAACATTATAACTTACATGAAACATTATGCAGACTATAACATCAAAACAACTTTCAATAAAACATCAAAAGATTACAAAACCACAATTATTACTATATATAGAGGATATATAGAGAAAAGGGAAGGTGACTGTAAGCCACTTTGAGCCTCCTTTGGGTAGGGAAAAGTGGCATATAAGAACCAACTCTTCTTCTTCTTCGAACAGTAAATTTGGGAGAGTCACGTGCAGGCGTCTGGGGGGACCAGCAGGTGTTCTGAGTCGGTCGGCCTCAAGCAAATGCCTGGTGGAAGAGCTCCCTCTTGCAGGCCCTGCGGAACAGTGGAAGTTTGTGCAGGGCTCTGATCTCAGGGAGCTCGTTCCACCAGGTGGGGGCCTGAGAAGGCTCTGGCCCTTGTTGAGGTCCAACGTGCTTCCCTGGGGCCAGGGATCCACAGCCAGTTGAAGGTGGCAGAGCATAAGACTCTTTTGGGGGTATATTATAAAAGCTCTTCGTAAAAAATACTAATTTAATATTACAATTTTGTTAAAGTCTGAATTCAATCTAACCTGGAAAGAATATTCTACATGGAAAGAATATGAGTATTGCTTAGTTCCAATATCTGAATAATTATAGGCTATTAATAATAGACTGCTCTTACTAATGAAAAACCCAAGCCTTGTTTTAATAAGTACTATACTGCTTTGGCAACCTGGAGGGCTTGGGAGTAAGAGAGAAGAAAAAGTAGTTTTTTATACTCTGCCTTTCACTTACCCAAAGGGATCTCAAAGCAGCTTAAAATCACCTTTCTTTACCTCTCCCCACAACAGACACACTGTGAGGGAGGTGGGACTGAGAGAGCTCTGAGATAAACTGCTCTGCAAGAAGAGCTATAAAAGAACTGTGGCTGGCCCAAGGTCACACAGAACAGAGATGCTACTTCTGGCATGTGACTTCATCATGTCAGCAGCGTTCCAGCAACATTCTGTTGAGGAGCTTGAAGCAAAAGTCCCCTTGAATGAAATACTGCTTGCAGGAGATTTCAATGCAAGGATAGGCAAATAAGGCTCTGCACTTTCAAGGGCATTGGGCTTGGACCCAGATGAACCCCTACCTAATTGTCTTTCTGATACAAGGCATTCCAAAGACTCTCATATAAATAATGCCGGAATCTCAATAGCCAAATTTTTCATACGTTTTGACAGATTGATACTAAATGGCTCGTTCTCCCAAGATCATCCTGGGGAATTCACATTTGCCTCTGGGAGAGGTAGCAGTGTGATTGACTATATATTGTTTCCCCCTGCTTTGAAAGACCAACTAGAGGTATTTTGTATTGGAGACTGCACTGATAGCGATCACCTCCCACTGCTATTGACCATCAAGACGTCTTCTCCCCTAAGGTCATCTCCACCAATTATGGACTCTGAAAATGTCCAAGGTACCCTATGTAGGATCCCGTGGTCAAAAAGCACTGCTGGAAAGATCAAACATCTATTTACTGCCAGTACTCTAACAGCATTTAACTCCATACCCAACATCAATGATAATCCTTCTGAAGTTATAAAAAATTACAATAATATAATCACTCACATTCATCAGCTATTTAGCCCCCAATCAAACTCACAGAAAATAACCCGAAGAAGAACCCTAAATCCCTGGTTTGATGATGAATGCTGCAAATTAAAATCTCAAATCCATGCCATTTATCTTGATTATAGGGAATCCAGTGCTAAGCTTATGCCTGCAGAATATTCCCATTTGAAAAATCAATTATATCAACTAACAAAAAAAAAGCAAAGTGATTATATTAAAAAACAATGGGAACAACTTGTGCAGGCTTCATTCTGCTACTCGAGCAGTATTCTGTGGAAGAAGCAACACTGCCGACTTCCAGTGCACCACAGACTTCCAGTGCACCACGTGTGCTGCTGATGACTTAGCTTGGCTTCCCTAATGTTCCTTGCAAGGACCCCCTCTTTCCCTCTCGATTGCTAGGACGGACCTGGCAACCCTGGTGACATAGCTGCATTACAATGGGATACTTCTGAATTAAATTCCTTTGTTTTTAGTCGGCTACACTGAGTCTATTATATTATCTTTTTAATGTGATTAATCAATTCATAATCAACATGCACAGTTAAGAAATTCAGGAAAGTGATGTCCTGGTGGTAAAGGAAATGACTGCAACCTTCGTATTGATCATACAGTTATTAGAAATTTTTTATAGTTGGTTTGACTGTTTTGACTCTAGGTTCTTATCAAGAGAGCAGTGTGTTCCTCTCCAGAATGTAGCTTCCCATGAGTTGGAGGAGGGAATATTTTGAGTACGGTCAAGCCGGTCTTATCTTGTGCACTAAGGCCAGAAGGCATGAGTAAGCCATTATAACGTGTAAACTTTGGGGCTGGGATTGATGCCAGGCAAAGACCTGGATTCCTGCCTGCAGTTTCTGGAAGGCTGGTGTAAGGGCTGTAGGGTGTTCCCGGGAGGTAGAATGGGAAGGTAGAGACCCCTATTGGCTCATCCTGCAAGGCATCATCTTTCCCACACTCCAAGAATAAGGTATTTAACACTATGTAATCTTATTGTTCTCTGCGCAGATTTGGCAACAACTCCGTCTATATTTCTTCTGCAGTAAAAATATAAAAAAGATTTTTTTCTGTGTGTGATTAATTGGGGCTGGGCAAAAGAACCCTAATTAGGCTGTTTGGCTAGCAAAAGCACCAGCTTTCATCTTTTGCCACAAAGATTAAACATACCTGGAAAAGAATACTCATTTTCTCTAAGTGGGTCGAAAATACTTTCTCTTCTCCCTTTGAAATATATATATCTCAGACACGAAACCTGTCAGCTCTATTAATATTTCATTTGGCCAGTACAGGTGTAAATAGAACCTTAAAAGTACATAACGTTTTTTTCTCCATTTTATCAAAATGTATTCAGCAACAAAGCAACTTAACAAGTACAACAGCTGGGTCTGTAGGTTAATAACAGCAATTACATCATTACAGTTTCCTAAAGTGCTACACAAACATCTTCCATAAAAATGGGGGGGGGGGTTGGTTTGCTTGTTTTTAGCATTAGGCAACTTCAGTCACCAACAGCTATACTAATTAAAGGATAAACTACAATCCAAAAATTATTTGATTCCGAGTTGGTCTACTTTTAGTACTGGATTCCTAACTTCTGCATTTAGACAGTTGGCACAGGCAAGTCTTCGCAGTGCCATCCTAAGCAGCATTACATTCTTCTAAGCTTATTGACTTCAATTACAACTTACCTTAGGATGGCATTTGTCAATACAGAGAGTGAGAGAGCATCAGGGGGACTAGGAGAAACTGCCCAGGGCTTCTTGGCAAAAGAACTTGAAATGTTGCATTGTTAATTAAAAGTTACACATCTGATACCTGTATTGTACTAGGGTGTTTTATATCAGCTGCCTTTAGTAGTCTTTTAAACATTTTAATTATTTATCATACTAGCTTCAAAGCCTGTTCCTAAGAACGGGCCTTGAAATGGCTCCCTCTCCTGGCCCCTGGCCAGGCAGCTTAAGGTGGCTTTGGGCCGCTGGGGCCGGCGGGGGTTGGCCAGTTCATTAGCAGGCCCAGGACAGAGCTCTTTAGCAGGCAGTCAGCAGGCCGGGAGGCCCTTGTTAGCAGCCTCCGCTTAGTAGGCTGGGAGGCCCTCCTTAGCAGGCCCTCCACCACAACCCTTTGGCCAGGGCCCTCTCCCCTTACCTGCTGCTAACTCCAGGCACTGAGGTGTCTGAGAGCAAAGAAGCTAGATTCCAGGGACGGAGGGTGGGAGCTACAGGGGCAGGGCCAATCAGAATGCATCCAGCTTTGCTGGCTGTACCATGATTGGCCCTATTCCAGCTTGGACAGCTGGACATGTTCCACCCCCTAGGCTGTTTCACAAATATATAGAGGAACCATGGATAAGGATGGCATGTGTAGTGTAGCCGGGAGATCTGAAGACTGTCTGGTAACCTGGCAAGGGATGTTTGGAGATGGTTTATTCCTTGAAGGAACTCCATTCAAATTCTTGAAGGCCTCCCAGCAAAATACTAGCCAGGGTTGACCCTGATTAGCTTCCAAGATTGGGCTTGCCTGGGCTATCCAGGTCAGGGCTATTTATACGTAAATAAATAAGACACATCTCAAAAGCCACAGATGCAATACCTGATATCTGCAGTCAAAAGGATCTCAGCGATATGGGTAAGACTTTTTTGCACTTGAGGGTCACTGCCAGTCACAACACCAGATCAACAGTTTGACGATGCATAAAGCCAGCTTGGTGTAGTGGTTAGGAGTGCGGACTTCTAATCTGGCGAGCCAGATTTAATTCTGTGTTCCTCCACATGCAGCCAGCTGGGTGACTTTGGACTCGCCACAGTACTGATGGAGCTGTTCTGACGAACAGTGATATCAGGGCTCTCCCAGCCTCACCCACCTCACAGGGTGTCTGTTGTGGGGAGAGGAAAGGGAAGGCGGATGTAAGCCGCTTTGAGACTCCTTGGGGTAGAGAAAAGCGGTATATAAGAACGAACTCTTCTTCTAAATGAAATAGCTGAGAATTTCTACTGTATCTTTGACTTCTTAGATCTTACAGGCTAATTTGATATTAGTTTCTCAGGCAACCTTTTATACAACAACTAGAGCCAGAGGCAATATGCAAATATCAACAAGCTATGAAATATACTGCAAAATGACTATAAAATTGCTTCAAAGGTCTACACATTTTGAAAGATAACATGAAAAACTAGTAATTGTTAAAATTGTTAAAAGACAGAAGGCATGTATTTTCCTTGAATACAGCTCCACAAATTGTGAATGTGTGAACTAAAACGTGTCAGTAACCAGTCCTCATTTTTAGGCACTCAGTTTCCCAGCTTAGCCACAGAGCTTGAGGGTGACCTCAAGCCAGTCACTCTTTCTCAAGCTAACCTATCCTACAAGACTGTTACAAGAATGCAGGGAGGTATTTCACTCTGTCTCCCTTGGATGAATATACTAAAGCCTGCACATAAATTTCTTCAGTGGAGAAAATAGCAGCTTTCTCTGGCTGTACACTGAATCTATTGATTCCCCTAAATGACAAATATCAAAAGCTGTTTTTTGTTGCATTCTACACCAGCCAATGCCCAGGTGGATTAAGTTTATGACACTAACAGCCAGGTCCAATTTAAACCCATATAATACAGAACTATATCACTAAGAAAAAAGTTGTTGCCTGCTAAATTAGCATGTTTGTTAAGAAAGAACACATCTGTCAGTTACAAAGTATTTCTACAGCAATCATCACTGGAGAGATTTTTGGCTGTATTTTTTTTAAAGAAAGAGGAACGTTTTTACTCAGACAAGAAAGATGGTAAAATATTTTTGATCCTCTTACATTAGGAGTCTATATACAATTGCCCAGCAGAGGGTGCTATGTCTGTACTAGACTATTTGACTTGAGCGAAAACAAGTACATCTTGCTTTTCCTTCTGCACTTCTGAAATACAGCAAAAATATCAGCAACATACCAACTTTCAAAAGCAGCAGTAAAATAAGTGACAATTGAGAAAAACATGGTATTTCTAACAAAGCTGAGCAGAATGAGATATAGTGATAAAATAATACTATAAAACAGTGGTCCCCAACCTTTATATCAACGGGGACTGGTCAACGCTTGACAACTTTACTGAGGCCCGGGGGGGTAGTCTTTTGCCTAGGGATGTCGCTGCTGCATGAGCACCTACTCCGCTGGTGCCCCTGACTTCCCGCCAACCACTGGGAGGCGCTGCCAGCAGTGCCTCACCGGGGGGGGGGGGAGACTCAGCCATGTCGGCTGCTGGAGATCACCAAAGGTGAGCCAATAGCAGAGTGTCAGGGCAGCCCCCAAGGCAGCAGCTGGGGAGGAGGATGCGGAGGAGCTGTGGCCTGGTACCGACTGATCCACAGACCGGGACCGGTCTCTGGACTGGAGGTTGGGGACCACTGCTATAAAATAGCAAATGACAATGCAAGGGCCCATTTCACATGGTCCTTCCACAGAGCCTTACCCCCATACTTCTGAATAGCAGAGTTGAATGTGGGTAAGAATATGGCGCAAAATTTCATTAGCAATATCCTGATGCTGATCAGATTATAAAGTACTCTCACAGAAGGGTCCCAGTATGGTCCCAAATAAGGGACAGTCCAAAGGAGGAAAAGTAAAGAATAATGTAAAAAAGACATGTTAGGTAAAGATCTACCTGCAAGCTGCTTTTATCTTAAAGTGGGGAAATGTACAGGTAAATATACATTTTCCCAAGTCTCACTGAGAGAACAGCAAAAGGGGAGGGGGGAGAATGTATGAAATCAGGGGCTGGCCTGCCCTTTAAATGGCTATCATAGTGGTTACATTTTGCAATTAAGAAACAACAATAACTGCAAAACAGGATCCCGAACCCTTTTTAATCACAGACAGTATATTGTCTCACAATATCTTTTCTAAAGACCATGACATACAATAGTTTTTCTCCATGGGCACTCAGGCTTCTCTGATTATACTCAGATGGAAAAGAATGTATGAAATGGCACGTCATACAGAACAGCTTGACTTGAAGGTTTGCAATATGACTGGCCAGGTTAAGTCTGCATTTTTTAAAAAAGAAAATCTGATTCTGACAGACACACAAGCTTTTGCACATCTAGCTTAGTAGTATGGATTTAATATTAATCAGTAGTAATTCCTATTACCTGTGAGGGCTTGAAAACTGCTGCTATACAACACATATTGCAAGCCTGTCCTAAGAATGCAGGAATAAGAGATCTGTGATGTGGCAATCCATCAAGCAGAGCAGGGTTGCAATAAATCCCATCAAATGACAGAAAAAAGATGCAGCTGCACTAATTAAGCACAATTGGCTATAATTGCATCTCATTTTCCAGTAGAACTATATCAGAAAGGGTGGGAAATCTGGGAAAATGTTAACTAGCACACTGATTTCATAAGCATTATAGTGAAACCCAACTCCACTCTACAGACTGAAAAACAGCAACTGGAAGAAACAATATATTGCTTGGTCAGTAAATTGTTTTTATAATTGTAAGCAAAAGAAACAACATGATGGAAAAATGGTACATCCTAATCAGAAAACAACAGAAAAAAATCAGTTCCTCTTTTGACTACAGCCCTGCACTCCACCTATAACTGTGTACAAAAGCTGCATTATCTCTGACAATAATCGAAAACAATTGCCATGGGATCAGCAGTGTGCACCTCCCTGCCATATATACATTTCTGCTCAAGCAACAACTTTAGACTACAGAGGCTGTAACTTACATCCAAATCAATTCCAATAGTGCTAGCCATGCTAAATCTGTTGCAACAAAAAAATAAAAATAAAATCCCCGCCAGGTTTGGGCACCTTAACAACTAACAGATTTATTGTGGTATAAACATTCCTGGGTACATGAAGTATGCTCTCTGCTGATACTTCTCTTTGTGAAGCCATCTAACCATTGGAGACAAGCACTGTATAGTCCTAAAACATCTCTACAGAAGTTAAAGCAAGCAAGCTTCCACTAGAAAAACCCTTGCGATCAATCGGCATCATTAGTACACTCCTATAGCTAGCTCAGGTCTCACAGTGTCAGCGTGGTTTAAAGACTATGCAGATGTTCTAGAACCACGCTTGTAGCACCCCAAACTGGTTTCCATTTAGCCCTCTAAGTAAATATCTGATTATTAGACAATAATAAGTTTAATGCTAAAATAATACAATTAGTATAAATAGTATAAAACAGAGGATAGAAACACAGGGATGTATTTGTACAGCAGATAAAAATGTATTTATTTATTGGGAAATTAAAATCCTTTGGGCTTCAAGCATAAAGAAGGTATCTCTACATCTGGGTATCTCTCCTTTTCCCCCTAGCGGTGGCATAAAGATCAAGGCACACACAGTATAATCCTATGCCGAGTGACTCAGGTCTCAACCTATTGCAATTAATTTATTTACACTAAAAGTGCTTATTACTTATTTATTATACTCGATCTTTCTCACAAATGAGATTTCAATTAGCTTACACCATTGTTCTCTCTAACATTTTCTCCTCGCGACAACCCTGTGAGGTAAGTTGGGACAATCATATACTCTCATTCTAAGTGATATAGCAAGTTTCCATAGCAGAGAAAGGATTAAATGGTGGCCAAACAATTACCATGGGCATCTGGTAACAGACAGTTTGGCCACCCACGCTCTACAGCAGGGGTAATCAAACTGCGGCCCTCCAGATGTCCATGGACTACAATTCCCAGGAGCCCCTGCCAGCGAATGCTGGCAGGGGCTTCTGGGAATTGTAGTCCATGGACATCTGGAGGGCCGCAGTTCCACTACCCCTGCTCTACAGTAACATTACCACAGGACTGAATTGTTGGTTACTTAGTCTCAAAAATCCTTCTCTGGCTATTTCAAAGAAACTAAAATGATGTTGGCTAGATATCTGCAATGTAAAGCAGCTTTAGCCATGTGCACATCTGGCAGAATCAACACCCAAGAAAAAGCTACTGCCCTTTTAAGAACCTTTCAGGATTCATATAAGTGTCCACCCCCTGCTGATGCAGACTAATGAGTACTATACAACCCAGCAAGTATCACTGAGCCCATTTCTTATGTCAACTGGGATAGATACATAGTCTGAGGAAGAGGGCTTGCACTCAAAGCTCACGTCTGGAATAAATCTTTGTTGGTCTTAAAGGTGCCACTGGACTCTGATTTTGTTGGTCAACTAGGAATTTCAGAGAAGAGGAATTTGTCCTCTAATCCACCTCTTTCCTGTTGTCTAGTTGGAAAACTTCACCAGACTCTAAACCTGACTGCATATCTGTCTGCCAAAAATGACATTCTGCTATTTCAAAAAAAAAAATTAAGGTATTAACATAAAGTTGTTAAGAACTTAGCTGTGATGGCAAATAGCTCAGTTTAGCTATTTACAACTGGATCCATCTGCTCTGAAACTGTATGAAACGCTACAGTTTTCAAAGATATACTTCCCCTCACCGATAGATTGCTGCAATGTTTTTGAAGCGAAGACACAGAAAAAAATACTATACTGCTTCCTTCTTTTCCTACACTCCTGTTAAGCAGATGTTCCAACTATTATAGTGGAATACCACAGTCACCATTCAAAACATTAGTGTGCTATTCACTACAGCCTGCGTTGTCTTCTGCAGATATTTCAGAAAAACACTATCCATCTAGCCCCACTAAATGACACTGAATCTTAATCACTGGATGCATGAGAAGTAATAATGGCAGTATGATAAAGCAGATAAGAGTTTTAAAATATTGTAATTAACAACTTTGTCCTTGTTACAAAATTCAGACATACTTCAATATAAATGTTCTTAATGTTCAAGACAGTGTAATTATTACTGGTTGTTGTTGTCATTGAGTTGTTTTTATGTGTGTGTAAAAGTCAAGTAGACATCCCATTGAGCACTAGCCTGTATCAGTAGTCATGCGTTCCTATCGTGACTATGAAATTAGGTTGTTTTTAAATATGTTAGCAGCCACTAACAGATTCCTCTCTCTCTCTCTCTCTCTCTCTCTCTCTCTCTCTCTCTCTCTCTCTCTCTCTGTATATATATATATATATATATATATATATATATATATATATATATATATATATATATATATATAATACAATATCTTGTATTTTCAGACTATATGGTGGTAATCATTACCATGCAGGGGGATATTGACCGCCTAATGAGGACACTGACAACCATAATTTTGGCATAAAATATTTGGCCACTGCCTTTATTCAACATTGAGCGTGGCAAGCATGGGAAGAGAATCATGCCATCTTGTGGTTACCGTACCACAAGGAAGCCCACCACAGCCTGCCCCTCAATGGGTTGCCTTGGCTATCCAGACCCAAAACCCCATAATGGCAGTCTGAAACAGGGGGGGAGGCACCATGGAGTGACCCCTATGGGCACCAGCCTCTGTTGGGTTCTCCTGCCCCCCGGAAATGCTAGCCTTCAATCAGGCTCTGCATCCACACAGCCCTTTAAGGGGCCCCCCAAATCTAGGGGAGGACAGCGCGCAAGCTTAGTCTCCCCAAAATTGATCCTTCCCATGCTCCATTTCCGCCACTGAGCACGAATAGGTATATACCTCTCGGATTAGCTATGCACCTGATTACATTGAATTATCTGATAGCATCCTATACTGTATTCAACACCCTATACTTTATTATTATACAGTATCTTGTATTTTCAGACTATATGGTGGTAATCATTATAATCAATGGATTTCCATACTTCCACCTTAATTTTAGCCCCAACATGTTCACCTAAAATGCAGTGGAGAAGCTCTGCTTAAAAACCCTATAAAGATGAACAATTGGAAAACAAGCTTCCAGCTTTGACACAAGTATTCCATCCCTCGTTCTGATTTCCTCCAGAAAAGGGACTTATGGCCCATCCACAATATCTTAGCAAATGTCATATTTACATCATCCCAAGTTAAAGAGGGCTTTGATATTCAGTAACAAAACCTTGTATTGACCCCAAAATAATTTGGAAACCCCATGCAACATAAGGTAAGAGTTCAGCCTCTAAACCTAAGCAAGAAGGCAATGCTGCAACATAGATATATCAGGTAAATACTAAGAGGATTTGGATTATTTACCATCTTCACCTCTACCTTGCCTGGATTCAGCTTCAGCACATAATTCTACAGCTGTTCAACCTCATGATCTTGAGACAGCTGATCTTGGTTGAATAGCTACTAGAACTTAATGCAGAAAAAACAGATATGTCATGTCCTGTGTGCAGACCACACAACAGATACAAGGTAAATAGCAATGGTTTTTATTTAAAACTAAATTTTAATTCAGTTTTAACTGAGGGAGGGAGAGCGCAGAGATTTAAAAAAATATGACAAGAGAAGATATAGAGTACAAGTAAGAAAGTAGCTGACGTGGGTACCTTCCCATTTCTGCTTTAAGCCCCCCCCCATAGATAGTACCAGTAAGAAATGTACTTATTTATTTTCTTTTGTTTGTGGAACAAAAATAAACACATTACTAGGCCAGCAGATGGTAATTAAGATGACTTTAAAGTGTCTTTCCAAAAGCTTCATTTTGTAACCCAAGTCATTACAGGGATGTCAAGACAACTGTTGATTGATTTTCAAATGTGTACAGCTCAAATAGAAGCAGTACAATGATTTATTTTGTGTAAGCAATGAACTTAAAAAGTTAAAAAATCCTCCAAATGTTCCACACATGAAAAGAAATTAAGGCTATAATTAGCTATCTGTTATTTGAAAGCAAAGTTATAAATATACCATGGGTAGAATATTAGTGAAAAAACAAGGAAGGAAGGAAGGAAGGAAGGAAGGAAGGAAGGAAGGAAGGAAGGAAGGAAGGAAGGAAGGAAGGAAGGAAGAGCACACAGACACTAAAAAGATAACCTGTACATTAAGGCTATTTTTTTAAGGTTCCCACCAAATCTCTTCACAGCTGCCTTCAAATTTCTTCTTCAAATTAAACCTGCAGCTATTGATTTTCATGAGAATTCAGAGACAATGTTCCACTCCCTATCCACCTCATCCACCTTCACTCTGCTGTAAGTTTGATGCATTAAAGTCAATAAAAGAACTAATTTAGATACCACTGCACGTTTTTATCTCACCTTTCCTTCAAGGAGCCCAAGAGGGCATACTTGGTTCTCCCCTTCCTATATTTAGGACTATTCCGCACGAGTTAAAAGTAGCAGAAGTCTTACAAATAGAAAATGCTACAAATTTGACGTTCCGCATGACGTCGCACACAATCTGCCACACTCCTGCAACACTAGCGCTAAAATCGCTTAGTTGTAGCGATTTCCGGGGAATCGGGAAAAGTGGATTCACCATTAAAAAAATCGCAACACTCCTGCCAACAACCTGCAACACTTACGAAAAAGACCTGTGCATTCTCAATGTTGTGGTTGCAACAAAGTCCCTCCCCCTGGCTCTCTCCTCCGAACTTCCGGTGAAGCGATTGCCATTTATTTTTCCTCAGAGCGAGCGGGGAAAGCAACGAACCAGCGAGGCTTGATTCACCCAGCGAGGCTTCTCCAGCTACAGTCCTTCCACAGAAGTGCTTTAAAGCTCCCCTAAACCCTCAAGCACAACACAGCCCCCTGTTTGCCAGTTCCCTTTAATTTCGGCTGAAAATCGTGCCCGTGCGGGGGGGGGGTCACTCAAGGGGAGAGTGGTAACAATGACTCGCCAGCTCACATGCCAGCTAGATGGGTCTCTACGTTAGGAAGAATCAAGGCATATTTGTTGAAACGTGTATTGTTTGTTTGTTTTTTTAAAACCTGTGCTTAAAGGGCAAGGGGCTTTTTGGGAGCATGATAACAACCGCCCATTGGCTGTTCGTTTGATTGAACAAGCACAGAAAAAAATCGCTTCCTTTCTAGCGATTCCTGCGAGACTGGAAACCTGTGGGGAACAAATGAAACGCTACTGGATTCCACTACAAATGCAGGTATGTGGAACGCCGAGATTCCATTATTTAAAATACCGTTATTGCTTTGTGAAAGCAATAGGCAACATTGGTCCTTGTGAGGAATGGGCCTTACTTTCACTCTGTGATGTAGGTCAGGCTGAGTACATGAATGAGTAACTTGTTCATGGTCACCCAGCAAACTTGACACAGATTTCAAGATCTGAACCAAAGTCTCTCAAATCCTGGCCTGCTACTTTAACCACCACACCATGCTGGTCTCGCAGGTTGTGTATTATTCCAAAATTCAATCAATCCATCAATGGTTATTGTATTTACTAGGTGAAAGGAAGACACTATACTTCAGTTGGCTCCATTAACTCTGGCCTCAAACGAATACAACTGGTCTTTCTCCCCAAGTGAGAAAAATGAGAACAGATAAATGTGCCTTCCAAGGGCAATTAAGAAAACAAAATAGCTTTCCACACTTTAAATACCTTGCACCGTGCATTGCAGTTGTTCTTATTTGGATTAGGTACAGAAGCCTAGGAGCAGTACCTGTGTACTGAATGCCTCAAACTCAATGTGCTTCTGAAGCGCCACAAGCTAAGTTTAGCTATTGTATGACCTTATACTCTATCAAGAGATTCCTTAATAAGTTGAAGTTGGTCCTTAAATATAAAATACGCTATCAAGAGATTCCTTAATGAGTTGAAGTTGGTTCTTAAATATAAAAAACGTCCCTTGAAAAAGCTGTAAGGCGAAACGCATCGGGACTTGTGTGAAATAAGAATTAAAAAATTACTGAGGAGAGACGATTCTATATAAGTCCAATTTGGATATTTTATTGTCATATTGGTTTCCCAGTGCATCTGTATTTTTCAAACCCAATGTGGCCACAAATAACTGGAGATTCTGGTGGTGAAGTTTGGGAAAGGACCTCAGTGGGATATAACACTACACATTCCACCTGCCAAAGCTGTCATTTTCTTCAGGGGAACTGATTTATGTCACCTAGAGATCAATTTGTGATACTGGGAGATCTCTAGGAATCACCTGGCAGTTGGCAACCCTCCTCAGACTACAATATTCAAGTGACTGCAATACTTACAGTAATCAGATAAGCAACATTAAATACATTTCAGGTCCCTTTACCACCAGTGTCCCTATCTCAGCCCCAAACTTTAGCTGCTGAACAAACACTCTTCCAAACACAATACAAAATCAGCTATCCAAATAATACTGCTGATTTCATCTGATGAAATCAAGAATTGCTGATCATGCATTGAAGCAGAAAAGACCATGGAGAAATCACCTGTCTCAGTGATCAATATTCAATTTTAAATGGAGAGAAGAGTACAATGGAATACATATTACATGAATAGGGTCATTTTAGAAATAAATCAAACTTTCCAATAAAGAATATGTAAATCTAATTTTTTTAAAATAATAACAAACTCTCCTATACGACACTGTTTAACAAACGTCATTTTTATTTTAAATTTTATTTTTATTTGACTTTTCAGTTCCTCATCAGCTATGAAAGCAATTGCATATGTATGTTGCATATGTATGGATAATTCCTTTGCTCATTCAGAGCAAGCTGAGATCCACTGAAGTACAATTACAGCCAGCTGGGATAAATAATTTACATTGAAAAATAAATTAAGCTTAATTATGATTAAATGAGTTAAATAAACTTGTTAAAATTTATAAGGGAAAAATGCAGTCCTTTTTCATTGCTTAGCAACTGTGGTGTTATTAGGTAATCATTTATGTTTCTAAAGATGGCACTAGATTAAGATGACCAGATTTCAATATTGGTAAAGCGGGACACCATTGACCGAGGGGGTTCTTGATTAAAAATTTGGTCTATATGGAGCAAGAAAAATTTTCATAGAACGCATAGAACACAAAAATAGTATTGTAATATATATATTTTACTTGCAACATAAGTACAATTTGCCAGGTGCCCCCAGATGTCCCTCCAAAAGTGGGGCAATCTGGTCACCTTACACTAGATTAAATTCAGAAATAACTGTACTTAAATATATTCATTTAATTTCCATGGCATTTTTAAAGAGAAATGTATGCTGTGTTAAGTAAATAGCAAAACAACAAAACAAAACCCAATAGCAATAATAATAATAGCAATCAACCTGCACTCACAGTCTTTTTGTTAGGCTCACACGGCATCATGATTAACAGATGTCTCCTGGTCCATGCACAGGCAACCTATATTAGAAGCCACTATAATCTGCTATCATTCACTCTTTTAAATCGTTTACTTGGATTTTAGTAAAGCTTTTGATAAGGTTCCCCATGATGTTCTGATGGATAAATTGAAGGACTGCAATCTGGATTTTCAGATAGTTAAGTGGATAGGGAATTGGTTAGAGAACCGCACTCAAAGAGTTGTTGTCAATGGTGTTTCATCAGACTGGAGGGAGGTGAGTAGTGGGGTACCTCAGGGCTTGGTGCTCGGTCTGGTACTTTTTAACATATTTATTAATGATCTAGATGAGGGGGTGGAGGGACTACTCATCAAGTTTGCAGATGACACCAAATTGGGAGGACTGGCAAATACTCCAGAAGATAGAGACAGAGTTCAACGAGATCTGAACACAATGGAAAAATGGGCAAATAAGAACGAGATGCAATTCAATAAAGATAAGTGCAAAGTTCTGCATCTGGGTCAGAAAAATGAAAAGCATACCTACTGGATGGGGGATACGCTTCTAGGTAACACTGTGTGTGAACGAGGCCTTGTGGATTGTAAACTAAACATGAGCAGACAGTGTGATGCAGCGGTAAAAAAGGCAAATGCCATTTTGGGCTGTATCAACAGGGGCATCACATCAAAATCACATGATGTCATAGTCCCATTGTATATGGCACTGGTCAGACCACACCTGGAGTACTGTGTGCAGTTCTGGAGGCCTCACTTCAAGAAGGACGTAGATAAAATTGAAAGGGTACAGAGGAGAGTGACGAGGATGATCTGGGCCAAGGGACCAAGCCCTATGAAGATAGGTTGAGGGACTTGGGAATGTTCAGCCTGGAGAAAAGGAGGTTGAGAGGGGACATGATAGCCCTCTTTAAGTATTTGAAAGGTTGTCATTTGGAAGAGGGCAGGATGCTGCTCCCATTGGCTGCAGAGGAAAGGACACGCAGTAATGGGTTTAAACTACAACGATATAGGCTAGATATCAGGGGGGGGGGGAAATTCAAAGTCAGAGTAGTTCAGCAGTGGAATTGGCTGCCTAAGGAGGTGGTGAGCTCCCCCTCACTGGCAGTCTTCAAGCAAAGGTTGGATACACACTTTTCTTAGATGCTTTAGGATGCTTTGGGCTGATCCTGCGTTGAGCAGGGGGTTGGACTAGATGGCCTGTATGGCCCCTTCCAACTCTATGATTCTATGATTCTAAGTGAAGCTAAAAATTTCCACATTTTTAGACGTTCCTTTGATTGCTGAATAAAATTTAGGTTGTGCTCAAGGAAAAACAAACAGGATAACAGACTGAAATCCAAGCCTAATCAAAATAAACAATAACCTCAAAAGGTCAGAGACAAGCTGGCCTGGGAATGTTTTCAATGTATGATGACAGAGGAAAGCAGGCTGAATTCTCCATCTCTATTTATAAATATTTATAATCATACTGTTGGACAATCATAATGTCCAAATGACTGAATTACAATCCGGGGCTTGGATCCTAAGATTAGTTTCTGTTTGCCACGCTCTTTGTCAGCCATGGAGGTGATCTGTTATGCAGCCCTTTCTGGATCACCAAAAGCCACTACTCTTACATTAGCTCTAGAAGAAAACTGGCAACAGCAGAGGACTGGACCTATAATGAAAAACAAGGTACAACAAGATTTGTATTCCACTTACACGTGGCTCATTCTCCCCTGTTCATAGTGAACCATTCTTACATCCTGCTTCTGATGCCAATAAGATCTAGTCTGCAAAAGCTCATATCACAATGAATATTTATCTTTACATGTCACAAGCCTCCCTTTCTGGTTTTGTTCACACAATACTGATTTAATTTCTCACATAGCTTGGGGAGACTTTGTACTTTGGCTGAGCTTTTCCACCTGCTCAGCCCCATCCAATGCCTTTACAAGGAGGGAGATGTCAAATGAAGATACTGCTCTTTGCCTGGGGAAACCTGCCATCTAGGCTGAGCTTTTCTAGTTTCCCACCCCCACCCCCTAGCTGTCTTCCTATAAAAGGAACAAACAGACCTGAAAGCTGCTATTATTTTGTTAATTAATTGTTTATTGTGTCTGTATTAATATGTTTTATGTTTCTTTCATATTGAGTGTTATTTTCAAAAGAAAGACAGGGTGCAACTCAGTAAATACATATGCCATAACCAGTGGTCCCCAACC